>NC_056735.1:1603733810-1603963810 GCF_019279795.1 Protopterus annectens | reverse complement strand
TACACAGACCTCTCATTACCCAACTGTCAACATGCATGCCATATGGCACTCAACAACATGCACCGCAGCTATACTCAATCCATATTACCAACATTATACATCTCTGTGATGCATGAGTTGTGTTAGTAGGGGGTGCCCCTTCCCCTGGAACACAATGCACCCATGTACACAGTACCCATGTATTGCTGTACACCTGTTTAGCACCCTGGCATGTACTGGTCACCATATCTCACGAGTGCATACACCATTGCTGAATGTGTATATGTATGGCAGTTATGTTTGCTCTGTTGCTCACAGCCCCAATGTGTTTGTCTGACACATACCTGGGATGATATGATGACAGATGTCAATAGTAAATGTCTGACCTCTGATTTGCTGATCTCACAGCAGTGCATGTATGAGCAATAAAATCCAATTACACTGACAACCTTCAAAGCTTACTGTGGCTATGAGGAGTATACACACTCTTATTGACATGCCACCCTCTTCCCTGATATGCAATGGGGCCACAATACTGCATATGTTAACATTACACACACCTGATATGTGACATATGACCTATGCAATCAAATGCAGTATCAAACAAATGTGTTAGCTGTGCAGATGCTGATTGAGATGCATACAATATGTGGGTTGCATAAGTGTTCACACCCTTAACATGATGGTTTGTTGCAGCACCTGTTAAGTGAACTACAGCAGTCAGTATTCCTGGAAGGGGTATACTAGCATGGCCCATCTTCACTTGCCATTATGTGGTCACCCTGCCCTACAAACGTCCCCCAACTCTGCCAGATTGCAAGGTCACCTCATGTGCACAGCCCTTGGAGGTCACACAGTGCCTTCACTATTGCTGTGGAGTCAGGGTTATGTCTGGCACAATTCATGACATTGACTGTGTTCAGATACAGCCATTCTTAGCGAGCTTTGGATTTATGCTTCAGTTCATTGGTGTGTTTTAGGATGACACCCCTCCCCATCCTCAACCTTTTTTGCAGATGCTTGACAACTATGGGCCACAAACAAGTGTCATTTTGCAGGACCCAAATTCAGAACATCATGTCTACCAGCCTAGTTACTGCTGATGAACAGCAAACCTAAAGGTGTACACTGGCACCCACAAGGTACAGATGGGGATGGTGGGCCTGAGGTGGAGTGAGGTGTTGCTTGTGCAGCACATGTATCTTTATTAATACTGTCTGTAGGCTTCAGCCTTGGTTTCAGTACACCATTACACAGTGCAACACATGCCTTTGGGAGACTTGATGTTATGCATATGCTACCTGTAGAGAGCCATGGATAATGTCTCATGTGGAACAACTCTTCCATCTGATTACCCTAACCCATAGGCCACACTTATGCAGAGTCCAGGCAATTGTCAACACAGGTACTGCACAGGCAGCACTTGCTAGACATTCCTGCAAGTCCCTCAGTGTTGCTGCATGTATCTGGGCAGCCTTCATGACCAGTTTGCAACATGTGTTGTCATCTGTCTTGGATGGGCATCTATTTATTTTCTACATTAATGTTGTTCCATACTTCATACTCAGATACATAACTGTCTGCACTGTTTGCCATGGTATATTAAATGGTGAGGTAGGGCTATGTCTCCCACTCCTGAGTGCAACCTTTTGGATATGGGATCCATTCCATAGTTTGTAAGATGTGTGCAAGCCATGGCTGCCTCTGTTGCAGGTGAGTTGGCAAATGTCATGGACATACTTCTTGGACAGCAGTTCATTACTTGGTGTGACATTGAGGACCTGTACTTGATGGAAGGTGTGTACTCAAGTTGAGTGAATGCTGTCAGTACCTCAAAAGCAGCTTCCACAATATGTTATTTGGAGTATGTGCACACATATGCATCCAGTGTTTGTTAAGGTACGTATTCCCCATATTTGTTGTCCTAACATAGGATTCCATATTACACATTCATTGCTCATGTTAGGATCACATTACAGGTTGTAAAAGTTGTGGAATATGGTAGTGCGATATGCTGTTGTGTAGGTCTGTAACAGTTGCCATTGTAATAGTGGTATATACACTGTTGTAGCCACTGTATAAGGGTAATGTTTCAGACATGTCTCTACTGTAGGCCATTTGTCCCACCATTATATTCATCTCTGTCCACACATCTTGCACTGACAGGTTCTTAGTTGTACTGCAGGACTCTTACATACCCTTCAAATATGGCGCCATGGTGACCACTGTGATGCAATGCAGTTAACAGCAACAATAAGTGAATATGTACAGCATGCATTATGGGTATGTGTGTTAAATGTGTGCATGGCAACTACCATGACCATAACATGGCCGGTGTATTGGCAAACCTGAACAAAAAAAATCCATACTCACCAGCTACAGGCTGCTGCCCCAGAGGTATATTAGAGGGACCTACATAGTTGTGTGTGAGATGTAATGTCAGTAGCCACACCTGTGGCATTGGTACAGAGTGGGAGCAGCATTTCAGTACATCAACAGTAGAAACCCACAGTACTAGAGATTATGCACATCTGTTCATTACTACACTGCAGCAACAGACTAAGTTATCTGACATATGCATGTAGATACTTTACAGATGAAGATGGATAAGCAACAGTGGTCTACTAATATGCCCTGGGGCCTTACCTGCATGCTCCTTGTCCATTGTGTGGGTGGCACCCACTTCTACAATGCTGTCTTCAGCTTACTGGCTTGGCGGGCAGGTGCCCCGAGGCTGGTGAGGAGCTCCTCAGCATGTGTCAGTGGGGGCTGGATAGCATGACCCCCACCTGTGGCTAGCTGGTCCCTCCTAACTGCAGCAGCATGGTGACAGGCATGGCGGATGAGGTCAGTGGAATGATGTTGCACCTGATCCTAACTGCGGTTATGTAGGCTGACATTGTTTACCCTGTGAATGAGCACGTTCCACAGGGCAGTCCTCTCCTGCAGATCATGGGCCATACGCCCAAAGAGGGTTCTGTGGTGATGCACAAGGTAGTTGATTAATATTTCATTCCCCTGTGGATTATAAGCAGGGAGACACTCCCTTGACATGGTACCTGGAAGACATAAACAGGAAAAAAGGACTGAGAACCTCATACTGCAAGGATATAATAGCTGTTAATTAATAGTTGCAGTTTTAAAACATGTGTGGCTTAGTAATAGTCAACACAATCCAGGATTAGTTATAACAGCATGCATAGATATTCCCATTAACCCAAAACACCAGATTTGGAACAGTTGCATAGCAAACAGAACACATGCATATATGGAACCGCAGTGGCCATTACAATGGCATGCAGGTTACATTGACAGCAGCAGGCCGCCAATGATAGTATTTCAACATGGAACATTAATAGAAACACATTTCAATATTTATTGAACAATAGGACATATGTCCCAACAGTAGGTTTGTTGTAAATATACCCATTGATTTGTGTTTAGATTATTGTTGTAGATATGGTGGGGGGGATGTCAATTAACAGCTTATATATCCTTGTAATACTCACAACTTTAATGATCATAGCTCTAAACATTAAGGTACAAGTATTATTACAATACCCTATGGCCTTGGTTTGGGCAGTGGTATGTTTGTACACAGTGTATACTTCAACTGTATTATAGCTCAATCCTTACATCTCTTACCTGATAGACATGTGGTAGGACTGTTTGTTAACACTACCTGACTGCTTTTACACATATTCCCAGATTCAGTGTTAATATTATGTACATACCTCTAAATTTCCTAACACACATACTCTGGACAAAGCTTGGCAACATGGATGTACAAATAGGGACATGTTTTGAATATTGTTGTCATAAACTTGGAGAGTTGCATGAGTGACAGGATTTGTTTTAATATACATTTTCTGAAGGTTTTGATGTCTGAAAATCAAATATATTGCAATATTTCATGACTACAAGTCTGAGATTATCCCACAGATTTGCCAGGGGGACAGAGGAATAGGTAGAAAATATGAGCCAATTATCTGGACATTCTGAATAATCTGTACAGTTGAGAGGTATGACTATGCATGCAGCTTACTACAACTCCCAGGATTCGAGCCATGGCTGTGTCTTCTAAAACCATAACAATGTAAGTCACAGTAGAGTGTGCTATTTGGATATTGCTGTTTTTTTCAGTGTTTTCTGTCCAAGTCTCTCTTGGTTGTACAATCTGACTTTGTAATTACAACAGTCTTACACAGACATTCCTACACATATTTTTATGTAGCACAGTGTGAGAAACAGTGGTTGACACAACAGTACTATTCTGATATCAGATGTTACTGCATGCTACATGTCAGGTCATACTATACCAGAGTAAAAAGCTACCAGTCCAGGATTTAAATATTTATTGGCAGGCACAGCTTTCTTATCTAACAGACCTGTGGAGGGAATATTTGTTAACACTACATGTCTGTTTCTACACATATTCCCAGATTCCAGTTAATATTATGCACATACCTCTCAATCTCTTAATGCACACACTCTGGACAAAGCTTGACAACATGGGGGTACAAATAGGGACATGTTTTGAATATTGCTGTCATAAACTTGGAGAGCTGCATGAGTGACAGGATTTGTTTTAATATACATTTTCTGAAGGTTTTGAGGTCTGAAAATCAAATGTATGTCATTATTTTGTGACTACAATTCAGAGATCAGCCCACTGATTTGCTAGGGGGACAGAGGAACAGGCAGAAAATATGAGCCAATTATCTGGACATTCTGAAAAATCTGTACAGTTGAGAGGTATGATTATGCATACAGCTTACTACCACTCCCAGGATTCAAACCATGGCTGTGTCTGCTAAAAATACAACAATTTAAGTCACAGTAGAGTGGTTTATTTGGATATTGATGTTGATCTCTTTAGTGTTTTCTGTCTAAGTCTCTCTTGGTTGTATAATCTGATTTTATACTTACAACAGTCTTATACCAACATTCCTAGACATTTTTTTTATGTAGCACAGTGTGGGTAGCAGTGGGTTAATACATTACTATTCAGTGAATGCAACAATAAATGCCATACAATACCAGATAAACACAACCAGTTCAGGATTTAGAACTTTATTGTCAGGCAGTTACAGTTTTATTTAAATAAGACCTATGTGGGACTATTACTGTCATATTGTCTGGTTTATTCAGTACAACCCATACAACAGTTTTTATACTGCCAGATAACTTTCTACTACTTTATATTTATTGGTATGACTACTACAAGCAGGATTGTTACTCACCAGCCTTGTGACACAGCCTTTGCAGCCTACTTGCATGGGCTTCAGGATTTGCAGCCCGCTCAGCTGTAGCTGTAAAGGAAATAGAGACATATTTAAGCATACCTATCCATCACATACATCTGCTGGACTTCAGTAAACAGTAATGGTAGGACTACTTACACACTGCTGGGACATCACCCCTCTGCCTTGCTTCTTGGACCCACTCATCCAAGACCTCCCTCTTTCTCCACTTCAAGTCAGCATAGTGGTGCCTAACCTCCTCACCAGTCCAAGGGATACCAGTGGCACTAGTGAGATCATGTGTGAGACAGTCCAAGCGATACGCTTTATATTGCAAGCCCTAGTACTGGCCCTGCAGCAGTCGCTCATCAAGTTTTGTTAGCTTGAGTTCTACCATGACCCTGGACTCCTGTATGCCCCAGTGCTGCACCTGGAAGCACAGTCCCTTTCCAATTCCAGCCATCCTGCCTACAGTGGGAAGCTGCAGCGAGTTTTGAGCTGTATTCCTGCCTGTGGGGTTTAAATATGGCTGATTTCCCACACTTTGCCATGATTGGATGGCTTTGAATATGCTGAGCTAAGCTAAGCTATGGGCAAAACTGCTTAACTAAGGTTGGCATTGCTTAAAGGGACAGGTTCAGCACTGCTTACCAATGGGCAAATCCACTTAGCTGGGCTACTCATTACTTAGCAGTCATATTTACAGAATGCTTACACCTGGTAAGCAGAGCTGTGCAATGCTTAGCATTGTTTATTTTTCATTTTATAGACAATCTGCTGTACGGCATTGATTCATCATTTATTGCATATTATAAATTTGTTTACTGTCCCTGACATCCCCCAATGTGCTTTCATTACATTTATTCATGTGTGACTATACTGTATGGGGCACTTCTGTTTATATGGGGATTTCACAACTTTATTAAACTGACACCTCACATCTGGATCTAATGCAGTTCTCCGGTTAACAAATATTATATTATTTAGTAGGTAGTACTAAAAGAAATGTATGTACTGCTTTCACATGTAAAATGTGAACTGGTTACAGTGGGGATCGAACCAGGAATGGTTGTTCGCAAAGTGTACGATCGAACCACTACCCTATTGCAATACTGCTCATGGTGGATGTCTCTTGCTATTTAACTTCTTGTGCTGTTTAAGCTGGACTAAGCATAGTTAAGCAAAGGGCACACCCACACAGCTACACTTAAACTTTATCGCATTTATAAAAAAAAATGTTTTGTTGTGTTATTTTATCTATACCCTTTAGAATATCCCTGCTAATGCTAAACCTGTTATTTTATCAGCTTTCTGCTTTGTAGGACAATTGTCCCTTTTGGCTTTGCCCACATTATTTACTCTGATGGGTTGCGAGGTGTGCGCTATGTGCTTATGCTGCCTGTGTTATCCTAATAACTTTTGGTTGGTAGCATACCTCTCAACCTCTTAGAGCAAAATATTTGGACAAAGCCTACGATGATGGGGGGAAAAATAGGGACCGATTTTAAATATTGCTTTTACAAATTTAAAAATTGGTAGAATAATAGGGTTTACATTAGCATGAATTTTCTGACTGATGTGTGTAGTCTTAAACTCAAATGTTTTGTCATTATTTAATGACTTCAATTCTCAGCTATTTGCCAGACAGGTACACACCATAAATATGAGGAACACATCTGGGTATTTTGCAGAAATCTGTAGAGTTGAGAGGTATGCTTGGTAGGGACAATTGTCCCTTTTGCCTTTGACCACTGATTTGTGTTTTCCTGATGGGTTGGGAGTGATATGAGCATTCTCGCTCATTTTTAATTGCCGAAAAGCAATTCTGGAATACAGGGGCATGTGTATTGTGAGAGCTCTGCTCTCAGACACACCCCTGCACTCGTACACTGCTCCGTGTCCTTTTAACAGCAAAGGCAGTGTGCTTTCATGAATATGCAAGGCGTGCTGTTGTGCTATACGGGAACGGTCCCTGCCATGCAGGAATAGCTTACTCCTTCATGGCTGCTTGCTGAATCCTGGGGATTGTCTTTCTTTTGAAAAAGTGAAATCTAGGTGCAGATAATCTAGAAGTATTTGGGCAATGACATATTATTAATTTGCTTTTAAAAGGCATGTGCTGCCAAACTGGCTCCAGTCCTAATGAAGCTTTTTAACTCTATAACAGTGAAGTATATTAATGACTTGCACATTCATTAGTCAGCAACAGTTGTGCACCTTCATTCAAATGAATTACACATCAATAATCTTAATTAATTTGTGTAATCAATTATTGTTTGGAATAGTGGCTTTCAAACTTAAATATTCTCATATTACTTATCTCTTCCTCTTCTTTACAGTCTGGCTTAATGCATGATAGAAAATCTGAAGACAGTATGCTATGTCAAAGTTTTTAACAATTCAGCTAGAAGAGAAAAACAACCTACTGTCATTGCTCTTGCTTCCAAAGAGATTTTTGAAAGAGTTTATTTACAAAGGCTAAGGAAAGTGCAGGAAAAGTGAAACATTTTTTAATTTATAAAATACATTTTTGAGGAGTAAAAAATCATTCTTGCATGTTTATTTATAGATGGAAAATCCCTTTTGCCTTTAAAAATCTAATAGTAGATTCAAGTCATGGTTACAGTATTTCTATTTATTTTAGTCATAACTTGAATAGTTATTTTTCAAAATTTTTTATAATTCATATTTTAAGAGGCTTAAACTTAATACATCTGTAATGACTACAGTAGTCTAAAATGATGACATCTGGCTGTCGATATCATCATTATCATTATTAACCCCCCTTTTCCCATTTTCTACATGGGACTGCGGGTGTCATGTTAACTGTCTCCATCTTTCTCAATTCAATGCTACACTGACTGTCAAAGATCTTCTCTGACACAATCCATCCACCTCTTTGCTGGATGCCCTTGTTTCCTCTTAACTTCTTCCTGCCTGTCCCAAATCTTCTTCAACAGACTGTCTTCTGATTTTCTGCACATGAACCTGAACCACCATAATCTATTCTGTTTGACCTTTTCTGTAACTGGAGCTAGTTTGGCTTCTACTCTTATGTGCTCATTTCTTCATCTCTTCCACAGTGTGCATCCTACAATCCATTTTAAGCACTTCATGTCCATCACCTCTAGCTTCCTCAGCTGCTCTGTGTTTACTCCCCAGGTTTCTGTATCATACAGTAGTACCAGTCACTTCACTGTTTTGTCCCATCTCCAACACCTCTAGCTTCCCCAACTGCTCTGCATTTACTGCCCAGGTTTCTGTACCATACAGTAGTACTGGTCGCACCACTGTTTTGTACACCTTACTCATCAGTTTCTTTGGCATTCTTCTGTCATACACTACACCTGATACTCTATGCCATTTGGCTGCAGCCCCTCTGATTCTAGCTTTGGCCTCCTCATTCAGACTTCCCTTCTTCTCAACTATCCCTTCCAGATACATGGAGCTATTAACCTGTTCCACTATCTTACCTTCTATATCAATTCTTAGCTTATTCTGATTTCCCAATTTGCTGCCATTACCACTGTCTTATTTGTACTTAGTTGCATCCCATATGCATTCAGTTTTGCATTCAGTTCCCCTATCCTTTGCAGACATTCTTGCTCAGAGTTTGGGTGTAATGCCACATAGATTGCATACAGCAAATTTGTTTATCTGTTCCCTCTGACCTCTTTGCTAATGTAGTCCATCACCAGCATGATCAGCAGTGGGCTCAGGGCTGAACCCCGATGTTCACCCACTCCCACTGGCAACCCTCTGTGAGAGTAAGCAATGTTCATACCTGAGTCACTGGGTCCTTTTACATAGCCTACTCTAATTCTACCAGTGTTTCTGGGACTTTGAACCACAGCAGTACTGCCCAAATCAGCTTTCTTGTGACCTTGTCATATGTTTCTCCAAGTCTAGGAATGCCCAGTTGGACTCTTTCCTCATCTCTAGCTCCTTATCAGCTGTCTCACTGCAAGCATTGGGTCAGTTGTGCTGCATCCTGATCTATCTGAGTCCAAAATGCTTCCCAACCATCTTACTTTCTACTTCTCTGTGCATCTGTTTATCACTCAACTTCTCCAGAACTTTCATGCAAAATGACAGAAGTTTGATAACTCTGTAATACCTACAGTTGTGGATGTCCCTTTTGTTCTTGTACACTGGCATGAGTATGCTTATTCTCCAGTTATCTGTGATATATCTTTCTCTCCACACTACTATAGGTCCCCTCAGGAGCCATTTCTCCACTATCTCACCCAGCATCTTTATCATATCTGCTGTGACCTCATCTGAGCCTGCTGCTTTCCCCAACTTCATTTTCCTTAGTGCTATTCTTACTTCTTCTAGGGTGGGCTTCTCTTCTTCTCTCATTTTAGGCTGTGTCTGGGGCAGTACAACTTGTGTGAGGTTTTCTTTATTTAGAAGCTGCTGGAACTTCTCATTTAATCTGCCTTTGATCCCCTGTGGACTGATGAGTAGTATCTTGTTGGTTTTCCTTATGAATTTTGTCTACCTTCTTTATCTTTCTGTCTTTGCCTTACAGCTGTCTATCTCTATTCTGTTAAACACCTATGCCCTCTTTATAAACTAATATAAACAAATGGTGTTTTACTGCTAAGTCTAAACTTAGTCTTAAGAATTCCCCATACAATGTCTCATTCTGGCATTCGTCATAACACAACTATTCAGAGACGGGATTTGGTTTATAAAATCAACATGTTTATGTATTTGGACAAACCCTTTGTTCTTTTTTTCTGAGGGTTTCCATGCTGCTAACTTAAATAAAGATCAAAGTAGCATCAATAAAGATGTGCTTAGTTAGTCTAAAATGTAACTCTGCTTCTTTTGTGGGTAACCAGCTATCTGAATAAATATATTTTCCAGACTGTTTTGTGACAAAAGAAACAGACTGATATATAGCAGATATTACTTGATTTTTCTAAAGCTTTTGAATAGTTTAAATTACATAATATTTGGCAGTGCTTCTAGAGTAATTGGGCTTGTTAATCTTGCTAAAATGATATATCTAGGTAATGAATCATACCTACAGTATAACTGAGAATAAAAGTTAGTGCTATTAACTTTTGGCACATTAATCCTTGTTTCCTGCTTCTTCTCAGTTTGAAATCAAAATGTCTGAGGGTATTTTTCATAATCATTGTATTCCCTGGTATTATATATAATATACAACAGAATGTATACAAAGCCTTTGTGACTCCTTATAGAAGGCATTGATGGGGTAAGATGTTAAACGCAGTCTTACTCCAATGTGTGACATTGTGTATACAAAGCACATATGTATATACCACATTCCCCAATTGTATGTGATTCAACAACAACACCATCAGCGTGCCATCTGTTCCTAACAGGTAATCTATGAGACTCCAGTCAAATACAATCTAATGGTGTTGGAACTGGCCATGTAGAGAATTCAGTTCCTGTTAATATGATGCTCTACATACAGAGTTTAACAATATGCAACAAATTACTACATTTTGAAATAATGAAAACCTCCACTGCATGGTAGGAAAAATGTGTTTGTCTCCTATGTCAGTGGTGTTCCTTGTAGTGTAGACAAGCCTGCTTCCACAATCACACCTTAAGTCAGTCCTACATAGTTATGCTGCTACGCTCTTGCCATTGGAAACTTACACAGTGCTCTAGCTTTGTTGTTTTTCATGATGGCAGAACACAGTTTTATCAACAGTTTATTCTTGTGAAGAAAAATCTGCTTTAAATAACTTAGCTTCTGCTTCTGCACAGGTCACTACACATTGTTTACAGTGTGTGTATAATGCTCTTGATACTTCTTCCAGGCATAGCTCTCAACCTTCCAGCTCCAAAATGAGGAACACTCGCCTCATAATGTGGAACAAATGGCCAAAATGTGGAACACATACTAATGGCTTACTAACAACTTCAACTAGGAAAGTCATAGGATGGTTAAAATATGCTGGTTTTACTTATAAAGAAGATCTTTTAATGAATTAATATAATTCATTTCTATTTACAATGGATTTCACTTAAAAAATTCCTAAGACTGAATGTGTGACAGAGTCTTTCAATGTGGAACTTTGAGGAACTTCTGGGAACATGAACTTTTTAAGACCCCAAATGAGGTACGTTTCTCGTAATGAGGCACACTTGAGAGTTATGCTTCCAGGGCTATGGCCACTACTACTGTTTTAAGGAGGTTTGCTTCACTGAATACTCAGAACCTACCAGCTGATGTATAAGTCTCCTTTGGATAAATATTTAGTGTTTGGCCCTTCTGCTGCAGAGATGATCAAAAAGTGTGATGAAAGGGGCATTCCGATCTAGGGAATCAGGAAGATTTTTCAGCCCTCCTTTTTCAATCTGATCTAGGGAATCAGTAAGATTTTTCATCTCTCCTTTTACAAATTGTTTAAGAGATTTTCTTTCTCTTCATCCAATTAAACAGCCTCAACATAATTCAGGTAAGCAAATGTTTAAGAAGAAATTGCAAGGAGGTTCCAAAAAGAACTCAATCCTCTCAAATCCAAGGACACTCCAACAAGTCTGAGTGATTATTCAAGAGAACTTGTCACCACCTCCTACCCTGGCTTTCCTTCTCTTCCAGAAAGTAAGAATCTCCCTTTTTCTCTTTGACAACAGATTTTCTCAGAAAAATAGGTTCTGAAATCATCTGTTAAGATTATACATTGCAGTGGGAGAAAATTCCTCTTTTCGGGGGGGGGGGTTCAGTCCTCATCCTGAACATCAGACTCTTTTGCTTTCATCTGCTCTTCATCACATGCTGTCCCGGGGAGTGATAGAACCAATTCTTCCTTCCCAGGTGGGAAAGGGGTTTTATTCAAGGATGTTCCTAGTGCCAAAGAAAGAATATTCTTGGTGACCAGTTCTGGATCTTTCTTTCTTAAACTTGTTTATGATAGTGCCCAAATTCAAAATGTTGTCATTTCACAACCTGTTACCACATCTTCCTCTTTTATGTTTCCTGGTAACACTACACTTAAAAGATGCTTATCATCAGATCCCGATTAATCCAGACTTTTGAAGTTTCTCAAGATTTTGTGTATCTGGATAATATTATCAGTTATCTGCCTTGAATCCACTGCACCACGAATGTTCAGAAAGTGTCTAACTCTGATTATAGCTCACTGCTGACTACAGGGTATATACATTTTTCCATATTTAGATGACTTGCTTATCTTTGCAAAGTCCTTTTCAAAGTGTCAGGAATTGTTCTCTTGGGTGAGAGATCTCTTGCACAAACTGTGATTCCAAGAGAAGATTCAAAAGTCTTTTTTGACTCCCAAACACAAGAATGCATTCTTGGGGATGTCACCTAGACACCTCAGTTCAAAGAGCCTTTTCTTCCACTGAAAAAAAATAGAACTTATTTAGATCTATTGCTAAGGTTTTCCAGTCAGACTTCCCTCACTGTGATGGAATACCTCAGGATTGTGAGTCTCATGGCATCTATGATTTTTCTGATACCCATGGCAAGACTCCATATGAGAAAGATACAGCGGTATTTGAAATCTCTTTGGTCCCTGCATCAAAACTCCTTATCTTTTCAGATCCAGGTGCTGGGGTTTGTTGGAAGAGAAATCTTTTGGTGGAGACAACAGATATCCTTAAATTCATGTTTCTCCTTCTCCCTCCTTGCTCCAAAGGAGTCAGTCACTACACATGCTTAGAACTTTGCTTGGGGAGCAGTTTCAGGAAGGATAAAGGTGCAGTGGGTGTGGAACACCAAGGACAGATGTAAGCACATAAATATCATGGAGATGCTTGCCCTGATAAATGCACTCAACTGTCTGAACACAAGAGGTTACAGACCATACCCCAGACATGTGGTACATCAACAAGCAAGGACAAACTCGGTCATACCCCCTTTGCAGAGTGCCCATGTTAGCTTTGGATATAGCTTCACAGCACAGTCTCAATCTACAGGCATTCTACATTCTTCCAGTTTAAAATTGTTTGACAGACAAATTGTGCAGGAACAGAGCAGACCCTTATGAATGGAAACTAGATCAGCAAGTCTTCCAAGAATTAATCCATCTCTAGGGAGTTCCACAAGTAGAGCTCTTTGCCTCCTCTCTGAATAATCTACTGAAAATATTCTGTTCCTGGACTCCATGCAATATAGCCTGGAAAATAGATACTGATGCCTTTTCTTTTCTTTTGACAGGAATGTTTCTGCATGCCTTTCTACCCTTTCTTCTAAGATCCAGGGTACTTCTGAAGATTCAGATGGAATTTCCCAAGATCATTGCAATGAGTTCCTTTCATCCCATGAAACCATGGCTCCTTTATTTTGGAAATAATCAGGGGCAGTTACTAGCAGCATCCTCACAGACTGGATCTAATCATATAAGAACAGGGTTGTTTGATATACCCTGATATCAATCATCTTCATTTGACTGCCTGGATGACACGTACTTAATTCCTTAAGCACCTGTTTTGTGAAGATGTGCAGCAGGTACTAATGGAAGCAAGAAAGCCTACTACTAGAAAATCATATACTAGCAAATGGAAAACGTTTGCTAGTTGGTGCAACATAACCAGCACCCATTCAGGGTAGCGGTTCTCTGGTTTTACAATATTTGGGTGACTTACTATCATATGGCCTTTCGTATTCCTCTATCAACCATTTAAGCATGTCTGTCCATGGATCCTCCTCTTTCAATGCAGTATCATGTCAAAATGTTCCTTGATGAGGTTTTGCATACAAGGCTTCCTAGAAAACTGGTGGCCCCTCCTTGGCATCTTATCTTTGTGTTAGAGAAGCTAACATTTGCTCCATTTGAACCAGCTAATCTGGTGGACTTGAGGTTCTTAACATGGAAAACACTTTTACTAACATTACTCTGACCTCTGCAAGAAGGCTATATATGTTACAAGCACTTACAGTGAGTCAACGCAATCTCATTTTCCACAAGGACAATTTCTTTGAGACCTAATTCTTCTTTTATGCCTAACATGGTATATGAGTTTACTTTAAGCTAAACTATCCATCTCCCTGTCTTCTTTCCTGAACCTAAAAATGAGGGAGAAAGGATACTCCATATCTTGGATATCCACAGAGTATGCAGGTATTGATAGAACTAAATCTTTCAGATCTTCAGATCAATTGTTTATTTCTTGTGAAGGTGAGAAGAAGGAACAACCTGTGTCAAAACAGATTGTTTTCAAATGGTTGTCTGAGGCTATATCTTTTGTTATACTCACCATAACAAATCTATTCCAGGCAGGGTCAAAGCCCACTCTACCAGGGCTTTGGCTTCATCTATGGCTTTCTGGAAAGGGTTGAATTCTAGAATTATTCTAGAAGCTGCTCCTTGTTCATCTCTATATAACTTTAAAAAGCACTACAAGCTTGATTCCTTCTCTTGGTCTTCCACCTCCAAAAGATAATTAGTTATGGTAATCTACCTATATAGTTAAGGGTACTGCAACAGTGATCAATATGAAGAACATAGTACAGTTATATAAGTTAAGCTTACTATAACAGTGTATGTTGGAATAATCAATGTTACAGTAAATTATCACACCTTCCCGCCATCCCCCTTGTTTTTTGGTGTGTTTTTTTATGTCATGGAGTGGACATATTTTTTTTTATATTTGTTCCTAACATTGTCCTTACAGGGCTTAACTTTCATCTCTTTGCTGGCAGGAAAGTTCTGAATGGCTTTATGCCCAAATCTGTCTTTTAATCAGCTCAGCTAGAGCCACTTAACAATTTGGGTGCATAGAAGGTGCCCTGAAACTTTGGAAATTGGTTGGATGCTATAGCCTTGGCAGGATATAACCCATATAGCTAAGGCTACTGCAGCAGTGATCATTCGAACATCTGTTGTTATGATAAGTTCAGCTTACACAACTGCACTTTTTAAAATTGTCATTAATCTGGTTGCAATGCATATTTGATGTCATTGTTTAGAGTTGGATAGGGGTTATAGGCAATGCATTAAGAAGATAATTCACATAACATAGTTTGCACAAGCAGATTTGTTGAAATCCTTTGAGTGCAACATCTGTGGCATGCACTTTGTATTTGCATATGTACTAAATCAGAATATCAAGCATCACAGAGGAAAAAAATACTAATGAAAAATGCATTTTAAATGTTTGTATCTTCGTTGAAGGTTGTGCGTCAGGCCGTCAACTCGGCACATAAAAATCTACTGCCAATCATTAGCGGACTGGAGTTCCGCTGTGGTGACCCCTAATCGGGAAAAGCCGAAAGACAGAACAACTTCTTAATCCAGAAAGAAGGGGTGCACATCTTAATATCAGAAATCATCCAAGAAAGATTTGCTTGGCACTTTATCATAAAGCAAGTGAGCTGTTTTTTAGGAAAAGGTATTCATTCTGAAGTGACAAGTAAAAAGAAGTGCTTACAAAGTTTCACACTGTCAAATGTAGTCATTAAGAGTCAGAAAGGTATTTAAAAAAATAACAATTTCATAACTTAATGGGAGAATAACGCAAGACATTGGAAAAGTCTTAAACTTTTCTGCTTTTTTTAAAGATATAAGAAATAAATTGCTGCTTTCAGGGTCTTACGCTTAAATATAAAGTCATTATCAAGAAATCTGAGCTTTTCAGTGGGAAGGCTAGCTCAAGCAATTTTACAGTCAGATTTGTTATTTCTGAACCTCTATACCTGAGTATTGAAAAGTATTAAATAAATAGAAATTTAACATTGAATTGTACATTGAATTGTCTCACTAAGGATGGAAATAAAAATGATAATGAGTAGCAATCATCAAATGGTTCTGTATTATTCAGGAAAGAGACTTGAACCTACTGAAGAAGTACAAGTCTCAGCCTTAGACGTGTTACTATGTTTGTCTCACAATAAAGTCTGTCTTGCCTCTTCATGTGTATATCTCGCCTGCTCTAATTCACATATTCTGTGAATAACAACTAAACTAGATAGCAAATATCTCTGCCTACACTCTTGAACATATCACAGAATGATAACAGTGGGAGAAAAATACATTCCATAAAGATACTAGATTAATTAAAAATAATCGGCTGCATGTGTATTTTAAATAAAAATGTACATAATTTTTCTTTTGCTAATTTTTTTCTAGATTCTCATTTTCTGATACAGCACAGGCCAAAAACAGAAAAAACAAAAAAAGTCAGATATTTAAAATGATAATACAATTACGTCATTTAAATAAAATTACTGACAGTTAAACAAGCAAGACATCCTGCATCATTATATACGTAATTTCATTTAATCTAAAAGCAAGTCATAGATACTTGCAGTTATTCTTTTATGATTAAGTAAAAGTTAATTAAGGTCAGCATTATTTTAGCCTATTTTTAGTCATTGTAAGAGTTCAAGATTGTCAGATTTAAGTTATTCTAGATAGGACAAAGCAAGTAATTTAGCAAACCACATATCTTTCTAGAGATGAAGACATAAGTGGTAAAAGTAATTATTTCCTAAGCAGGACATAACTTACTGAAGAGCATACAGCTGGAGGTGTTTTTGGTGGATTAAGTAACAAGCTGGAAAACTATTATTTCTTTTTCAACTTTTTCACCAAACCCTGTAGAGTACTCCTTCGCACAAAAGTATGTATGGATGGCGCAGTGGTGCAGCAGTTTGTGCTGTCACCTAACAGCAAGAGGTCTCTGGTTCGATTCTCAACTCCGGTGCCTTCTGTGCAAAGTCTGCATGCCATCCCTGCATTCGTGTGGGTTTCTTATGGGTGCTCTGGTTTCCTCCCACATTACAAAGACATGTGAATGGAGCATTTTTTCCTGGGACTCTGCTGAAAATTGGCTTGTTTCAAGTCAGACTTTTCTGGTAAACAAATGTTAAGTAAATTCTGTCCCAGAGAAACATTGCACTATCTGTTTGAATATAGTTGCACTCCTACCTTGCTTTGCTCATTGGTACATACTAAACTAGCTGCCCTTGTGGGCCATTTTAAGCTGAGCAAATTTCACTTCCAAAAGTAAGAATCAAATCCTGTACCTTGTGTCTGTGAGATAAACACTTTAGCCATTATACCAACCCTCAACATTCTAAAGTCAAAATAAACATTGCTTTACTGCACTCTAAGACTACAAATAAATACCCTTTAGTAAAAATGCACACTCTAAAAATCAAAAATAAATTTACCTTACTTAAAATAATGCCTGTAATGATGACCTGTCCTTTGCTCACCATGTACCTCTGTACCCACTGTTGTAAGGAGGTCCTTTTTCATTGCGTAGTGTATAGTTTAAGGTATTATATCCAAATCCAGGGATGCCATTGTTCTACTATACTTGAAGCTCATTAAGCTGATCAACAACTAGAATGCCTCTTTTGGTATGCAACTGCCAAAACACTTATCACAAGTGGAGTCACCACAATGTCTTCTCAATAAAAAAAATAAGAGCCTATATCATAGAATATATTCAGATCATCTCAAAACTTTGTCCCTCTTTCAATATCATACAGGCTACTGAAAAGCAACATCTACCTTGCATATAGAGATACAACAGACCCAACTCTATTAGACCTTTTACACATTCACAAGTCCAGCGGTATCATAAACATCAACTCAAGGGATTCCAAGCTGTTCTGTAAAATAAATTGAACATGTTTAGAGAGACAGGTTTGTATTAAACCAAAGTACTTTACTAATTTTATTCAAATGTACTTTGGATGAATGGGTAGGTAACTGCAAATTCACACCAAATTAAACACTCCTGTCCTTCATGGCTAGGGCAAACATAAATGCCCTTACATATGCTATTTTTCTGGGTTATTTGCATGCAAAATACAAGAGCTAAAAAGTACTATGGAATGCAAGACTATGCTTCTTAGGATACTCACAGATCAATACCCTAGTAAGTATTTGTGAGCCTATACTAATATTGCAGTATAAGGTGGATAATATAAAGATAATGTATTCTCTGACATTATAACAAAGATCTTCATGAAAAAATATTTTTATCCTAATGACACAACAGACAAAACCCAATGTACATAATGATCTGTAGTATTGTGTGAAGGGATATCTATAGTCTGCATAATTAAAAAACAAATACATAATCTAATCCTCACCGTAAACAGAATCCTAACCCTAACCTTAATTTGATTCCTAAAACATAACTGTAAATTTAAAGCTAGCCATAACATCAGACTTAATACTACCACTAACTCTGAACATAATGACAACTAAGAACAAAATATTTTATCCTGTCTCACACTCTAACACTAAAATCAGTTATGTTTACAAGTAATTGATGAATGGTGTTCAATCAAATGGAATTTCATCCAGTGTAATATTTATAGAAAGCAAATATTCATAGAGTGGAAACTGCAGACATGACCATTGAATAACATGATGCAACCAAATGGTTGTCAATCAAACTTCATGTGCAAGTAAATTATTACCTTTATACTTGATTATACCCCAGGATTTAACAAAATCTGTGTAGGCTCCATGTAGAACCTACATGGAATGCATCCATGTACATGGCCGCAGTTCCCCCTCGGCAGCTCACCATAAATATTGATGATGGTGCACTGCTGAGGGAGAACGTAGGAACAGGGTTATTGAATCAGCATAGGGAGAAGTGGATGGCCTGTACTGCTCCCCACTACTGTTGTAACACTGTGAATTGGGTCAGTTGTGTAAAATATTTGTTTTGTTTTTTTTTTTCATTTTTTTGCAAATTTCCATTGCTCAGAGCACAGCAATGCCAAGCTGTGTGTTGACAATCAGACAGCTGACATCTGCCAAACATCTAAAAATAGAAATCGGATGTCATTAATTGCCATAAGTATGTATTTTTTAATTTTATATATTTTGTTTTATTTTCAGTTTTTTTTATTGCTGTTTGAGTGGCACAGAATGCCGCAGAGATGAGCAGCGCTCATACATACATAGCCGACAGCTGCTAGACATCTAAAAATAAAAAGCAGATGTAATTATTTATGTCTGGGTTTTTTAAGCACATGAGCATGGCATGCCATGGTGCTTAGCAATGCTATCAGGTAACCCAGTAGTATATGTGAAGGTATACTCATTTTCATAATATCCAAGTAGCAAAATGGGTAGAGATACAGCCTAATGTTTAGTAGGTTCAAATCCGTAGCAATGATAAGATGACTATAATTTAATTTATTACATATGTTTAATTTTAAAAACAAATTTGTGAAATATGGAACTGTTGCACTGGGCTAAGCACTGCTTAAACATTCTAATGGCTACTTTTGTTTCCATGGTGCTAAGCTGAGCTAAACCCCTGGTTGTGCAACTTTTTGCACTGCTTAGCTGCACTTAGCTGGCTTACGCACTGCTAAGCAATGCAGTGCTTTTTTGAATGTTGTTCAATCACATGTAATGGTGGGAAAACAGCCAATATTAAGTGCAATAGGTGGGAATTCTGCATTATTTCTTGGGGTCTAATAGTCTGTGGATATGGCAGGTGGTGCTGTTGAAGATGCTGACTTTTGGGCACAGAGATGGGGTATTCAGGAGTCCAAAGTCTTTGTTGGACTCCTGGTAAAAAATAATGAACCCAGGCTGCTGTAGGGCAGTTTTCAGCAGAGGCATGGGACCTGTTGGCCAGGGAACTCACCAGTGTTACTGGTATCCCCCACAGAGGTGAGCAGTGTCGTCACTATTATGATGACCTGATGAGAAGAAAGAGGTGGAACCTTAGACACTTGGGTCCAAGAAGCTAAAGCTGGGAATGCCCCACAAATATATAAGACATTTTCCTATTTTACCAATATGCAAGCTGAATGGCTGCAAAACAGGTATGCATCTCTCCCAACAGATGCAGCTGAGGGGGCTTGCAATGTCAAGTTCCATGCCAGGCGTCTGACCAAGTTGTGCCGTGAGTGTGGTATGTATAGATTTATTATGCTAACTGTAGTGCAATAAGCAAGAAAGAGTAAAGCAGTTACTATAACAAAGTATACAGCATAAAAACTGTAGTGCAATAAATGGACAAGTAAAACTGCAGTGCAATAAATGGGCAAGTAGAGCTGTAGTGCAATAAATGGACATCAGCAACTATATTGCAATAAGCAATACCAATAACAGTAAGCAAAATGGTGTACAGAAGGATTTTGCTGTCATAACCATTGCAGTAGAGCTGCATGCATTACTTGTCTATGGTAAGTTTGCTACAGTCAAGTGTAACAGTGTAATAGCTGTAGAATACAAACGTAAGGCCTGCTAACTGTATTGTTTAGCTCATAGTATGGTCCAAGGCTGTATCCAGGCCAATAATGGTCACATAAAGCTCTCTGTTCCTCCTACTTCTGGTAATAAAGGTATATGGCTGAGATAGCCAAGTCTATGGGCAGATATTGTGTGGACTTCACAGACATTTATCAACAATGCCAATAGTGTTAATCAGCATTATTAATCCCTACAGAAATCTGTTTTAATAAATGCAGCATGGCCATATTCCATAACATCTGTGTTCTACTGTCACTGCAGTTAAGTATACCATTGTAATAGTTCTGGAATGCAAAACAAATTCAGTCACATAATGCTGTCTTTTTCTCCCACTCCAGGCACAAAGGGTAGATGGGTGAAGTAGCCCATGTTATGAACAGATATGATTGTGGTTACATTTCACAGGCAACTATCAGCAATACCGATATAGTGTTAAGCAGCATAATTGGTTCTCAAAGAGATTTGTTTCAATAAATGCAGTATGGCTGTATGCCATGCATGTGTGTTTTACTTTCACTGCAGCCAATTATAGCACTGTAATAGTTCTAGAATACAAAATGAATTCAGTCACATAATGCTGTCTTTTTCTCCCACTCCAGGAAAAAATGGTATATGGCATAGGGTTGAGGTAGCCCATGTTATGAGCAGATATGAGTGTGCTAACATTTCATAGACAGTTATCAGTAATACCAATAAAGTTAATTTTTTTCCAGATGTCCCCTCCAGTCACAGCTATTGGATTCTATTCCCATGGCTGCCAACTAAAGCATGACAGATGTCTAGATGTACTGTACACAAATGTGCCTCTCAAGTGTCAAGATTTCATGTAATTTGAAATAAAACTGCCTAATCTGTCTTTCACAGGATTCCCAGAAAAATGATTACCTGTAATGCAATGTATTACCAAATTTGCTTACAGAACACCTTGGTAGCTATAAAAGTCCACATTATGTGAAAGTGTTCTGTGTAGTAGTGCACCTGCATTTGTTTTTGTTTGGCCCATACTGATCCATGTTAACAGCTTGGGAGGTATGTATGTGCTACATCAGCTATAGGAGAATTGTAGTCACTGCACTAGGAACTGACAATACACGCCTGTAGAGTATTTAGTACCTGTGTTCTCAGGGATAAAGTCTGCATTGTTAGTAATGGATTGTTTTTCTCTCTCTTTCTGCCCTCCCCTTATCTTCATTTGTTTATTATTGTTATTTATTAGTATGATTTAAAATTAAAATGTGATGTAATATTGCTATGTGTTATTATGTTTCACTATTAACATACTTTGTTAAATTATCTTTGCCCTTTTGGTTTACTTCTTACTGGCGTGCTGTTGCCATACTGACTGTTATGTTATTTACTGTTGTGTTACACAAACTATACATTAATATGTATTTAGATGAATTAAAATGATGTTCTGTTCTGTGAATACTAACAATGGTTTGGTTATTACTAACCTTAAATTATTGCTATACCTCATTCAACACAGCACATCAAGGTAGTCCGGTTCTGGCTGATCCCCCCACCTTGCCTCAACTGGCCATGGCACCAGGTCCCAACATGTCTGAGACCCAGACCAGTGGAGCCCCCTCTGCTGCCACTGTACTACTTGTGGCATCAGGTAGTGCTGCTCCATGGAATGGTCTCCTTGGGAGCGGTGGTGCAGGGTGTGTTGTCACCCATGATGAGCTGCCGGTCTTGGTGTGCAGAATAGTTTACCATGGATTTGACCACCACCTGTGCTGGATTGAGGGCATGCTGGCTGATCTAGTAGGGCAACCTCACCGTGGTGCCCAGCATCTAGCATTGCCACCCTCAGGGCAGTGAAGCAGCAGTACCGACAGTCCCATGGGAGGGGACATGAGTCTAGCTGTTGCCATCTGGAAGCACATGGAACTTGGATTCCACTACACTCTCCCTATTCAAGGTGTTCACCCCCTCATCTGTCACACACCACCCCTGTCTGCTGTCTTGTCTGTCTTGTCTGCCTGCAAATGCATCCTCACTTACCCAACTTACTTCCCCCACATGTACCTGTGTCCCTTCCCCAACATTGCACTCTCACCTTAAAAAAAATGGGCACCTGTCCCCACAAATATTATAGTCCCATACATAGCTCTCCATTTAGCAGGTGTGTCCACTGGACACATGTAATTTGGTTCAATTGGCTTGGCAATGTAGTTATGTTGCCCTCACCCCTCTGTCTGGGGATGAGAGTTCAAAGTCATGGACAAAGTTTGCCAAAGTGCACAGTTGTTGCTGTACAAGAAATGGATAGCTATGGTTCTTTCCTATACCCTTCCTGCACATCCCTACCTGCCTTTCACTATGTTTACCCCTGCTTGCACTCCATTTTACCCTTTTTGTTTCTCCCCATTTTTATTTTGTTTATATTTTTAATGCATTGCTGCATGGTGTGCCAAGTCATGCAGCTTTACTAAGGCCAGCTAAATAGAACTATATTAACTAAATGTGTTTTTAAACTTGTAAAACACACTTACAAAATAAACACCTGTTCCATATTTTGAACCCAAGAAAATCACACCTGCAGACCACTGCATTAACCTGCCATGCCACACAACTCTTACTTAAAACAGGTGGTTTAAAGAAAACATAGTAATTGCCAGTTACAGACATTAAGCGCATTTCAGTGGAGCTGCACTCCATGCAACATCAGGCAAACTTGATTAAAATATATAATTAAATTAAAAACAATTAAAATGGGAGTGTACCTTGGAGTTCAGTGCAATGGTACACCACTAGAAAGTCAAAGACATAATAATGGATGTAAGTGAGATCTGTGTTAGCAGGTATATGTGGCCTTCAGCAACAACATGTAGAAAGAAACCTGCTAAGGCATTAATGGCAAAATACATGCTGAACTGAGACCCTGGTGCACACATACATCCATATAAAGCTATGCACATACTGATGGATGTAGAAAATTTATGTCACAGCCTGTATGTGTGCACATATATCTTGCAAATACACCTGCTGCGGCAGCGGCTCACTAGCTCTGTTTAATTGCCTTGCAAATGGTACATTTTGCCACACATACTCCTGGGTTCAAATCCAGTGGTGTGTAGAAGTGAATTTACAGCATTGCAAAAGCAGCAGTTAATGAATGAGTCATGCACTCCTTATCCACACAGGTCTATATGTTCAAAGTCTGAAAACTTCTAATCTCATATGATCGACTCCATAAGACTGAAGTTTTCAAACATAAAACATAAAATATAAACAAACTAAAAATAAAAAAACTACCTGAACACTTTATGCAGGGGGCAAGCCCCCAGGATCCCCCACACCCCCGCTACTTAAATATACCAACTCCGAAATCTCACTACATTGAAGTGAAGGGAAATATTCCCTATGGTGTTCTCTATTGAAACGTTTGATGTTTGAAAACTTTGCTCATATGATATTGATCGTATGAGATTTGAAGTTTTCAAACTTAGAACTTATAATATAGACCTATCCACACAATGTATTTCAAATGACATGTCTGCTTTTCACTGAAGGAGGTCACAGGCCTGCAGGTAGGAACATACTTCACATATCCCTATAGCAAATTATATGTACATAAAGTGTCACATCATGCATTAATATGCATTCACACAATGTCATTGCAGGTACTGCAGATAAGGGCAACTAATATCAGAGTGTACCACACAATCCTTCCAAAGTCACTGTGCAGATTACCACAGCTCCACAGCTAACATACACATTGGAAGTCCCTGCTTGTAACAAGGCCTGTCCTCATTTGCTGCAAACTGCTACCAGACTGCAACACATTGTCTGATGTTGCCCAAATTGTGGACATATTCTTATATTTATTCCCCATCTTACCCAAGGACACATCAAACATGTTGCCTAGTACTCTGTTAGTGATACTGTTGGCTAACATACTTACCTTAAACCCATGCCTCATTTGGAGTGGAAAGGGTAGCCTCACTCTGGCTCTGCCTCTACAACAAGTCTGACATAGCTCCCACAGTTTCTCCTACAGGTTGTTTTCCTCCAAAGTGTACACACTCTCTGCCTGTGTCTATTACCACCAGCAGCAGCTGCAGCCTGTAACACACACATCTCTATAGTAAGGTTTCTGCTACAGACCTACCCTTTGGAATGATGTAGTCTCCTCACCCTAGCAATGTCCAGCACAACATATCAGAGAGGGACCTTAATCTACATGAAAGCCATATATATTGTATAGCGGTTGCATGTCACTGGCTGATGCTAGTGCATATCAGCTGTGTCAGCTGCAATTAGCATTTCAGACCCACATATTGGTTTAGAAGCAATCACCTGCTGATGAGAAGCATGTTTGAAAGGCAAGCAGTTGGTTATGGAGAACAAGTCTGTATGAGACTTTTGTCACACAGAGCAAACCTTTGTAAAAACTTTACTTGGTTATGGAGAATATGTCTGTATGAGACATTTGTCACACAGAGCAAACCTTTGTAAAAACTTTGCTATCACCACATATCAACAGAGGAGTACTGCATTCCATCAGGTATGCAACTGATTTTGTGTACAACAGGATGCAGATGGGTGAATAGACATACAGGGAATAGGGAATACAGCATTAAGCTTGAGGTAGTCCTGTGATAATGACATGTCATTGATCTCCTTCTGTCTTACACCTACACAGGATGTACTATACATCAAGGGTGCATTGTCTCTTGTCATTGTGGCACACTGGTCTCATTGGACTGTCCTTTTATAGTGGTTGTAATAGCACACTGCTAACTGTGTTCCTATGATGTATTATTGGGGGGGTGCCCATAGGGGACACACCACTGTAAACCCAAGTGTTGGGTGTATGATCATACAGCAGTATCTGTCATGGCACACATGGGAATACCTGACTATTGCCAATATCTCAGTTGTATCCACACTCTTAGTATGTCTAACAACTGTGGAGTATGACATGTGTGAGCAAGCAGTGGATAGTGTCAGCCATGTTGCCCTTGCTGTATCTCTACATAGTGTACTTCCATGTATGTGATCCTGTAATGTGTTCCCCCTTTTTTTTTGTCTTACAGAAATCATGTATCATAGATGCCATACGCCCTTCTCTGATGTGGAAAATGGAATTATACTTGAAGGATTAAGGCAACATCATCACATCCTACTGTCTAGAGGGAGGCAAAACTGGGAACAGCAGGGTGCATTTTGGGCAGAACTTGTCCATGATGTGAATGACATGGCCCATCAGGGCAGGACATATGAGCAGGTTCAACACTGTGCAATGGACATTATCAATGCTGCATGACGAAGGTAAACAGATGTAGCCAGGGATTGTGCATCACAGCAGAAGGCCCCACAGTGGAACAACTGTGCATGGCCACTGAGGAATTCTGAACAACTGCTCATGGCCACTGAGGAATTCCTGGTGAACTTAGGCACTTACAAGAGCTCTCAGGCATCCATCACACCATACATTATGGAGGTGGATGAAACAGTTTCCACAGCAGAGGAGTGTGCAAGTAGGCTTACTGTGATCAGCATTGTAATACTGTAGCAGTCAGTGTATCAGACTGTACATACTTTTACGTGGTTGTCAGGTCTTAGTTCTTTAGGGGGTTTACCTCAGTTGTACTCTCATACTCAGAATGTGACCAATACAATAAGTAACACAATAGGTACTGAAAATCTGAGCTATATGGATGTATTACTTTATTGTGCTGCAACATGCATTGGTACTGATGTTACCTCACCCTCAACTTTTCACAGGTCCTTCAGGTACTGGCCAAGGCCGTGGTTCTGCTCCTGGTAAGCATGACACTGTTTTGTTAAGGAACATTTATATTCTGTTAAAGTTAAGGGCCAGAATAATGCCCTATTTAAACATACTGTTGTGTGTAAACAGGGTAGAATGTTTTTATTTTCCATTCTGGAATAGGTACATCAGGATCTTAGATGGAATAATCACAGATGTGTAGCTGAACAAATAGAAACACTTTGGCAGTGACAGTTAAGAAAAGATAAGCCTCCTGGTTTAGTTGAGGCATTTACTCTAAAATGCTTTTTAAAACACAAAAAGGTTGAGAGGACATTAAATTAGACAGTGAAACATTTATTTCAATATATTTGTTAAGATAGGTGTACTGGGTTTTTATGTGTTGTTTTATCAAGTATAGTCTCATATTGCTTAAATAAAAGGTAAATTGTATTGATGGTGTTTTACATGATATACTTGAAGTGGTTGTTATGAAGGTCTTGAGTTAAATGTGTATTTTGTTCTGAGGAAGTCTATGTTGGATGAAAGCAGAGAGGAAAAAATTGACTGTTAATTCAGTTGTGGGTCTTTGTTATTATGAGTATTGGTGGATTTTTTGTACACAACAGTGCAAGTATTTGTGTACCACTTTTTTCTTTCTTATTGCAGGTGATTGGGGAGTTGGTCTCTGTCCCCTACACAACCTGATGCCAGTGTCTCTTCAGACTCTGATGATGATGGTGGCCACAGTGAGACACAGGTGGTGGTGCTAGGGGCTAAATCTGTCCCCAAGGTAGACACCCCTCTTCTGCCTCCATTGTCACTGCACACAGTCATTATGTCTATACATACTCAACCCCTGGAGGCCACAGATATTGGACAATCAGAGGGTGGGGACATTGAATGGGAAAGTGTGGCAAATATGGCTTCAGTGAGTGCAGACACTGGCCGTATACGTATACAGAGAGCTGGTGAGGTTCCACACAGGTGGATTGACAGGGGTGATTGTAAGAGGCCTGCAGTCCGTCCTCCACCTGTTGTAGATGTCACATCATGGGTCACTCAGAGCATGCTTCACACCATTATGTAGGCACAGGCACATTCTGAATGGAACACCAGATGTATGCTTAGTGTTATGGATGCAACACAATCTGATATCCCTGACTGCCCCCACTGCATTGGGGACAGCCTGGATCATTTGACTGATGCAGTGGACAGAAGGAGGGCTGAGACAGAGTCGATCTTGGACCGCACATTATCTGTGCTGGAATGTGTGATTGGAGTTGAGCATAGGACCCGTGGACATAGCTCAGCAACCCCATCAGCTGAGAGCCCACGTGGCTGTGCACAATCACAATCCTGTAGTGGCAGTATATCCAGCATTACAGAGGGGAGTGTGCTGTCCACACCATGACATGGTAGGTCATGGGCTCGTGGTCCTGGTCATTCCCATGGTGACACGGTCCGAGCAGACAGCAGTCACTGTCAGGTACTAACACCAATTCTGACCTTGGGCATGAAGGTTCCAGTGCACCTCCTGGCAGAGCCAGTTGCTGTGTTTGGGGCTGGAGATGGTGAACTGTCAGCTTTACCATGTATGGTCCAAAGCTGTCCAACATACATGCAAGTAGGGCTAGCTCTGAGCTTGACTGTGTACATGCACACACTCATACACCACTGTCAAATGCAGGTCACCTACAGACCCACACAGCACTTTTCCATGGTCCATCTTACCTGCTTCCCTTCCTGACTCACACACATGCTATCAACCATTTGGGTCAGCCTAGGCTTCCTGCACCACTGCACAACACCCTGTGCAAGTGATAATACCTGTGCCACATCCCTGTCATCCTTACCATCGATGTAGGGAAATGAAGCTATGTGTCTAATGCACAGGGGGACTATATTAGTTAACATGTACTTGTGTAATGCAGTGTTGTTTTGGCATGCCACTTGTGGTTAACAGCTGATACTATATGCTGGTATTTGTCATGAGTATGCCACATGCTTTTGTGTACCTTATGTTGTATGACTTTGTGATGGCAGTATACTTACATGATGACAGGTGTGTCACGGACCTGTTTGTGTTTCTGTTTCAGGGGCTTGTTGGGATAATCTATGGATACAAAGAGGCAATGAAGCAGCACAGGATGGCATGTCAGCACAGCAGAAATATGTCTTCAGCTATGTGCAGCACTATATGTGCATGGCTCCATAGGTTCATATGTGTATAACAGGCTAACAAGGGCAATGGCGGTATTCAGCATAATCATGCAGCCCTAATCTATGAAAAGGTCTGCTACCATTGATAAGTGTCACCAGGGTTTTGGGAACTCATACATCTCCAAGCTGTAGTGATGGAGATGACCCATCTACAAATATCATGTGTCCAGTACAGACAGCTTCCCCTACAGCAGTAATGAATGTCATGCTCTGCATCCCATTGTGTAAGCTGCACATGATGTGTGTCACAGCAGATGTGTGCTTCACATGCTTGGGGGGCCTGTTTCATGTAGGGTATACTGTTTGTGTTGCATACCTATCTTTCCAGCATGCACTATGCATACCACAGTGATGTTGTAGGAGTGTAGAACAGGTGAGACATGTGTTAGTCCTGTCATAGATATATGGAAGGTACACTGTGGGATCCGACACCTCCCTGTATGGATCCAGACACCCCCCCAAAGCATTAAGGGGATAGACTACACATGTACAGTTGTGACATGGACTCCATAGGACATGTTATCTACACTGTGTATTGGTGTACCATGGAACTTGTGTGGCTGCTACAGTTGTATGATATGCATGTGTAGTGAAATAGCAAGGGTGCCATTGCACACAATGATAGCTGTGATGACTGCCACATTCAGCATAGTAGTGACAGTCTGGGATTTACATCCCAAACCTGTCAGTGTAGGGTGTACAACATTGAATGCATTCCCATGTCTTACCAACCAGTGAGAGTCAAAGGCTATATTAGTCTCTGTGTCCATAACTCCATGTGTAATAGCTCAACTGTGTGCAGTGTGCAGACACTACAGTATTTTGCAGGGGTGGATGATGTCCCATAGGATGGTATTGTGCAGTTGTTGACAGTTAGTCTTTGTCAGTGGCTCAGATTACAACTGATTGTGTCTTAGGCCATCCTGGATGACTGTTGGTTCTGTGTGGGATTCAGTGACAGCCAACAATATGCAATCACCTGCTTATGTACTCAGTATGAGGTCACTTACAGTGCCTGTGACTGCAGAGAGGGAGTAGGTAGATGGGGTACACCAATAATGTAGGATGATGAACCCCACTGGTGACTGGCATCATTGCAGCACAGGTTTCCCGCTACTATCTTCCCAGAGTATGACTGTCAGACACTTGCCTATCCACCAGCTGACATAACACTCTGTATATGACACCAACAGTTTCCAGCAAGGTCTGCTAGCCTAATATTGTCATACACTTTGTCAGGCCATGGTTGGTGGAGTGAGACATATTTTGGACATCCATTTCATAGTGTAACAGTCAATGGGCTCCTCCAGTTACAGTCGGTAGGCATGATATGGCTTTGAGCAAAAGTAGCAGTGTTTGTTTCAGTGTCACTAGGTGCACAACAGTGTCAGTGCTCATATCCATGCTAACTCCTGTCATGGCATTTCAGGTGACATGACTCAGATTTCTGGGGACACCACTTGGCATTACCTGCTAGTTTTCCTTTGTGCAATTAAGTGTTGCAGTTACTTCCAGCATGTTGCAGGAAGAGAGTCATGCAAAGCATCTGTACAGAGCACTGACAAACATGTTAGGCAAGTGTAATATGTACAATCTGTGTTGCTTAGCCATGCTGTGACTCACTTTCCCAAATTATGGGCCAGGTCCTTACCTACAATGCCTTGTAGCAGTGCTGTGACATCACCATACCGGAACCAAGTGCATCATGTGTTTACTAATATGGGTGACCAGTACAACCCCCCCAATATGAGGTCCTCCCTGGTGGGATATGGCCACTGATCAGTTTCCTTAGAACTACTGGCATGTACCCCCCACCTTGCAGACAATACAGACATATATGTCAAGACAACCATTTACTACCTCCTGTGGGATGGTTGACATAGTGTAATTGCAGCTCCCGTTCCGATGGGACAAGTATGCAGAGCTCTACACCCATGCATTATGTCAGCAGAATTACAAGGGCTTGAACTCGACTGTACTTGACCTATCTAGTCTTACACACTGTAGATCACAGTATTTATCGCACATGCCACGGCTTATGTCTTGATACTACACTGTCATCTGGTAGTCTTAAGGTGGATGACATCATCAGGCCTTGTAGAAGAGGTCAGTGTGCAAGCCAGCAGTAAGCTACATGGCCAAAAAGTGTATAACTATTGCAGGTGGATAGTCAATGAGGGCATGGAAGATGTTTTGCAGGGGTATATACACAAGCAAGCACACGCATACACACACACACACACACACACACACACACACACACACACACACACACACACACACACACACACACACACACACACACACACACACACACACACACACACACACACATATCAAGTAGCCTGGAGTGAGATTAGAGACCCTACCTATCTAGTCTAATTCACTATAGATTACAGTACTTACTGCTTGCACCACAGGTTGATTATGTTGTATATGTGATTGCAGTCACAGTACCTGTGCATTACACAAACTAGGCTTGCGTTGAACAGCATCTGTGGTTGGCAGAGTGATATTGCTTAGTACTGTTATCTGCATCTAGTATCCTAGTAGTGGGATAACTGTTATTATCCTAGCTATGTGTGTGTACATTTACCAGTATGACCATATGTGGCTGCTTGCAGTTAGATGGGCAAACATGTGGGCAGGAACAATGTGCCCTGTCCAAGCATACATTGACAACATTAGGCATTACATCACCTGTTCACCTGAGTCTCTCTACGTGATGACATCCAGCAGGCACAGGGGTCTGTAGGTAATTGAATTATATACTGTTACACCCTTAATATGGATCCTTTGAGTAAAAGTACGGATGTATGATAGTGCAGATTTGCTCACCATTGTTAGGGCATGTAGGACAATACAGACATCCACACACATATTTATGTAATTAACAGGGATGTATATATAAATGTAGCTGTGTGTGTGTATGATATGTACATGTGTTATGTAGATATATGTGGATAGTTCATGTTTCAATGTTTTATATATATATATATATATATATATATATATATATATATATATAGCTATATATATCTGTATATATCTATTTGCCACTACATAGCAATAGATATACTATGTATGTGAGAGAGAGACAGTGACAGAGAGATATGTCTGTATCTATAGACATATCTATACATAACAGGTCAGTCTGTTGACTAGACAACAGAATTGTGCTCATTTTAACTAATTGTTTGGGCATGCCAAGTGTGACTGTCAGAACTTATAAAGTCACTCCAGGCCACACCGGGTCTATATTAGAACATCGAAGTTTCAAAACTTCAAATGTTCTAATATCAAACCCTATTCAGCATAAGCTGAAAACATCGAACATACAGAACAGCGAATTTTTTTTCCTTGGGAAAAAATTAGCTGATCCAAAACACATACACACAAAACAAACACACCAAACAAACAGCAATCCACACACATACATCTAAAATCTTACACCTAACCCTACACTAAACTATACACACACCACTAACTACCCACTTACCTTAACCCAAACCTTAACCCTAAGGTCCGTCACTATTGCACATTGACCTCACGGGCGCCCTAACCCTAACTCACCTACCCTGCCCTAACCCTCATGTCCACACAATCGCACACTTACCTGACCCACGCCCTAACCCTAACTCACCTAACCCACCCTAACTCTCACATCCACACAATTGTACACATTCCTCACCCGTGCCCTAACCATAACTCACCTAACCCACCCTAACCCTCACGTCCACACAATCGCACACATATCTAACCTGCACCCTAACCCTAACTAACTTAACCCGCACTCAATCGCACACTTACCTGAACCTGACCCGTAACTTTCCACCATAGCACTGAAAATACCGAAGCAACAGAAATGGACAACCAAATTCTTTCCCTAGGAAACAATGCGGCTTTCTGTTGCTTCGATATTTTCAGCTTTCACTGAATAGGGTTAGATATTAGAACATTCGAAGTTTTGAAACTTCGATGTTCTAATATAGACCTGGCCACACCTACCTGTACTCCAGTTCAGGATTCTGTGTGTTGCAGACTATACCTCTCAACTGTCCACAGTTTTCTAGAATATCCCAGAGTTTTGGCTCATAGTTTTGGTCTGTTCCTCATAAAATTTGTGGTTTTCTGGCAAATCATTTGGATGAACTTAGGACTGAGTTCACTAAATAGTGACATGTATTTGAGTGCCTGACTTCAAATCCTTCATAAAATTGTCTGTTGAAACAAACCGAGTTACTTTAGCAACTGTTTGCATTTATGTGAGCAGTACTTAACATATGCCCCTATTTGTGTGCCTTTGTACCCCATTTTGTCAGGCTTTGAACAGATTTCTTGCACTAAGAGGTTGAAAAGTATGCTACAGATAGTGACATCTGTCACTGTTTCTGCAGTACTGTACATCACTCAGAATGTCCAAGGTATTCCCCAGCTGTCTGCTGTACTTAATATGTGACTGAGGTTCATAATGTTACACCACACACAGGCTTACAGTATGTGAAAACACCAACATAATAATACCTCACATGCAAAAGATGTGCCTAGTTCCAGATTAGAAGAATCAACACCATCACCCACACTAACTTCCCTAGTCCACTGAGCCACACAGGCTGCCAGACACAGTGGAGTCATTCATCACACAATCAACAGCATAAATATGTACGTTGTTATTCCTGCGTTATTTGTGACATACAGCATGTGAAAGAGGTCTGTGATTGTCTGGTCTGCCGATATGCCATTGCTGACTTACTGTTAATACAGCTATATGGGAACACTGCTGTGTTGGGTGTGGGAGAACAGCAGCACATGATCTGCTGGGATAGGCAGTAGTCCAAATATCATGCAACACCACTGTTTAACATCTCCCTTGACTGATATAGTGCATACTCCAACCATGAGGACTAGTGATTATTAGGGAATACGCACTATTGGACTTGGTACCTGTAGTCTCATGTGGATGTTACTTCTGTTCACATAGCCCACTATATTTCCTTGCATAAATGCAGCATGATCCCTACATATGATACCATATTATAGTAGTCCTTACAAGTAGTGTGTAGGTTAGAGACTTACCTTGTGAATGCAGCAGTTGACAGGACTGTAGCTCAGGGCTAACTCTGTGTGATGGAAACAGTACACAGCTAATACATGGATAGGCACAGGTTCTGTTGGTTGTCTGGCATCAGCGGTTTTACTATATGCATATGAGTAGGAGTAAGGTGTCAGTCCCTAGGATCCTAGGTTGTCAGTGAATGTGCATTGCGTTGTTTCTTAGCCAAAGTCAGAGTGTACTGGCACACCTACATCTGCCTACAGGGATATCATCAGGTCATTCCTCCACTGAATCCTCCTGTGAGTGTGGCTGTGGTGACATAGGCACTGGTGAGGGGCTGTATATCCCTTTCCTTTGCTGATCCTGCTGCAGCTGTTTCTGCAGGAGCATATTGTGTAGCATGGCACATGTGTGAACATATGTGCACATGTGGCTGGACAGTACTGCAGGGCTCCAAAAAATATATTGAGGCACCAAAACCATGACTTTATAAGCCCAAACACATGCTCTATAATGTTCCTAGTTTGTGTGTGTGCCTCATTATGGTATTTTTCAGTGGGTCTGTGCACATTTCTAATGGGTGTCATCATCTATGGTTGCAGTGCATAGTCAGCACCCTTCAGTAAATGGCTGTGTGGCATGTCCCCCCTAGCAAACATCTGGTAGAGCTATGAAGCATGCCAGATATGAGAGTTGTGGTAACTGCCAGGTTTGCTAACACATACATTCATGATAATCCCCTGGGTACCCCCTGGCAGTTGATGGAGTGGTACCCCTTGTGGGTGATGTAGATTCAACCCTCCTCACTGGGTGGTGACTTGATGTGGACATGAGTGCAACCTATGGCACCCAGTACCTCGGGGTAGTGTGCTACATGGTATATATGTTGCATATTGCTGGCCCTCATCCCAGGGGTGAAGGGAAAAAAAATGTACTCACTGGCATGTGGTAGCATAGCATCCAGGAAATGGTGGAGTATCCTGGAAGAAGATGTCTGTGAGACCCCCATCATGTCCCCAGTTGGTTTTTGGAAAGTACCTGTAGCTAGTATCCTAAGGACTACACATACCTTTGTTTCCACTGGGATGGGTTCCCCTCTGTTGGCTCTGGGTCTGAGTTGAGGGCGACAGAGCTCAGTGAGTTCTTGTAGCATGTCTCTGTCCACTCTGTAGCACTCTGCAATCTCCAGCTCATGTAGCTCCTGGAAGGTTACGCTGGGCCTGACCACTCTTCTCCTTCTCTGTCTAGGCCTATTGGCAGCAGCAGCAGCATCTAGCACATACAGGTGCAGAAGACCTGCAGCAGCCTCTAGCATTCTCTCATTTAAAATTCCCAAGTCTGTACTCCAGTGGTGCAGAGTATGGGGAAAATCATATTGTAGGGTGTATGCATACTTTATAGCACGCTGCTGTAGGTGCTGACTGTATGATTGGCTACCTGTGATGCATTCCATCTGCCTAGTATATCATTAACATCATTTATGGTCCTAGTTTAAGTTAAACAGAGGTCAAAACTAATTAATATGTCACTGAGTTTTAGATACAATCAGCACTGTGTCGCACCATGCAGACGTGATGAAACTCACTCCCCTTAGCTAAATAAAACTTAGACATGAGTGCACACACCCCTTCCTGCAAGGATATGCTCAGCACTGTGGATTGCCATGCAAACAAGCTGAAATAAGCTTAGAAGCCATTGTACACACCCTCCCCTGATGTCAGCCACCTCCTCTGTAAACAACAACATGGTTGCCTGCCTACATGAAAGGGATATGTGGACACAATTGCCCCTTTGTGCTATTCAGTAACTCCACCTCATTTGCATAGGGATCTGTGCTCACAGCCTGGAAGCGACATGCTTCAAAGCCCTACCATGTTAGCAATATCACCAATGTAGCATTACAGATACTCCAAGTAGGGTCCTGTAATACATTTCTGTCACATAATATTAATTTTGTTTTTTTCCATTTTTTTTTATAAAGCATGTTTGCACACTGTGGCACATTGTGCAAACATGCTCAGATTATAAAAAAATACATTTTATTTAACTTATTTCCTTAATTTGTTAGACACACATAGGATAGTTTCTCTCATATCTGTATGTGGTATGCCATTTCTGTCCATCTATCTACATTTTTACAGCCCCTTTTGTCTGTATATATTCCTGTACGCAGAATTTTTCCATGTACACTACAAACACTGACACGGGGTCTGCAGAGCTGCCTATCTGCTTGCTGAATTGCTCTACCTGCCTCATTTGTATGAGATTCACATGCATATGAGGTGATTTGCATGCCATGGAAGTTTCTGTGTTGGCACGCTCGTGCATGCCGCTCAACTGCACTTACTGAAACTAAAAATGTTCATGGCCATGTTAGCAGCGCAGTGCAATGCCTACACAGAAAAAAAATGTGTAGGCTTTATTAAATTCCCCCATAGTCTAAATCCACACTTCCCCAATACTTTCAAACCCGTTTTACAACAGACATAAAACATTTACTGTTATGTGCATTACATTGAAATATCATCATGAAATGACAGGGGAGTGTGTGGAAAGGAAATAAATCAGACATGGAAGAGACTAGGAGTCACAAGCACACATGCAAATGGAGTAGCTATTATAAGGCTCTGCAAAAATCTGACATTGTATATTATAAATATTAAACTCACTCATCTGATACAAACAACTGTAAGTGATCTTTTTCACATTTTACTGTATCTAAAATGTCATAGTTAACCTGTCTCTCCCTTTTTAACTCTGTAGTTATGAACCCTTAATTGAATTTTTCCTTGAATTCATCTTGTGCAGCTTCAAATTTTCATTTACTTTTATCTGCATATTTTAGGGATTTTTGCACAACAGCTGTTTTAAACAGAGCAGTATCACATTAGAAGTTAATCTTTAAATACTCCACCTCCTTTTGTTCTAATCAGAAGATTAACTTAATTGTTTGCCATTGTAGAGTGCTTTAATGTAAAAGAATGATAAAAAAGTAGAAGCACAATATTCATATATTTCAGTTTTTTTTCTCTCTCTTTCTGTCTCACTCCCTTTCTCTCTCTCTCTCTCTGTCATTCTTTTCATTCTTTCTCTATCATTTTATCTATTTATTTTGCTTTTCTTCATAGCATTTTTTTCTACCTTCCACTCATACTATGCCTTGCTGAATAATTCTCAAAAAAATCAAAAGTAATGGGGAGGCCCAAAATCAGGGATACCTTTAAACATTACTCTTAGTTACCTAAGACATTAATAGACTGACAAACATTTTATGAAGGGCAGTGCAAAGTGCAAAAACATTACGCAAAATTAGGGAAATTCTAAAATATTTAGACAGTTGAAAGGGACACCCACTCAATTCCCAATGAGTTAAATCGAGTTTTCATTAACAAGGTTTGATTAACAGTGTCAGTTCCATTCTGCAGTGCAAAAAATATGTTGCAACCTTCACATCTCATCAATGCTCTTTGGTAAAATATGACGCGGGTATCAGATATCTCAAATTATAATGTCTCCTTGCCTAACCTCAGCATAAAATTCATACTTATTATTATAATTGAAAACAAAGGCCAACACAAAACCTTAAAACATAAAACAGAATTAATAAAATATAAAAGACAATTTAAACCAGTGGGTGGTAAATCTAGGATGAGTAATCAAAATAATAAAATGAAAAAGTACATTAAATAAGTACTGTTCTAAAATATCAGTACTGTCAGTGTATAACAGAAAAAATGGGTAGGATTTCAGAGACCACTTAATACTACCCGATATGGAGCAGTCCTGAAGCCACTGTAGTAGCAGATTCCGAAGCTACAATTATATAATGGGCAAAGGATCGTATGCCTGATATTACAAGCCTTATTGTTGGAATAAGTACCAGCCCCAGAGAGATCGATTGGAATACTTGAGTAGGAGATCAGGTTATAAACAGACCTCTCAGATAAGATGGACAAAGTCTATATAGGACCTAACACTGGCACTGAGGCTATGAATATTATACACAAGCATATAGACATCCAGTACAGAAATCAAAGGTCTGAGTTAGCAGGACTTAACTTTGGGGATAAATGCAATTATACAGTTGCAAAATGACCTGAAAGATAGAACCTTTTAAGCATTTGTTAACAATGCTTTCCCAGCTTATTCTAGCCTCAGTCACAGAGTCCCATATGGATCTGTTCTTGGCCCCCTACTCTTATCTCTCTATTAATGACCTTTGCCAAGACCGTCATGCTCTTAACCCTGTTCCTTATGTTGATGATATTCTTTTACTGGAAACAGAAAAATGCATTCATTCCCTTCAAATGAGCCTATAAACCTCCTTCCTAATATATGTGATTGTGCTTGGTCAAAAGTACTACTCATTATCCTCTACCTCCCACAAAAACAAATGGCATGATCTGTGCACCACAACATAAGCGTGCTACCTTGCAATCAGTTACAGTATGTTATGAGACCCAAATAACATAGTCATTCCAGAAGTAACAGAACCAAGATACCTTGGTCTCACCTGTAGACTTGAACAGCTAATACTTAAGGAGTAGTAAACATTTTGCAAGAGTATGTTAAGTGATAAGCATAATTTTACCTGTATGTATACTACTTATTCTGTTATATAGCTTTGATAATTGTAGCATTAGGGTTTTGAGAGGATGTAGAGGTTCTGCAAACACAGCTGTCACATATGTATTCAAAAACTATTTTGTTGAAGTTTCATTGGTTATAGTGGTTTGTTTCGGTATTGAAGGAAAATGAGTGTCCAGCTAGAGAAAAATGAAGGTTTTTATTAGCAATATAGGGACCTGCCCTCTTCATAAAAGTCTGATTTGTTTTACAAAGGTAATATGAAAGTAGGCTGCATTTAAAAATCGTAATGAAAGGTCAGTTTCTGCATTTACTTATGCTGTATCTCCCTTTATGGCCACTTGATGGTCATCACTCTGAATGATTGTGGGAGGCATTAGCATTATGAAAACATTCTGTGTATGGACTCAGCAGAAAGTGATGTTGGGCATTGGTTGGGAAGTTAGCATTCTTCTTAATGAACACTTTTGTTTTAATAACAATAGAAATATGGTAAACTATTAAATTATGGTGTGGGAAGAATTGCTTATGCTCCTATATAACCAAACATTTAAAATGATTAAATTATATAACTTCAACAATGTATCATTTCATGTAATATGGCAAGTTAGTTTTCTCTATGTTACTGTCTTTGGAGGCTAGGCATGCTGCTCTAAAGATGTGATTTGGCACATCAGGCTGTCATCTTCAGGCAGGTAGGGGCTGCAGTACATTTCTTCAATCTATTATACCCAACACAGAGGAGTACTGTTCCCCATATTATAGTAGTCCAATTAAGAGCTTGTTTGGCTAGACTGCCATCCATGGAATGATGTCATTGCATCACGACTTTGAATAACATTTCTTTTAAAGAACCTGGTTTACCATTACAGTGGACTATATGCCCCCAAAATAGTAAATCTCAGGTTTTGTAAGGGCCAGTCCATTTCTAGCAGAAAAGGATGTGCACTGTTAATGAGCAATGTAAGATAACCTTATTGGTGGTTACTTCCCATATGATTCACATATTTTAACACGGACCTTTTCACATGATCTGTAAGAAAGATGAACCTGCCTTAGTTTTACACAAAATACAGAGGAAGTGTGGCCTGTGATTTTGCCTAATACTAGAAAAAGTTTAGTGTATAGTATTACTGGTTAGATAATGATATAGTTGTTGAGAATACAGCTCTCCCATATTTACATCAGCAACAATTTGTAAATAAATATGATTAAACTGCTGTTGAGTATTCAGCTATACCCATATACTTTCACAATTATATAGGTAGAGACTGAAGATAACAGAACTGTTCAGTATACAGCTTACAGAAATGAAGACAGCACTAAACAATTTAAGGCCAAAACAACAAAATGATCCTAAACATAAGAACTCTGATCTAATCCTACAAAGGGATGAATATAAAGACTGCTGCATTAAATGATGAATTCAAAGCAGGCTTACATTTATCTTTGAGGTACTGATTTGGCATGCAAATGATTAAGATAGAAAGTCAAGCCAAACCAAGCAGACTGAATGGCTGAGGTCCAGCCATTCAGTCTGCTTGGTTTGGCTTGACTTTCTATCTTAATAACTTGCATGCCAAGACTTTATCCAAAATGTCTTTCTTTGCATATAACATTAGAGAAGTTTTCCACAGGAAAAAAAATACTTACCTATATAACCACAGATTAGCCAGTCAACTCAAAAAAGTTTACCATTATGTAAAAACACCAGGGCCATAGACTTTGAGTAGCACGCAGGTACATTTATTAAAAGTTAATAAAACTGATTCCAAGTCTAATGCCTAATACAAATTAAAACATCCTCAGGACCAGTTGCAGTTAGAGACTTAGTGTAAAGCAAATGACTATAGAATGTGTATGCAGAAAGGGAACACATAACAAAATAACCTGAAAATGATACAACTACTACTATTTCCACCTTTAAAACTGCTCCATAATATTAGTGCCATTTTAGTACAAAAGGCAAGTAAACACAACGAGAATAATACAGGAGATTGACTAAATGATGACATCATGCATATAATATTAAATAGTGTTATCCACCTTAAAATCATTATTAGAAATTAAATATGAATGAGACTGTTAACATGAAGATGACAAGAAGCCACTAAATATGATTGAAAGAGAAATGTAGCAAAAATATACTCTACAGATAGCAGAATTACAACTTGCAGGAGTAGCAGGCATCCAGTATAATAGTACAGTAAATAACAAAACAATTTAAAGTCATAAGCAAGAGATGCTGTCAGTGAACTCACCTAAAGCACACAGGCGTGAGTTACTGATGGTCACAGTCAGATGGTCGGTAGCATAGTACTCAGCAAAATGTCCAAAGACATTGAAGCTGAAGGTCCATATGTTGTGATGAAACCAAGAGAGATACTGAAAAATTTGTTTTGTAAAATCATAAACATGGAAAAGTACGATCATGATAGTTAACTCCCAAAAGAAATATCAGCAGTTAATGCAAGATTCTTGGATGATGTGATAACCCAAAGACAGATAAATAAAATCATCACAATCAGGATAATAAAATTCAGTGAGGTTATTTATACAGACATAGCTCATTTTTGAGGTATGATCCTTAATTAGGGTGCAAAAGGTCTTGGGCTGAAATCACGGGCAAGTCCAACATTTTTATCTCCACTGCAACATCAGCAACACATGCTGGCATGAAAGATTCATAATTCAGCACATTCCTGCTTTGGGAATAAACACCATTTATGACAAACATAGTAGCACCCTATCTACTTTCAACACTTGACTTGCACGCTGGATGGGAGACTGTAAATTCATGTCTGTTGTATGTGGAAATCAGTTTCTTAGTAGTAGCAATTAATATACCCACTATACCAATTAATGTCATGGTTAAAACTCACAACTGTCCTTCACCTGTAAACTCAGCATGAATCCCTGCCCCTATTATCACTAGAACATGATGATCCAAAACCAAAATGAAAAGCACAGATCAGTGTTTAAAACAAATGTCAGGCTGTCATCGGTACATGAAACTAGCAAGAAAACTGAGTATGCAACATATAAAAAACAATCAAAGTGCCTACAGAAAACCTAGCACACAAGTTACCAACATAATTGCAGCACAACTGATAATCCAAGCAGATAAACATCTTACTAAACAGCCATGATATTAAAAAGAAAAAAAATCTTACCTGACAATGCAGGTAAATGGATACAACTGGCAAATTTGGTAAGAATCAAAAACTATCAACAGCCAAAATAGTTAAAAAATAAATTCAAGTACGGATTAAACAAAAATATTGATATTTGATGTAGCAGCTCTTCTGTGGGTTGAAATTATGCTAAGTTACACTTTCGAGCATTGTTAACTACCATTTTTTTCTTCTTTAAGTTAGAAATCTTTATAACATTGAACGAATATCACACATACTGTAAAGACATCATTCTAACAGCTTGTAATGCTCTTCTTCCAATGTATGTACAGTTAAAATTGCTTAATGTCTGTACTGCAATACTGTAAATTACAGCTGCTTATCAGTACTTCTCGGCAGTTCAAAGCACTGAGAAAGCTGTACTTTTTTTTTGCATCCTTGTCCAGCTGGTCATCAGTTGCCCAGTCACGTTCCCCTTCTTCCTATCCTCCTCCTGATTGTGCCTGATGGGAGGGAAGGAAAATGGGGACTGCAGCATCTGACTGGCATTATCCCCCTCCCCCAGCTGAGGCCATCATTGCCAAACAGAGAGACGGTCTTAGAGTGGAGCTAGCATGTGGCAACATTACATATGCTAGGGTTTTTCTAAGCCTTAGCTCACAATGTTTTGATGCTGTACTTGGTTGGCTAGGCAGATAATGAGGTCTTACAGTAACCAAATCTCCTTGGAATGCATGCAAATCTAACCTGAAAATGTTTCCAATTTCCAGCCTCCATCAGGCATTGAGGAGATATCTCCCTTCATCAGCATCCACTCCCTTCCAAGAATGTGAATGTCTATCCCCACTGCCATCTCCATCAAACACCTGAGCCAATAACTTAACTCAGGTCACCTGGGCAGTAGTATGGGCATCTTCCATCCATAGTACCAGAGCTGGCTAAGGCATTTATTCCTTCCCACTTAATTCCACCTAATTCCACTGAAGACCTCTGATATATAGATTAGAGTCTGAATAACTCATTCAGGATTTAATTTTTAAATCAGTGCTCTAATGATTATCTTAGTATTGGCTTATAGGATTTATTATCTTAGTAGTGGCTCATAGGATTTATACATTGTTGTATTTTGATATACCAAAACTGATGATAATTGTTTTAATTGGTGTTCATCTAATACTGTGCATATGCAAAATACTGTGCATAGGCAAAAATGACACTGATTGCAGTGTCATATTTGAATCTTGTACTATATTTTTTATAATTTGCAAATCAAATAATGTTTATACTAAACTCAGGGCTTTTCTTTCTGGACATCTACTGATAATTGAACTCAATGCAATAAGCAATCCAATAATCAAAACATAAATAAATAAAAAACTGCCACACCGTCTTGACCATTCTTGTGTAATCATAGTTATTATTACTGTCTGTTCCATGTTTCTTATATCGCATACTCCATTATATTTCATATGCTGCTCCATAATAATGGCGAACAGCAGCCACTACTTTCTACTGTAGAAGTGCCAGATCCTCTGTGGGTCTAAACAGTCATTAAATGCACCAAAGAAATAAACAACATTCCCTCAGTAGATTTAGATACTCGAGGTTCTATGGCATATATGTAATTGTACATGATGGGGCGAGCAAGAATGTTTACAAGAAATTTTATTTCATTCATTGACATAGTGGTATAACATCCTCTACAAACACACACAAACACAGACACACACGCACGCACGCATGCACGCACACACACACACACACACACACACACAAACACACACATGCTCACACACACTATGCTGAAGTGATACTAACTCTAAGACTCTAACTAATTATCATGAAATTGATCGACCCTCTCTCTTCCAGTTTAGAAAAGAAAACTGAAGACAATTTTCTCTTCAAAGTCATTCTGCTGGGATAGGGAATTAATTTATGTTCTCTCTCAGATATTTCCTCCTGCAGTAGGGAATTAATCTGAATGATCAGACATCTGATGGTGAACAGGACAAGGATTCTTCCCTGGTGTAGGAAATGAATCTATCTGCATTTCTTGACAAGGATATTACTGCGATACTCTTTTTTACTGTCCAGATTTCTCTTCCTTGCTGAGCGTCTCCCATTTTTTTGTTAGTGCAAGCTGACTTTGATATAACATATGTTACTGGATTATATTTGGAATTCAGACGCTCCTTGTATAGCTCAAAATAAATTGATATCTTCCAGAGTACAGGGAGGACTGTGATTTCCTGACAGAGTGCACTACAACAAAAATGGCAGCAGCTTACAAATCAGTTACATCCCTATCCACTTTGGGTATTTACTAAGACGTTAGTCTCTACACAGGCTTTGAAGGTTGTAAAATGATCTGAGAGTAGAACGATGTGGAACTTGAGAAGATGGTGAGAAAGAATACAGGGTGGCTCCCTGGTATAACTGGCTCCCAAGAGGGGATCAAATACTAGGATAGAATCTGAAGCAAACTGCACTACACAATCAGTCAACATAATTTAGTGTGTTCATCTTAGTTAGGTAAAAGTGCATTTTATGAAAGTGATATGATCAGTATTAAAGATACCTCCTTTGTTACTTTAGAAGAGTGTGGATCTGGAGAGGGGAGTGGGCATTTTAGATGGTGGCATTGCTTCCAAATGAGAATTTTCTAACGATATTCCTCAAACAGAAGGTCAATTCAGTATATTCTCTGACATACTTTTCAGAATACAATGTGCACCTTCAGTATATTATCCAGATTATACAGGTTAGTACTGTATTCTAATAGAAGAATATAGATCCAGAGAGGGTGATGGCTATCTTATATGGTGGCATTAATTCCAGATGAGAAGTCTTTCAATTGATAACTCTCCTTCAGAAGGCTTGCTCAGGGAATTCATTAATGGACTTTTAGGACTAGGGCAACCGCATCTGCTTGTCCTACCTGTATACCTAGTCCAGCAATGTTTCAAATTCAGAATATGTTATCCAAATTATTTAAGTTAATATGATATTTCGTACCAGATGTCATCAGGGAAGCTAAAGACAAGTAGGAAACAATGATTGTCATACTTTTAACACAACAAGAGACTTTTAACAATATGGCAAAAAAAAAAATAAATAAATAAATAAATAAAAGATGTTCTGACATTAGTCTTTATGCATATAAAAACAATACATTTTTGGCTTTATTCACCTAGACAGGTTTCAGTAAAGAAGCCGTGTTCAGCTAAACGTTCACCAAGGGAACATTTCCTGACATACGTATTGCCATTGCCCCAGTAGTATTTGGAGAGGGATCAATACAGTAGTGTATACTGTGGTTAGGATTTTAATCTCATCATTTTTTGGGAGTCAGTTTTGGGCAGTATGCATTTCTGACCCTTTATATTTAAACTGACTAAGAAAACAGGTCCTTGGCTTGGGCAAGGTTTATCGACAATATCAGTGCTTATTTCTTATAAGTTCATAGGTGTGTGCTAGACTGATGTTCAAAAGGGCCTTTGTAAGCCTATAAATGCATCTAAATCTTTGACAAGTTCTGGTATCTTTAATAAGTGTAAGTAGAGGCTTGGGAGATGAAAGTTCATAAGCAGGGACCTGGGAGATGAACCATTTATAGACTGTTTGTGTCCATTATAGACGTAGGTGCCAACCACAGATGAATTTATTGTTCCTCATCCAATTGTCCAAGTTAAAATTGAATTGATTTAGGGAGTAGCTCTGCTTCACATGGATGGGTAGCCTGTTCCAGAGAAGGGGTAGTCTCTTGGATATATACCTGTTTCTCCAGCAGGTCCTATTTTATCCCAGGCAAGGTTTAAGTCTTTAGAATGGGTAATTCTGGTGCTGTTTGTTTTGTGGATCTGCAGGAGATCCATCAAGGTGGAGTCTGACAATACCTTAATCACCAGATATAGTTCTCCCCTCGACAGTTTTTAGGAAAGAGAAGACAGGGCCAGGGCCTTGAGGCAGTTTGCATAGGATATGTTACTTATGCCCTGTATTCTTTTCTTTTTGTGAGGAACCTCTGTGGATGTTGCAGTTGTTGGATGTGCCTGGTTAGGCACATACCAAAGGTGGCATTGTACTCAATAATAAGTCTGAATGAATAACAAATACGGTTGAACAATGACCTCCTTGGACCTTCAGATTTTTTTTGGTTTTGATTTGCTGTGTTAGAATTGCTTTAATTTTGGCATTGTCTAAAAAGGCTCTATGGGGGAGGACAATGTTTTAGCCAATTTTCAAAAGCCTAGAGGGGAGAGGTGCAGACCAATCCCTGGCAAAGCAGCATGGTCTGTTAACCATCACTTTCCATACTGACAAATATTGCACCCCCATTAGAATGACACCAAAAGCTAAGCCAATTATTAAAGTCAGTCATCTTCTGTTTGTACTGTGGATTCAGCCTTGGAAAAGGTAAAATACTGCTCAATGTTAGGCTCAAACCAGCCTAAAACACATATATCAAGAGCTTCATGATGTTTCTCTTCATCTAGTCTAGGGAGGTATGTCTCAGGTCATTTACACCCTCATGGATTATGACTGAGTCATACTGTTACTTGTGGTCCAATGTCCTGAGTGCTTGTGTAATGTGGTGGATCCTGGTTCCGATAAGCAACTAACTGTGACTTTCTCCTTACCAGCCAGGTGAGAGGCATCAGTGTGTCTCACAATGGAGTCTCCTATGGCCAGAATGTTGGATTGTGTGGTGGCTTGCCTTATGTGGTTAGAAGTGAAGACTTAATGAGATGTCCCTGTATGTGCTGATGTGGATATTGTTTTGAAAGAGTGCATTCTAGGCTGCTGAGGGTATTTGTTATCTGCATTTTGTCTAGGAAGTCTTTGGTGATTCAGAAGGTTACATTTTAGTGCCTCAGAATACTTGGGTATATGTGTCTACTTTGAACTGTGTGTGATGGGTACAGAGTGTGTCCTACTAAGAACCTGATTGACTTTAAGACTGTTTTTATGTAAGAGATTTATCTCCACAGACATTGTATAAATACATCTCTCACATAGCATTTCAGTTTGTTTGAGAATTAACTGGTTGCTAGTAAACATGAAGCAGTTTCCATATTGCCTCAGGATGCCCATATCCACCAAGCTGGTAACAAAGATAGTGGGAACGTTGATATGCATGGCAACAGGGCCTTTTTTATTGATTAGATGGCTGCAGTGAGAATGTACAATAATATCAGGGGTATCTGGTTTGCAACTCTGGGATCAGTGCTTGTCACTGCAAACTAGTTGCCCTGTGTGCAACTAAATATTGGTGAAATTTCAAGGGTGCTTTTACAGAAAAATTGTCAGCTCAAGGTGTTTGCATTTGTAAAGGGCACTGCCAAACACCAGAAGGGAAACTAATAAGTAAACCTTGATGATTTATGGATGAAGTATTTAGGGAGATATTCTGTCATTAGGTTAGAGAGCAGCTAATCTAGCAGTACTTCCTGAAAAGAAAGATTAGCTTTGTTAAGAATGATGAAAAGAGGGGATTCTCCTGATTGGCTATTGCCTGGCTACTATTAGTTCTGGTCTTACCACAGCTTCATGCTGCTGGGATACAATGTTCCTTTGCATCGTCTCTCACCAGATGTAAAACAGCAGCACCAATCCCAAGATGAGAAGGAGGTCACAGGTAATCAACAGTCTTGTCCCAGGTGATGCAGGGGTCTGTAGGCTTGTTGCAGCCTATTCCTGGAAGATGCCTTAAACAGCAACCAGACCAGTCAGGGAGGTCCAAGCAGACACTCAATGTTCAATTAGAAACAGCCAGGAATCAATGCACTCTGCTCCTTCTCTCACCAGGAACAACATATATTAACAACTCCCAAGCTGGTGCAAATAAAACAGTTATCACACTTTCATTTGGTCAGTAGTCTCTAGGAAATAATGTTGCTATGCTGCTTTTCTCAGTAGGAGCAAAACTAATACCAAGATGACAGAGTCAGAATGTGGGCTCTCCAATAATTGGTGGTCTTGGACTAGATGTTGCAGATTTTAAAGTTTAAATGGGAAAAAAAAAACAGGTTAACATCTTAGGAGCTACAGTGTGCACTAAACAGTTAGATATGAAAGCAGGGTAACTTAAGCAGTTAGATATGAATGAGGAGTAACAAGCTTTAGCAATATAAGTGGAGAGCTAATAATTTTAAAAGAGCAAGATAGACTGTAAGAGGGTGGGCACTTTGTATTCTGTCTCTATGGAATACAGTTTGATGTACAATACATTTAAATCCCTTAAGGGGAGTACTTACACAATATGATAATTTTGCGCTTACTCACAATAGCCAATGAAAAGGGAGAGGGAAGGAAATATGTGGTCAAATTAACATAAAGGGCAGTCAACTAGAAAGACATTTTAGTTTAAAACCACAACAGCACCAGGGTGGGAGGGTGACAGAAAACATAATTTCTGTGTGACTCACAAGAGACATAGCTATGGTCTTTTTCCCTAGTTTAAGTATGCAATTAAAAACAGAATACAAGTAAACACAGTTTAAAGAAAACACACCACAATATACAAAATAGAAAAAGGCAATGAAGCAATACAAAGTACAAGAAAGCAAAAACAGACTAACCTTTCCCTTACAACATTTTACAGCAGAGTCTAAGAGAGCTTTCCCAGTACCACCTATAAATGTTTTATTTTATCCCCTAAATAGAAGGTTTAGATCATAGCTCCATCCTTAGTTCAGAGGTAATTATCCTTAATTCACCTATTCTAATTTCTGCACAACTCATAAGAGACATCTTTCCTAGTTTAAATATGCAATTAAAATTAGAATACAAGTAAAACACAGTGTAAAGAAATACATTACAATATACAAAATTGAAGAAGGCAATGAAACAATAGAAAATACAAGAAAGCAAAATTAAAACTAACCTTTCCCTCACATTCATCTATAGCATTTATGTGGATATAATGGGAGATATGCATAAGTAAATGGCTATGCATACCTGTCAACTTCTTAGGCAAGAAATCTGGACAAAACCTTACATAAAAGTAGGACAAAGGCACAAAAACAGGGACAATTTTTAAATATTGCTCCTACAAACTTAGAAAGTTGATAGAATAATAGGTTTTGCATTAGCATTAATTTACTGATGGGTATGAAGTCTGAAACTCAAATGTCTGTTATTATTTTCTAACATCAGTCCTTAATAATTTGCCACTAATTTGCCAGGAGACCACAATTTTACGAAAAAGAGACCAAAAATATTGGGCAAAAATGTAGACATTCTGCAAGAGTCTGTATACTTGAGAGGTATATGGCTATGTTAAAAGGGGCACAGGGGCCTAGCAGAATGAGAAGAAGGGGGTAGATATTTCTAGCACCTTTTATACTTTTATGGCAATTGTTTCTGACAGTTAAGGATTATGACTGTGTTTATGTATACTGCAGTCTATGATGTTTATGCAAAAGATGAATATATTATTTCAACTGGTGAATTTGCTTTTCTGTATTTTTGTCTGATTTCTTCTAAAATAAAGGGGATTTGTGTTAAGAAAATAACTTAGGATCTGTAAATATTCTTAAAAATATCCATCACCTTTTCCTCTCTGTCTGCAATACTTTCTCAGATTGTGTTTACTGATATGTAAATATATATCAGTAGCTTTCAGTTTCACTTTATTTTCACATATTCAATTGTATTACTATTGCTACCAGCAGTCAGTTCAGTGAATTATCTCTGTGGTCCTGTAAATTCTAAAAATGTCATGCTTTATAAAATTTCAATTTCAAGCATATAATTAAGCTAACCTCACAGTTATTGTTATTCTTGTGAAAACAGACTGAGATTGGACATCTACAAAATTAAATTATGCAGTTATCTATACTCATTCAGCATTGAATGCAAGCTTTTTACAATAACAGGTATTTTGCAAGCTTGAATCAGTGTGACTTTATAAAGAAAGCATTTAGATTTATATGGTGGAACGTGTATTTAAACTAAGCACTTGTTAATGAATTGCAGAGTGTGTCAGTCAACAGTGTATTTTTATAAGCCTTGCAATGTGAAATATTATTGCTCTCATGAGATATGAAGACGTAATTACAAGTAGACATTGATGACTGTTCATCTCTTTGACATACTAGCATATCTCCACTTGTCATATTTAAGCACCATTGTGATTGGAAATAGGTGAGAGAGCTATATCTGAGTTCTAAACAACTTACTGCCTGTATAAGAAAGTACAAATCTTTCAATTCAGCATGATTTTGTCTATAAAGATATAATGCTATCAATAAGCCAGTTCAATTTTGCCTTATCCTGCTATAGGTGGAGAGATTGCAGGCAAACTATAAGCATGTCATTGCACTACAGGTGTAATGACACAACAGATAGGGCTGTTCTACTACTTCATATTCGACAACACAGCTTTGTTATGAGCTCTTCTTCCTCCTCCAGTCACTAAAGATGACATGTTGCTTAAAGAGTAAAATCAAATATAAATCCAGAACAATGGGGAATCTGTTAAGGCAATATTAACAGAGAAGCAGGCTTAATACTTCATCAGCGGTAACATGCTATGGACTATCTGTAAGTTCCAAGTTCTATTAGATTTGGCCTTATGGCACCCCATGTGATAAATAACATGTCGTGGTCCATTCTCTGTGAATACCGTGATCGCGATTGTTACCAAATGCCAAGCACGGCAAGCAGGTTTTATTTTCTGAAAAGTTAATGTAAAATGACACATGAAAGCATTCTACAGAGTGACTGTTTTATGCCCAAAGGACCATGTTGACACTACACTTGACAGCATGTATTTGCACAAATACTATCAGCGATGACAGTGCATGGGCCTGAAAACAGATGATTATAATTAGAGAAGGCTTTGTTCCTGTGTGACTGCCAATATTTCATTCCTGTATGTTTAATGAGACTGAGGTGAAAAGTGAGAAAACTAATTGATATAACATAGCTAAGTAATGAATATAAGAAACGGTATTAAGCTAGTATATAAAAAACTTCATAACTAATGTAATTAATAGGCCCAGTTACAGCATAGAAAAGGTATATTATTTTTACCAAGTGTCCTTCACCTGACAGAGTTTCACAGATAACAGAATGTTATCATTCACGTCTTCATTGCCGATGTGTATAATAACAAATGAACAAACCACAATTGCAATTATTTCACGTCAAATAGAAATTTAAAAGTAATAAGTTAGTTATTGCAGACTTAACATAGGTGGAAGTCTGATATCACCATGTCCATATAAATTAGTTCTGAGCTATTTTAATGAACAGTTACAGCATGCTCATAATTAGTGCAACTGTGATATCTGCCTAGAACTACAGAAAGCTGGTATGAAAGTACTTTAATTTATTTGCAGTTAAGAACATAGAATCAGAAAACAAGCTATTGAATTATATTGTAAGCAGTGGCATTGAAGAGAATTCTAAGGGTACTGTAAAATATAATTAATGCAAAATTTTACTATAAGTAGAAAAAAATGAAATCAGGTTGACACTACATCTGCTGCTATATTTTTCATCCAGCCTTCCATTTGATTATACTGCAAAGGTCAGCTGTGGTATGCCTTAGAAGATAAAAATACATAGCAATGGCAGCCTAACTCTGAATAATGCAATTAAAAATGAAAAAAAAAAAAAAAGAAGTCAGAAAATTTTGCATTTATTTTTTTCACATGAAACCAGAAATGGTGAAATGTCCACTTATAATTTTAAATTTACTTTTCATTTAGGTTTAATCTGTGCCTAAGTGGCTATTTATTATTTATGTTGTTGTCAAAAAAAAACAAAGTTTAAGCGAGCTTTAACACAGGAAATGGGTAACAACTTTAAGCAGCAGTGTTATTTTTTAAAAGTTAATGGGCAGGATTCACGAAGCCTCCGTGTAAGAGTTATAACTCTTACACGGAGGCTGCAGTTAAACAGAGTGATGTCAGCATGCTCTGCATATTCATGAGAGCATGCTGAATCACACCTAAGGCTAACACGGTCCGTGTAAGACAGTAGGGGGCGTGTCCGTAGGCCGAGCCCTGTAAGTGGACACGCCCCCAGAAGAGTAAAAGTGCCCAAAGTAAACACCCACGACAGAGTCCATGGAAATGTGAATAAACACAACACATGCCCCCACAGACTACGAACATAAAATGTACAAATGAACATCTCATAATTTATTTTTTAAATTGTAAAGATGTTTGCCCATGAGTGCGCTCGTTTGCGCGGGCGTGCCCGTAGCGCAGCAACAGTTAGCAGTCAGTGGGAAAGCATATAAGAACTAAATATGCAAAGTAAGCCAAGAAGCAATAGTGTAGTGGTAGAGAGGTTGGCTGAAGAGCAGGCATTCATGGTTCGAGCCCCCACAACACCAATTTTTATTTTTAGCAAAATAAGCACGAAACACGTCCCTGACAAACATGTACACATAAAATCACATTTTATGTAAAATGTAATGAAATAGCCCATTTATATTGAAGAAATGTGAGGTAACAAAACAATAAAAAATGCCAGATGTGCCCATAGCTGAGCTACAGTTTAACAGGGTGAGTGCATCTGCTTGTAGGTGAGCAGTGGTTTAACAGGTGCAAAATGAGTGCCCGTAGCTGAGCAGTGGTTTAACAGGTGCAAAATGAGTACCCGTAGGTGAGCAGTGGTTTAACACGCTGAAACTATGTGCCCCTAGCTGAGCTGAGTGTAATATGCATGCTGATAGTCAAATGAGGCTTAAACCAGCGTACCCCATTTGTGCAGAGCTGCGCACCGTGCAAACAAGCTAACCGACGGGCAACGTTGAGCAAGCCGTATCAAAACTGCCTTTTCACAGACACACCCCTCAGCTTGTCTAGACAGTCATAAAAAATAAAAAGTAGTGGCCAGGTTCAAACCCAGGATACAATACACCATAGTCAAAGTACTGAACCACTAAGCTATGACAGCAGTACCTATAAATGCAATAATAGCAAATATATAGGAATGAATACAAACTGGAGCATGACAATGCAGGTTTAGTGAAGTTGATACAATTCCAAAATGGCCAGTCACAGATATGTGTGGGAAAAATGGCCTATATAAGCCCCATAGGCGGGAATACACAGCATAAATGATTGTAGAACTGACTTGCAGCCAGAATGTCAGGAGTAGGTGAGGGTAGTTGCTTTTGAGCACAGAGGTGGGATGTTGAGGAGTCCAGGTACATGGTCTGGCTCCTAGTCCACAATTATGAGGCCCAACTCATGCAGGGCCAGGTCCTGTGGGGAGCATATAGGGCTGAGTCGTGGGACCGGTTGGCTCATAATCTCACCAGTGCCACAGGGATTCCAAGGACTGGTGAGCAGGTCCGTCACCACCATGCAGACCTGAAGAGACACAAGCAGGACCAATTGAACCTTTGGATCCAGGAGGCCCGGCAAATGCTCAACGCCCCACTACTGAGTAAGTTACATTTAATTATGTATGTAAGAAATTAAACTAGCTGATATTATGGAGATGTGTATTCCAATATTACTTCATTTATATTACAGCTGCAGGTGTCCATTCTGCGAAACGCAGAGCCTATGGCAATAGGCTGGTGCAGTCGCACCACCAGGCAGGTCAGTAATCCACTCCCAGTAACTGTAAAGAAATATAAAAGTATGACAATTAGCAAAAGAGTGCAGTGTAGTCACTAAGTAATAAAATGTGCAAGTAACAGTGTAAAAGTGTTTGCAAGTATTGCTTGATTACAAAAGTGTGTTGCAGTCTGTAATCCAAACAGAAAAATTAAAATGTCTGAAATAAATTCTGAAATAAAGATGCCCCACCTGTAAGAAAATAGTACACAACCTGCAGCAGGCTGAAAAGTACAGCTGCAGAAGATGATCAAATCACATGTGTGAAATATATCCCTGTTGAAATACTGAAACATGACAGAAGTGAGACTGCTGGAAAGGATTGTAATAACTACAGGTAAAACAAGTCAATAAAGCCTAGAAGTAAGTACCATCCTGAATAGTAAAATGAAAACAAGTGAGAGAGTGTGAGAAAGTGTCATGAATCCAGCAATACAGTAGTAATAACCCCTGAATAAAGTATACTGCAGTCAAGACAGAATGAAATGCATGTGAGAATCAAAACCAAACAGTGAAATCTATTCAAAGTGTTGCTGCATCTGGAATGTGTATCCCAAAATATGGATATGTTGCTCTCAGTCTGCAATATGCAGATAGTATGATTGTCTGATATACCAAACATCCACACTTGTCTATAGCTATATAAAGCAAATGTAGCAGGATGATGTAGCTGAACAAAGCTAGATATGAATGTGTATGAAGAACAATAAAATGAATATTGATGTAGCAGTAACAGTCCTATCACCAAGTTGAAGTAGTTATCATATAGGAAACTGTAGTTAGAACAGTAGTGTGTATATATGTGCAGCTATTAGAAATGTACAGCATATGTATTGGTATTCGAAGGTGTTAATATTATTTTCTTCACCCCACCCTATAACCACATATAACCCATTCCACGTGAAAATGGTATGTGCAATCACAATTAACACCCCTGGACATTTGTCCTGTTGGGTCATATATATTTGCATGTCCGTTGATGCATCTGCCCTGTTCATACATCCAAACCTGATGGCCTGTTGCCATCAATCAACCCTGCATGTTGTTGGACTGTATATTGCTGTTCAAATTATGCATGTGTTATGCTCGCTGTTCAATGGTGTGAATATCTGGGTATTTGGTTAATGGGAATACTAATGCATGCTGTTACAACTAATTGTGAATGGTATTATATGTCACTAACCCAAACTGTCATGACATAATGCAAACCATAGGATGACAGGGAAGGCGGGTTCCAGTGGACCCACCTCTCCCACCTCAGCTGGCAAGTGCACCTGGCACTAGTGCCCAGTCTGGACCCTCCTCCGGTGGCCCTGTGCCACCTGCGGGTGGAAGCACTGCAGGGGATGGGGCTCATCCCCCCTCTACAAGTGTGGCTGGAGGAGAACCACCACTCACCCTCCGTAGTGTCCGGACTGTGGTGCATAGGGAGATCCAGGACTCTGTTTTTGGGCCCCTACGTCAGCTTGAGGCACAGGTGGCACAACTTATGGGCATGCCTGTTGCCTGGCCTACACAGCCCCCAGCACAGCCCCATCCTGGGCAGTGAAGGAACAGTGGCAACTGCCTATGGGTGGGGATATCAGTTCCACTGTTGCCATCTGTGGGCTCATGGGCTCTGGATATCCAAACCTCCTTCCCCGTCAATTGTGTAACCCCCCCACACATGTCATACACTGCCACTGTATGCACCCTGTTTGACTTGTCTGTTGACCTACCCAACCTACCTCCCCAGCTATACCGACTTCCTTCACCTGACATACCACTCTCACCTGAAAAAAAAAAAAAAAAAAAAGGGCACTCTGTACCCACAAAAATATTACGCCCATACATAGCTGCCCATTCCACACACATGTCTGCTGGACATGGAAACTATCAATTACAATTGGCTGTACAACAAGTATTATTGTTGTCCTGACACCTCTCTCAGTGGTGGAAGGTTTCAAATGTCACACCAAATTACATACATATGCACAGCTGTTGCTGATGAAGAAATGGGCAGCTATGGGCCTTACCTACATCCCTCCTGCAAATCCCAAGCTTGTTTCCCTACTGTCTTACCCTCTTTGTGACCCCTTTTTCACCACTTTCCTGTCTCCCCATTTTCATTTCTTTCAAAGAAAATAGCACGGGTGTGCGCCAGAGTAAGCACTGTTAAGCGGTTGTAAGCGGTTGTGTGCCTGAGCTAAACGCCAGTGCGCATAAGTGAGCTCACAAGCAAACCAGCGCTAACCCGATTACAACTGCTTAAAAGTGCCTTAGTCACTCTGAGTGACAGGTCCTGTAGTCAGTTGAAAAGCAAAATAAAATCCCACTGTCAGTCCCAACCCCAGGACCTTGGAAACAGTAGTCTGTATGACCTACCACTAAGCCATGACTCTTATACAAGAACATTGTGCTAAAATAAATATAACATGTAATAGTAGGGATGAATGTAAAGGGAATATAGGATGTGTAGTACACAAAGCATGTAATTTAGAATTACTGTCAAAACTAGTGGATTCCCATAATAGTAGTGTGTGAACAGAAACAGCCATGCTAGTTGGTAGCTTGTAGGTAATAATGTCAGTTAATGTACATATATAAATGTATGTATATTTACATATATATATACATATATATATAGAGAGAGAGAGAGTTGTAGGTGTCATTGTGCATACACACTTACTACAGGGAACAGGAGAGAGGAATGGAGAAATGTGAATCTACAACACAGCCTGAATCATGAGAGAGATACTAACCTTTACACTCACAGAACAGTGTCCACAGCATACCAGCATGGTCCCCGCCCTTACAATCTGAAAGGGCAACGCCTATCTCACATACCCTTTTATAGCACTGTCCTGAAATCACAGTGAGAACTGCAATCAGTACACAACTGGCTGCATGCAATTAGCAAATTCTGGCTTACAATTGGTGCAGAGGCCATCACATGGACCTATGCAGATACCTACAAAAGCATCCTGTACTAACACTCCACACATGCAATATGTTCATTGCACTGTCTGGAAGCAGACAGAGGAAGAGACAGACAGAGACAGAGAGAAAAAAATACACGCTACACACTGTGAGTCTAAGCTGTCAGCAGTGACAGTAGCAAGCCGTGCCAGCAGCAGCAGGAAGCAGACGCAGTGGTAACGCAACCAGCTGCGACAAACACAGGTAATGTAAAGTAGCAGGTTAATAGTCTGCATACTGTAAACCCTCCAAATGTGTCATAGGTCTGTATCTATAGGTATGTCCATGTGATATGTTGTGTGTACGTAGTTCCACCAAAAGAGGATGACTATACATTACATGTCAGTCAGTGTTAGGCCATGATCCTGGCAGCAGTTGTCTGTGCGTTGCCCTCAGCAATGGCTGTAGTGACTGTTTTGAAAGGTCAGCCAGGTTCAAAAGGCAGGATCAGCCCATCACAAAGGCAAACTGGCTGGGAACAAGTGTCTGCAGGTACCCAATATCACTGCATATGCGTCCCATACTGAATAATTCCATAGCTTAGCAGACCAGGCCAGTTATGCATATGATGTGGTAGTTCCCAGGGTCAGTAGAGGTGCCTCCTTAGTGGTGTGGGACCAATGTTGCTGTATGCCAGTGTCCAGATACATATCCTGTAGTACGGCCAAGATTAATTATCAGTCTTATATGCGGTTGTATGTCCTCTTGGAGTGCATGTAGCACACATCCAGGGATACCATCAGATCACAGTGATGCTGTGTGTTCTGCTTTGCTGAGGGCAGCCCTCACCTGGACATGTGAGATGATAGGGAGGTTACATACAGCTGTGATAAGTATTTCAACTGGTGGGGGAGAAGGAGGGGGGATACGTGCACCGAACCTGTCTGCAAGAATGTTGCCAATATCTGTGTGTTTGGTGAATGTTAAGTAGGTGTGTATTAACGCAGAGCATATCTGAGGCATTTGGTCCATATGTGTAACATAACTGAAAAAGGCCTTGTGGTTATCCATAGTGTTTGTGTCCATTTCCCTCCCAGAGTAGGCCGTGGCCGTTGTTATGAGAGACCGTAGCGTAGTACCAGTGCTGACCACAGATGCCTTCCCTTAATGTGAATCTGCTCTGTCCTGCAGTAGCCTCCTGCTATTGTTATACAATCTGCCTCTGTCTTGGGGTCCACCGGACAGGATGCCTAACCTTTGTGCATAGGGTCTGGGTTAGAAATGTGTGTGCAAGTTCCATGAAATCTGTGGGATGTCCGTGGTAAGCATTTGCAAAGGGGTCAGCAGTGTGGGTTGTGGCTTCCACTGGCCCAGTGTGCTGCATGGATACCATCTCAGTCCTAACAAGTGAATAACTGTCTAATTACATACATATCAAAGTAGTCTACTGTGCTGGTGGTGGTGGTGGGGTATGTATATCCAGGCCGAGTAACTTGTGTCCACATCACACTAGTGGATGGCGTCCCACATACAGTACCTTGGGATGAACCCCCAGAGTGAGGTTGTGCATTAGACCTGTCGCAGTGTGCTGACCGATGGGGCATGCTACTATGTTGTGTGGAATGTGGCAGGTATTGTTGCACAGGTGTTGGCTGAGCACTGATATCTGGCCATGTACTTGTGTATCCACCACGAGACACACACATGCAACATATGGGAGTAGTAGTATATCACTACACATGAGTATCATGTATAGTATGTGTGCCATATATTGCAGACATAGTCTGCTGATATCCTGTTTGTGTTCTCTTCCAGGAGATGGCGTCAGTGTAATCCTGCCTACTCTGCAGCCGAAGATGAGGAGATACACCAGAGCCTGGTGCGGAGTATGACATACTGTTTCCCGCACCAGTCAGAATCAGCAGGAGAGGGCTGCACTGTGGCAAGACCTTGTCCGTAGGGTAAATGACATTGGCACGCATAATAGGACATATGAGCTGGTACGACATCACTGCAGTGATTTAATCAGAAATGTCCGTCAGCGGCCGGATATCCACAGGCAACAGGTTGCCACAGGAGGTGGGTGGCCACACCCCCCTCACCAGACTGGAGGGCTACTCCTAAGTGTTGTGGCTCCAGCCCGAACAGCAACAGCAATACACCTGCATCATGATGGAGGCTGGATCCACACAGCAGCATGACATGGAGCGTGCAGGTAATATGCCATATGTACACTTGACTGTTCTGTACACTGTTAGTTTATGCATGTGTAAGTTGTGTCCGTGGTATGTAGCTGTCATCATAGTATGTAATTGTGCATGTGTGATATTGGCAATATCAGCAGCTGACGTGTGAAAGGCAACTGGTGTACTACTGCACTGTATCATATGCAGTATCAATGGCACAGTTGTGCCCACTGACATTAATCTCATCATTTCTGCAGGTCCCTCCGGGGTTACAGCAAGGCAGGCCATCCATGCTGGTGAGTGTGTTTAACAATACCTATAAAAGTCCTGATAGTGCTAGTAACACTAGTGTAACTCAGTAGTGCTCTGTGTGTATACTGCGGGGTGTGCATATATGCATGTGTGCAGGTGTGCCTGTGCCCATGTGTGCATGTGTGCATGTGTGCAGGTGTGCCTGTGTCTACGTGTGCATGTGTGCATGTGTGCATGTGTGCCTGTGTCCACGTGTGCATGTGTGCATGTGTGCATGTGTGCCTTTGTCCACGTGTGCATGTGTGAATGTGTGCATGTGTGCATGGGTGCATGTGTACACGTGGCCACGTGTGCATGTGTGCATGTGTGCATGTGTTCATGTGTGCATGTGTCCACGTGTGCATGTGTCCATGTGTGCAGGTGTCCACATGTGCATGTGTGCATGTGTGCATGTGTCCACGTGTGCATGTGTCCACGTGTGCATGTCTGCATGTGTGCCTGTGTGCATGTGTGCCTGTGTGCATGTGTGCCTGTATGCATGTGTCCACGTGTGCATGTCTGCATGTGTGCCTGTGTCCATGTGTGCATGTGTGCCTGTGTCCATGTGTGCATGTGTGCATGTGTCCATGTGTGCATGTGTGCATAAGTGCATCACTGGTAACATTGTGTGGACACTGTAAACTGTGTTTCCTGTCTTCCTCCCACAGGTTCTGGTGCTGCTCTGGTGTCCTGCAGCAGGGAACCTGAATCTGGTGCCACAGATACTGGTAATGATGATATCTGTGTAATGGTACAGGAAGGTGTGTCAGGGTCCGCCATTGGTCAGCCAATTGACAGTACACAGCTGTCAACCCCATCATTGCGCACAGTCATCCTGCCAGTACATCCTTTGTCACCATTGTCCCTAGGTGATGGACAGGATACAGTGGGCATTGACCAGGGTAATGTGGTATCTGTGGCACATGCTTCCCCACACAGCAGCCATGGGCAGGGTCCTGCGATGGTACCACACAGACAGTTGCCCATGGGTTCTCGTGGGAGCATCCGTGGGCGTACTGCCTCTAGCAGACGTGCCCAAAGAGGTCTGTCAACCTCAGCTATGTTTCGGGCTGTCATGCAGGCACAGTCGCGTATGGAAAGGTACACCAGACAGGGTCTGAGGGAGCTGAGAGCATGTTGCACAGCCATGACTGACAGTATGCGTGACATCGTGGATGCTATCCGTAATTTCACCAATGTCATAGACAGACGTTGTGGGGACATATTACAGCAGTTCCACAACCAAATGTCCATGAGCCAGGGCAATGGTGGGCGGTTGCGGCGTCGACGTGGCCATATGCCAGCAACAGCAGCAGCTGGCAGTCTGCGCGAATGACAACAGGCCCACGCACACCCCCATAGTGCCAGCAGCAGCCCCAGCAATGCTGGGTCTGTGCTGTCATCGGAATGCCCCAGGAGACCACGTGCACGTGGCTCTGGACAGTCCCAACAGGGACCTGTGTCCAGTCAACACACTCCCGCTTCTGATGACAGTACCCAGTCTGGCTTAGTACTGGATACGGTCTGTAGCACCCCTGCCAGGCACAGGTACCGTGTCCATGCCCACAGACACTGATCTGTATGACCTGCCAGGTGCAGTCTGTGGCTGTCCACAAACCCCTGTATATGGCAGCCATGAGGTAGAACTGTGTGTGTGCATACACACATGCGAAATGTTAACACCTAGGGTGACCACATACATGCTCACACTGCACCAACAGTGCCCCACCCTGTACTGCTGCCCCTCACCAACACACATACACACACATGTCAATTGGTGGTATCAGTGGCAGACTCAGGCATACCTAATTCACACCCTGTGCATATGATGACACTGTGCCACCTCCTGCAATCTCCAACATCATTGCGGGAACAGGCAAACACGTTGCTGATGCACAGGGTGACTACATAGAAGTGTATTAGTAGTATCATGTTGGTAACAGTACAGTGTGCTGATATGACTGTGTGTATATCCCAGCATGCCTGATGCAGTAACCGTATGAATGTCCTGAATTGTTATCTGCACCCATAGTACGTACCAAAGTGTAACATGCCGGTGGTAAGGATGTCAACAGATATCCACATACATGGGTAGCACAGGGAGGAAGCTAATGCAAGTAGTGATATGCAATGATGGACATGTACAGTAATGGTGTCAAGTTGCCCACAACGACTATGCAATGTGAATGTTTGCGCATGTTGATATGTGTGCAGTACCAATGTAATCCAAATCACAATTAACTATGACATAATATCAGTTCTACCATGAGCATCTGCGCTGTGTATTCCTGGGTACATGTTGATAGTGCCTACATATTTGCATTGTTACTTACTGTAAGTGTTACCGCTTCTTTGTTGTACAATGAATTACTTCCAGCCCTGCTTACTGTAGCTTTGGTTGCATGCATGTTCGCTTGGGGTTCCCTGGAACACTGCTTACACCTGCAATGCAGAGTTACAGTGCTTCTGTGGACTCCTAGTGACATCTGCATAGCGTACGATACGTATGTCAAGTTTACACATGACAGAACGTCACTGTCCGTCCTGTTCACATGTACGTTGCCTGTGACACATTGCACATGTCTTACCTGGCATTTACCAACGTGTGCAGTCATGTATGCCAGTGCTATGAAACAGTAGCAGTACACCCACACATACACACCTTCAGTATGTTGTTCCCCATTGGCCCTATGTGTTGGTACTCACCATGGCAATCACACTACTAGGGTAGCATGTGCAAAGGTAACCTGTGAATCACCTCTATGGTCCAGTTGTGGTTTATGTGAGTCATGTGGCAATGTCACAGCTGCCACATGTATGCAGTCAGCCATCACCCTTGGCCAGGAACATACAACACATGTGTGGGATGCCACCACATAGCCAATCTGGGGACTGAGCTCTCTGAACCCAGTAATGCCATAGCCTGTCAGGTGGCATGTCATATTACAGTGACTACAATACAAGTCAGACATAGACACACACTGACAGCATGCTGAACACACTGGGGCATACATGGGGACTCAGAATAGCATCCTGCCTGAGCATCACACACCTCCGCAGCTGGCACACAGGCATATGTTCCGTCGGAACAGAGCACATGCCACACATGGCACACACATCCCGTGCCACACACTCACAGCCTGTAGGCTACACAACACACCTGCTACAGATGTGTCAGGTACCTGTCTTGGGTGCTGCACTGGGGTCCCGCTCAACAGGCTGTATCTGGTGAAGGTCACAGTGATATGCCTCAGGGGCACTATGGTCCACCACAGAACACATGCATACAGGTCAGTCAGAGGCATGGACACATATGACTCAGTCATTGACCATGCCACTATGGATGACCTGAGACATACCTCCTTGGACTACATGATAGGGAACATAGAATGGATCTCTCAGCATGTGGCATGGGCCAGTATGAGCCTGATCTTGGTTGCCAACATACCCTCACCAGGTATGCTACCACTATATGTAGGAAGGGTGATGTATGTCTACATTCTGCTCAGTCTTCACTGTCATTCATAGGGTATCCGTTGGCTGTCAACGTGTGCTTACATGCTAGGGAAGCCACAATGATGCACAAGGGTCAGCTTGCACGTGACACCCATGGCCCAATGTATATTGGCGAAGCTCCTTGATACACACATACTGCCTTATGCTGCAGGACACGGATTACATAGCCACCTCCGCGGGTATCACACAGGTTAGGACACTAACAGTGCTGCTACAAAACACCAGCAGTGTACACCGCAAGATGCATGCACTGGACACTGTCCTCAGCACGGTGAACTGCAATGTCTGTGCAGTACCATAGTCCTGATTCATGGCTCACAGGTGCAACCCATCACTGCCAGGTTATGCCTCATACCATGCCTGTCGTCCCCTACACATGTAAAACACATGGACAGGGGGGTGGTATCCCAAGGCACCACAGATACACACACCTCCAGGTTGTTGGCACAGCACAAAGCTTCAGGGCCTAATCATGTGCAGCTAACAGTGTGTTGGACTGCCATCTGGTTCATAGCCTGGCACACACAACCCTCCCATACACAGGAAAACCACCTATCCTCCATAACAACACTGGCAATATGACAGTCTCAAGAACTGTCTTTATATGGCTGGACTGCATCCAGCCAAACATTGTGTGTGAGCATTACTGTAGCTACAACACACTAGTTGAAGGGTTCACAGCATGTGGTCACTTAATTGCAGTGGAATGACATGTTACCACTCCCACAACAGGTGGGAACATGCAGCACCTGTACATCGACTACATGTAGACTATATGGCCCAGACCAGATGTGTATCCCCTGCTGTAGGTATTTTACCATATACACCCACACTGTATAGACACATACCACGTGCCGCCCTGCACAGTAAGACACAGTCATATTGTTATGCATTGCAAATACCATTTATCCACTCGAGGCATGTGTCAGACATGGTAACTACTGCAGGTCACAGGTATTTATGTGTATGTGTCACACACATACATCATGTGTGCAATGCCATTGCTGGTTTAGGCAATGGCATGCATTGTTATGCACAAAGACCCACACAAGGTAATAATGTGTGACACAACCACACGTGGCAGTTGTGGGTTACCAAAACATACCTATCTGTACTCTGACAATGGTAATAGACCCAGTAGCAGAGCGCACTATTGGCATTACTGGCCAACTAGCCCTGTTTGGCTGTGCTGATAGTGTGGTGACATCCCCTGTATTTACTGGGGGAATATGCAGCATCTGGTGTATTGTAGTATTTGCCAAAAGGATCGGTTCTCTTTTACACACACCCTACTACCCCCACACACACACGCAAACTTGCCATTTGCAGGATTCATACCCCTACCTAACTAGGTCATGACACATGAGAGAGGCGCATTAGCAAAGTGCACTATTCGGATTACTAGATGGTTCCTCTTCTCTGGCTATACTTATAGGGTGCTGACATCATCAGTGTTTTGAAAGGGTAATGTGCATCAGGTAGTGTGATCTCCTGATTGCCAAAACTAATATGTTTTTCATACAGAAATGCACACACAGAAACTCCCCACATCCAAACACACACTTGCAGGTTTCAAACCCCTACCTAAATATGTTATGGCACTTGAAAGTGACGCTGTAGCAGATTGCGCTATTCTGATTACTGGTAGATGTGTCTTCTCCAGCTGTATGTATAGGGTGCTGACATCATCACTGTTTGGAAAGGGTAATGTGCATCATGTAGTGTGATCTCCTGATTTCAAAAAAGCACATGTTTTTCATACAGAATTGCACACACACAGAGTCCCCACATCCAAACACACACACATGCCATTTACAGGTTTCAAACTCCTACCTAACCATATTATGACACTCGGGAGAAACGCATTAGCAGAGTGCGCTATTCGAATTACTGGGAGGTTTCCCTTCTCCTGCTGTACTTATAGGGTGCTGACATCATCCGTGCTGAGATGGGGAATGTGCATCCTGTAGAGTGCTTTCACAGATGCCAAAAGGGACATCTCCCTCACACAGACTTGCACACACACTAACCCCCCTCCACACACACTGGGCAGTTGCAGGATTCAAATCCCTACCTAACTATGTTATGACACTTGAAACGGACGCATTAGCAGAGCGCGCTATTCGCATTACTGGGAGGTTTCCCTTCTCCTGCTGTACTTATAGGGTGCTGACATCATCAGTGTTTAGAAAGGGGAATGTGCATCCTGTAGTGTGTTCTCCTAGTTGCCAAAAGGGATATTCCCTTCATACAGACTTGCACACACACTAACCCCCTCCACACACATTGAGCATTTGCAGGATTCAAACCCCTACCTATGTTATGACACTCGAGACGGACACATTAGCAGAGCATGCTATTCACATTACTGGGAGGTTTCCTTTCTCCTGCTGTACTTATAGGGTGTTGACATCATCAGTGTTTAGAAAGGGGAATGTGCATCCTGTAGTGTGTTTTCCCAGTTGCCAAAAGGGACATTTCCCTCTCACAGACATTCACACACACAAACCCCACTCATTCACCCACACACACTGAGCATTTGCAGGATTCTAACCCCTACCTAACTATATTATGACACTTGAGGGAGACGCATTAGCAGAGCACACTATACAAATTACTGGGCATCTGTTCTGCACCTGCAGTATTTATAGGGTGCTGACATCTTTATTTCTACAGAGGTATGTACATGTAGTACTACCTGTCAGGTGGGGGATAGCATATATATGCATTTGTAGCCACCTACGTCAGGGTCAGATATGCACATTGCACTGGCAGGTTATGTTCTATACCGTGCTTTGTGACCACAGGACCTGTAACACACAACACAACCAGTCCAGAACACCACACCCACATCCAGGACACACACTTAGCTTCCCTGGGAACAGTGCCGGGATATGCAGGTGTTCACATACACCATTTCAGTTGTTAACATCAGGTACAGGCATATTGTGTGTGAGAACTACTCAGGCCTCTACCACTTTACCCTACAGCCACTACAATTTGTGGGTCCATGTGCTATGGCAGAACCACACACCACAGCCACATGGGGGGAATACATATTGCACCTGTCCATCTGCAACGTGGGTACTCACTGTTCCACACCAGAGGTAGACCACCATTGTTGATATCTGACCATACCCACCTTTCCCTGGACATCCATATCCCATCTCCACCCCCAGGCAAGGTTGTCACTGCACACAAACTGTATTTAGCACAAGCAGACTCTACACTTGTGAAAACTGGGGTGGACGACTTCAGAGGACCCATGCTGGGGACTATACTGGCCACTCAGCATAATCCTTGACAATTGCATTCTATGAGCATGTGTACGGTTTGCATTGATCATGCTATCCCACATATACCCATGACTGCTCCACAACAAGACACCTGTCAGGTGTACACCAGCCATATATGAGCCGTACAACAGACAGAGTGAGCTAATACATTGCAGAGCTGTAGCCCACAGAGGGAGGACATCTGTGAACAGTTCCGGCATGGCACTTCATTCACACATAATCATCACAACACAGTGTTGACAGTGAAATTGTCCAGAGAATGCAGATAGGGCTCCCCTCAGTCTGTTATTGACGGACACTTACTGTTAGAGATCCTCGGCAACCCTTTTCCAGCACACACCGACAACATAGCTGTGGCTTAGCACATTCAATCCCTGGGACCGCCACGGTGCCCCTGCTTGACAGAGGCACAGCTCACTAGCCTCACATGTTGCCTTATGTGACCTACTTTACAGTCGCACAGTAGCCTACTGTACTGGGGATGCAGATGCCAAGCACACTCTGGCTAAGCTGTCATTCCCAAGGGCAACAAGCCTAGTACTGACCTCTACACCCATATGTTCAATTGTCGGATGCACAATATTTGTTGTGCTGTTCTACTGTTTGCAGGTCTTTATTGCCATAGCATTCCCTGTTCCTATGACCAACTTGTGTATCTGTGGAAGATGTTTGCATATGACGGCGATCCACTATATCACTTATGTCTCTGTAGTCATTTACTGTGTGCACTGGGAAGATTGCTGTGTTGTGGTTGGTTCCTGGACTGACACGTACAAATACCAGATATGTGTGGCCAACTGCTAAACCGAGATATGGCCTAAGTGTGTGAGCATGCCCAGTTCAGCCTTTCCATGGCATGTTGTCTGACATATGCCTCATTTATCAAAGTGTGCAAGCATGCCCAGTATGAGCTTTCCATATGTTGCACTCTGAAGTCCACCACATATTTGGGTGTGTGTGAACTTCAACAATATCTCACGTTTATGGTTGTGTGTTGGGTGTCATGTTGTGTACTAACTGGCCAACTGCTTCATGTCTGCTACAACAGGGATTATACTGTGCCTGCAGGGATTGCATGGGATACTTTGCAGACAGTTCTCAACATATTTTCATAATGACCTAACACTGTAGTACCGTATAGTGTACTGGTTCAGTACTTTCACTGTGGTGGACAGTATCCTGGGCTTTAGTCCTATGACTGCTTGACATCTTCATAGTGAGCACAACAGACTGTGTAGGGGCCAGTTGTGCACATATGACCATGTTGCATTATGTTCAGATATGGACTACCTACACCAGGCTCGTTCAACATTGGTAGTGTATTCCACAACATGGGTGGACATTGGCAAACACTAGCAATGTTCCCTAGGCCATTTCTGATGCTAGTCACAGGGTGTGTTTGCCCTTCGACACACATTGTAACTGGAGTTTGCCATGACATATGTCATGGTTAGTATACTGTGCCTCCGTCTACCTCTGACATAACAGTGATACCCAGGGTTAGCTTACCATCTCCCATCCACTCATCAGGATTCCTCTTGAGGGGTGTCGATAAGTGACTCTCTGGCTGACCTGTACCGGGAGTTTACTGAAGAGTGGGGGTGCCTTCTGTGTTATGGATCATTCTGTACAGCTTGTCCTATGTATGTCAGTGCTGGGGTTCAGGTCTCTCATGTGCATAGCTCACTGCCATTCAGATTGTACAAGGTGCAGCATGTTCATTGATTCCAGGTTGGACATGGCTTCATACATCAGGCAGAGCTTGCCTGTAGCTGGGCAGTATGGCAGTGTATGGGGCTGCAGTTTGTTTACTCAGGCAACACATGGCATCTGTTCATGCTCTTTGCTACTCCTGGTGGGGTACTGTTGTGGACTTTACAGTTGATGGAGGTGTCTGCTGAGGTATATCCCACAGGGGCTATTGCAGTCAATTGTGACGCTGATGGAGGATGACTGCAGAGCCACAGTGACATCCCCTTATCTACATCTGCCAACCTTCATGTTTGGGTGGGTATATAGTATATGTTTCTGCGAACACTACAGCCACATGTTTGTCCAGTGCAGGATATCTATCACCTTTGTACCCAGGTCTCTCATTACATGTTAGGTACATCATGGGTTAACACCTGTGTGGTAATTTGTGGGCACTTACTGTATATCCACGGTGGTTGTCTATACACAGTTCTGCAATTAGCTTGCTAACATGGCTATGGCTCCAGTTGTCTGTTTGTAGGTGGCCCTTTTGTGGGTTGCTTGTGTCAGCTGGGGGTCGGATATGGTGGGCTGTTTGTACTCCTCTGCTTACATGTTCAGTCACAGTCCTTCCATGTTGGCCTATACCTATGGGACATATATACAGAACGGGGGTGGGGGGGCCCAGGACCAGGCCTTGTGGGATGGCACTCATATCTGCTTTGTAGTCTGACATGGATGCAGCATGTCTGACCATGTCAGTTCTGTCCTTGGTCTGGTTTGCAACCCCTCTACTGACATAGGGGTATATATTTAAGCTGGTGAACATATCCATACTGAACTCGTACGGTATTGTCTAGAAGCATATGCATGGTCCAGCTATGCTGTGTGGACCACATTGCCCTCATCAATGACATTAATGACTGCTTCAAATGGGTCAAACATGTTTAGGGGCAGGATCTGCAGTTATGGCAGCCACACTGTGTAGGGTCCAGTATCAGTAGGTCCACAATAGCCTTCTGTCTGCGGTACATACTGATCCTTTCCATAGCTGTGCAGACCAAGCTTCTCAGGATCCTGGGGTGGTAGTTTGCAGTATCCATTCAGGCAACACCTTTGTTGTGAAGGACCACTTTTGTTGTACACTGCTCTTTGGGTACATATCCTGTGGTAAGGCTGACATTGGACAGTAGTGTGATTTGGCATTCCATTATTCTTGGAGTCCATGTTGGCCTCAGCCCAGGACACCATCACATACCTTTGCTGCTGTGTGATTTGCTTTGCAGATGATGGCTGTTGCCTCATCATCTGCAATGTCAGGGGACCAGCAGTCTGCTGGGATAGATATGTTGCACTCTGGGGGGGGGGGGGGTGTTTGCACTGCACCTGTCAGGTTATATGTTAGCAATATGTGTGTGTGTTTGGTATGTTGTTTGTAATATCTGTGTGATTCGGAGCATATCTGTGGATGCCCAACATGGTTCCTACCATCAGTTAGGTAAGCCCTGTGATTATCCTTAGTGTCCTGTACAATTTGTATCTTCATAGGTTCATGGGTTCATACTAGGCTATCCACCCTAGGGCATTAGTAAGCCTAGCCAGAGTGTGTGTGTCTTTCGCCACCACTTGCTATGTTTCTATTATGCCATTTATGAATTTCTTTACTGTGCCTCTGTCTGGTTGTGACACAGTGAAGATCCCCAGTATACATGTACGATCATCCATCCACTTGGCAATATTCCTATTGAGGGGTGTCAGTGAGGGGCTCTGCCTAACATGGATTGGGATCCTGTTTCTGGGTGTGGGGAGCCTCTGGGTTATGTATCTGTCCCTCCAGCACATCTTATTTCATTATGTGTTGAGGCTGACATCTGTCACTCTCACAGCTCCAATGGCTTTGATTTCCTGTGGTGGAGCATGTCCATTACTCCTGTGTTGGACATGGCCTTGTACAATAGACATACAATGCCTCTGTGTAGGCAGTCTGTGACTGCATTCAGCTGGGGTGTCTACAGCCAGGCAGCATATGACATATATTTCACACCCTTTATCCTCTTGGTGGGGTAACTATGAGGTCTTCCGAACCGCTGCAGGTGTCACGTATGGTACATCCCATATGAGTCATTGTACTAGATTATGGGTCTGATAAGGGAACAGTACAGCGGCACAGTGACCTCTGTTGATGTAGATGTGAATCCTTTCATGATACGGTCTCCAATATCGACAATCTTCCTAGCCACACTGGCATTGTGAGTGTCACATGACAGATTACTGTCGACTTGTGTCCCTAGGTCCCTGATTACTCCTTGCATACATAATGGTTTGCCACCTATGTGGTAATTTGTGTGTACCTTGTCTGGTATTTGGTGGGACATTCATACTGTCCAGTGTCTTCAGGATGTCTGGGTGGAGTTCTTGTGTGTGAGAGTGTGGTCTGTCGCATGCTACAGACTGTACAGCAGTTTGGACTGCTTTAAAACCTCAGCTTGGCCAGCTAAGAACTTGGTTATATTCAACTGGACGTATAAGAGAATTTAAGTACCTTTATCTGCACTTTTTTTTAAAAAAATACAGTATTTAATTTGATTTAAACTGTGTATGAAGGAGTGTTGAAGGAATATTTATCTGAAGTTATTTTGCTCTTCAGTAACTTGAACTGAAGCTAGTGTTGGCTGAATTTTGTTATTTGCTAGTAATTACAGGTGTGGGGTAGCCACATTCTTTGATTTCCTGTCCTTGCATATTTAAACTGGTGCATGTGAAATAATTCCTGCTTTAAAACCTCAGCTTGGCCAGCTAAGAACTTGGTTATATTCAACTGGACATATAAGAGAATTTAAGTACCTTTATCTGCACTTTTTTTAAAAAATACAGTATTTAATTTGATTTAAACTGTGTATGAAGGAGTGTTGAAGGAATATTTAACTGAAGTTATTCTGCTCTTCAGTTATTCCCAGCCACCCTGTTTTTGTGTTTTGGTGTTAATCTTAGTGGCATTGAAACTGCCCCTCAGCCTGCCTCTGGGCCCATCTCATTTGCTCACTCAACTGAGTGCAGTGAGATCATATTCTGATTTCAGGCACTCCTACTGTGTACAAAGAGAGCATCTGGGAAATAGAAAAAAAAAAAAAGCTTATTTCCTGCCTTTCTTGTTAAGTGGTACAGACTATTTGTAGGCTTCTGAGCCCCCAAGCCCTTCTGTGTTTGAGGGAAGCCTTCTAGCTTGTTTTTTTCTTATAACTAGCCAGTTTTCTAGTTTCAGCACTCAAATCTGTTTATTTGATCTCAGCACTTGTTCAGAAAAAAAAAAAAAAAAAAAAAAAAAAATGTCATCTGCTTTTACTGTACTTGTGTTTCTACCTATATCTTTTTACTTTTGCATCATCTTAAAAATACTCAATTGTATTTATTATTGCTTGGTGTAACTCATTCTAAGCCTTTTGGTTTAAACACTTGGGCTTTGGACCAGTTAGTTATTTTGCACTGAGAGGGTTTGTGGTCTGCACTGTTGTGGCAGAACAGGTAGCTTACATCCTTCTAGGTTGAGAACTGTTGATTGAGGGCTCAGTGTCTGTTATTCTAAAAGTGTATTAATTCTAGTTTAAGCACTTGGGCTTTCAAGCCAGTTATTTTACATTAAGAGTGTTCGTGGTCTGCACTCTTGTGGGAGGAGAGGCTGGACTCTGCCCTTCTGAGCTGGGAATTTCTGGTTAAAGGCTTATAGTGCATGCATATCTGAACTGTTTCTACCGGTTGGTGCCTTGTTTGCTGTGGCATAGACTGGATTCGGGCCTGCTGGATCTAGCTTTGTTTGTGTAACTTGAGCACTAATCCAGACATTCTCTAAAGTATTCAATGGTATTTATTACTGCTTGGTTGTAACTTGATTAAAGTGTAGCTATCATTCAAGTCTTTTGGATTAAGCACTTGGGCTTCAGACCAGTTGTTTTAAATTAGGAAGGTTTGTGGCAAGCACTGTGGTGGCAGGACAGGTAGCTTTCATCCTTCTAAGTTGGGAACTGCTGATTGAGAGCCCAGTGTCCAAGTGTATTAGTTCTGGTTTAGGCACTTGGGCTTCAGGCCAGTTATTTTACATTAAGAAGGTTCGTGGTCTGCACTCTTGTGGGAGAAGAGGCTGGACTCTGCCCTTCTGAGCTGGGAATTTCTGGTTGAAGGTTTATAGTGCCTGAATATTTGAACTGTATCTTACTGAAATTGGTACACCTTGTTTGCTCTAGCATAGACCAGATCCAGGCCTGCTGAATCTAGCTTTGTTTATATGCTTGTTGTTTGTTTGCTTGTTATTTCTCTGGAAGCTAATTCCACCTAATATGCAACTTCTCAGCGCTTCTGTGGATCACTAGTGATATCTGCATTGCTTACTGTACTTATTTCCTTGTTTCACTTGAAAGAAAGTTACTGTTTGTTGTTTTTGCATTTAGTTACTTGTAACACATTGCACTCAAGTTACGTGGCACTTGCTCACTAAAGCAATTATATAAGTCAGCACTAAAAATTAAAAGCACTACACCCTCAATCCCCACTGGCCCTTGTTTTCAATTAAGGATTTCCCAATATTATTCTAGCATGTCCAAAGGTCAGTTGTCAATCTCCTCTCCGGTCCAGCTGGTGAATCTGGGAATCTTGAGGCAATGTTATAACTGCCTCATGTACAGACAACCCTCTCCTCCCACATAACACAAATACTTGCGAGATGCAGCTATTTAGCCAAACTGGAGGCTGAACTCTCTCAACTCAGGACTGGCAAGACCAGACAGGAGGAGAAGGCAACTACACACACCACAAAACCAGCCTCACATAATGCTTCCACTCCACTGAATCAAACACATAAACACACAAAGACATACTCGGAGGCTCTGAGTAAAATTTACCTAAACAGCAGAGGCCTCCAAAGCAGACACCCAAACAACTGCTACCTCAAGACACCCCACAAGCAACACATAAACCACAAAAGCAGTGTGCAAAGCAGTCACAGCCCTTAAGGCCAAATACAACACCAAACATACTTGTCATAGGTGACTCCATAGTCAGACACACTGACGTCCCACTCACCAGGCTGAACAAGGAGAGGGTCACAGTAAGCTGCCTATCGGGCTAGAATCCGCCACATAACACAAGCACTCCGGGTCACTCCACGGCAAGTACAAATATGACACAGTCATTGTCCATGCTGGTGTGAATGACCTGACGCATTCTCCCTGGACTACATGAAAAGAGACATAGAGGAGCTCTCTGATTATGTAGCCCAGGAAGGTATGACCTAACCCTGAGCAGTATCCTTCCTTCACCAAGAATGATGCCACAATATAGAGACAAGATGATCAGCTTTAACAATTGGCTTAATGTCTGGTGTCATTCAAAGGGGATCCAGTGTCTGTCTGCCTGGGATGACATGCTTGACAAGCCATGCTGCCGCAAGGGACGGCTTGCACCTGTCACCCTGGGATTCCGGATATTGGCTAAGGCTCTTGCCACCCCATAGTGCCTTTTTAGGCAAGGCTCAAATTCTAAACTACCACCCTAGAAAACAAAAATGGGAAGAAACTGAGGGTAATGCTGCCCAATGCCAGAAGTCTAAATCTCAAAATGCATGCACTTGAGGCCCTTCTCAGTATGGAGAACATCGATGTCTGTGCTGTAACTGAAACCTGGTTCAAGGCTCCTGAGAGCACCCGGCACTATTAGGTTTTACCTCATATCATGCTCCGCCCCAAAACCGGACCACACCACAAAAGGAGGGGTGTATCCATATTCATAAAGGATACCCACACCTCCAGGTTGGTGGCAATGCACAAGCTGAAACCATCCAGGTGCAACTAACCATAGGCAAAACTGCTCTACAAATTGTAGCATGCTACAGGCCACCCTCTCAAACTCAGGAACCCCACACAGCCTTCCTGAAGACACTGGAGGGTATAAATGTATCTCCAAACACCATCATATTGGGTGACTTCAACTACCCGAATATAGACTGGGAACATTACTCAAGCCCTAACTTTCTAGCCCAACGGTTCCTGGAGTTCATAAATTCAAATGCCATGGAACAGCTAGTCACTGTTCCCATGAGAGGAGAAAATATACTAGATCTCATTGTCACAAACATGGGGACAAAATGCTCCACACCGAAGTATATCCCTCATTGGTGAGATCTGATCATAAACTAATCTCACTGGAAATCCACATCCCGCCCCACCCCAAACAAAAAGACCATAGTGAAGAACTTCTCTAAAGCAAACTTCACACTACTCAAGACTGGTGTGGTATCCTTCAAGGCCCCTGAGCCAGTGGAAACCACAACCCAAGCTGCAGAAGCCGTTACAAATGCCTTCTATGAACACCTCCAGGACTGCATGGATCAGGCAATCCCAAATAAAACCAAGACTCTTTCCACAAAGGGCAAACATCCAGTCTGGTGGACCCCAGCCATTAACAAACTTTACAATAAGAGGAGAAAGCTATTACATGATAGAACAAAATCCATAAAAGGGAAGTCACCCTGATCATTATTAGTAAAAAATACGACCACTCATAAAATCAACTAAGGCCAATTTTGAGAGAAAAATTGCCATGGATTCAAAGGACAATCATAAGGCCTTTTTCAGCTATGTTAGGAACCTGGGTGGAAACTCCCAGATATGCTCAGAATTAGTCCAAAATGATACAAAAATCACTGAACCCACAGACATTGCCAACATACTGGCAGACAGGTTCAGTGCAAACTTCACCCCCTCCCTAAAGGAGAGATAACTATCCCAGCCGAGTGTAGCCTCCTGGACATCTCAAATGCGCAGGTGAAAGCTGCTCTCTCTAAAGCTAAAAACACAGCATCAATGGGACCGGATGGTGTCCCTGGCTGTGTGCTACACAAGCTAAATGAGGAATTAAACCCGCACATAAGGCAGCTGTTTAATCTCAGCCTTACCACAGGATACTTGCCCAAGGAGTGGCGTACGGCAACTGTGGTCCCACTCCACAAAGGCGGCGCCTGTATGGACCCTGGTAATTACCGCCCCATAAGCTTAACAAGTCTAGTCTGCAAAGCTATGGAGAGGATCATAATGGAGCTCATAAACAAAGATATAGGGGACTTGCAGACATTGGACCCGACCCAGTTTGGCTTTGTCAAGGGAAGATCATGCCTTTTGAACTTGGTCGACTTCTTCGAAACAGTCACCAAGGCCATTGATGAGGGAAAGGCAGTCCATACAGCCTACCTTGACCTTGCAAAGGCTTACACAATACCCCACTCGGGTATTGTAGAAAAACTTACCAGCTTAAATGTAAACCCATATGTCACAAGATGGGTTGCAAACTGGCTTAAGGACAGAACCCACAGGGTTAGAGTTGCTGGCGCTGTGTCAGACTCCCGGTCACAAGTGGTGTCCCACAGGGCTCGGTCCTTGGCCCCTATTGTTTGGCATCTACTTCTCAGAAGTACAGGCCAACATGGGAGGACTTTGGCTGACAAAGTTTGCAGACGACTGCAAACTGGGCCATAGTGGAAAGTGCATCGGACACAGATATCCTTCAGAAGGGACTCACGGAAACAGATAGCTGGTGCCAGAGCCATGGCCTGAAGTTAAACCAAAAATGTATAGTCATACCCTTCGGAAAAACAAGGTAACCCCAAGCTACCATATAGGTGGCAATCCACTAAGCACAGAAGAGGTTATCAGGGACCTGGGGACCCAGGTTGACAGTGGCCTTTCTTTGACACTCACGTTGCTAAAGTGGTTAGAAAGACCTTCTACATTGCCCACCTGATCATGAAGGATTCACATCCTGATCTAGTGAGGTCATTGTTCCCTGTACTCTTCACTTATCAGATCAATGATCGAAAGTACAATGCCCCATTCGGGATGTATCTCACCGACATCTGCAGCAATTGGAGAGACCCCAAAGTTCCTCACCAAAAGGATAAAGGGACTCCAAAATCTGTCATATGCTGCCAGATTGAAGAAACTCCAGCTCTATTCAGTCGCATACCGTCTGCTCAGAGGTGACATGTGCCTGACATACAAGGCCATGTCCAACCCGGAATTAATGGACATGCTCCACCTCAAAAAATCCAAATCCACCAAAACTACTAGAGCAAGCGACTTAAACCTTAGCACGGATAGAAATAGGACGTGCTGGAGGGATAGATTTATCACTCAGAGACTCCCTATGCTGTGGAATAAAATCCCGGTCCATGTGAGGCAGAGCACCTCGCTGACTCTGTTCAAGAGAAATCTAGACCTGTGGATGGGAGATCGTAGGTTTACCCTGGGAATCATCTCTGTGTCACTGCTGGACAGAGACACAACAAACTAATGGGCACAGTATTTTTTCATATAAGGGGTGGCGTAAGCCACAAAAATTTGGGCTAGGCTTATAAATGCCTTAGGGAAGATAGCCTAGTATAAACCTATGAACCTATGAACCTATGAACTTAGGTGCACATGGTTGGTCTCCGCTGCTTTGTGCATTGTCAGTTATCTGGCCATATGGGTGTCTGTGCTGCATATGGATACTCCCCCTCCTTTGATGTTTTGGTCCAGGTGTTGGGGCCATAACACATGATATGTGGTATAACCTGGTAGTGCTGGTGTGCTATCACTAGGCTTGCAGCAGGCTTCTGTCACTGCACAGACATCGATGTTCCCCAAAATGGAAGTGCCTCAGGGGCATGCATATTGCAGTTTACACATCTGGCATTGGTCAGCATTACCCTTATGTTTCTTACCACTTATGTTTTCTAGGGTGGTGGGTAGTCTTTTTGGCCTTGCCTACATACGGCTCTATGGAGGTGGCAAAGGCCTTATCCAGTATCCAGACGCACAGGGGTAACAGGTGCAAGCCATCCCTGGAACAGCAGCATGGCTTGTCATGCTTGACATCTCAAGCAGACAGACATTAGACCTTCTTGGACTGACAGCTGTAACTGTGCCAGCTGTTAAACATGATCATTCTGTGTTTGTACTGTGGCATCATTCTTGGTGAGGGTTGGATGCTGCACACAGCCAGTGTCATACCGGCCTGGGGTACATATTCAGAGAGATCATCCATGTCTCTTTTCATGTAGACCAGGGAGGTACATCTCAGGTCATTCACACTGGCATGGACATTGAGTGCATCATATTTCTGCTTGCTTTGGGGTGACCTGCGTACTTGTGTTATGTGGCATTTTGTGGCAGCCTACAGGCAGCTTACTCTACCCTTTCCCTTGTTCAGTCTGGTGAGTGGGACAGCAGTGTGTCTGCCTATACAGACACCTATTGCAACTGTATCAGGCATGTTGTTTCTCCTTCTGGCCTGTGACTGTTTGGCACACCAGCTTTGTGTACTATTTGTTGCTTGTGCTATGTTTGGAGGTTGTGGTTGCTTGTGATCTGCTTTGGAGGCTACTGTTGGTGTGGTGTGTTTGTAATTAGGGTCTCTGGGAATGTTTTTCTGTGTTTATGTGTTTGGTTTACAGTTGTGGTAGGTCTATGTGGGACTGGGTTTGTGGTGTATGTGGTTACCTTCTCCTCCTGACTAGTTTTGACAGTACTGAGTTGTGGGAGCTCAACCTCTGGTTTGAATACATGGTTGCATCTATCACATATATTTGTATTTATTGGGGGGAGTTGTGGTTGTCTGTGTACTTGGGACAGGTGTCACATTGCCTCTGGATTCACAGATTCTACTTGTTGTGGCTGGACTTAGTGGATTGTATGTGTGGACATATGTTATTGCCATACTACTGGTCAGTGATTACTTCCCTTTTTATGTTTGCTCTATCATGTGGTAGCTTCCTCATTCTCTTGCATGGTTTGGTAATGGCTGGAGTCCAGCATGCCAGATGCCTGGTGTATGGCATTGTGTGTTGTTGTTATTTGTGATTGCATACTCCAAGCATTCCTGGCTGTGTTCATGGAATGCCTGTATAACATGTTCTGCTGTGTGTCCCATATTCTGCACTTGCACAAGGCCTTTCATGGATTTAACATCAGTTTGGAGGGCTGCAACCTATGCTTTACACATGTTTTTCACTGTGGTATTCTGGCCAGGGACTGGGGTCAGGATGTGTATATCCAGTGTGATTACTCTATGGTCTGGTCTTACCAGTGAAGGATACACTTCTCATCTTGCCATCCAGTACACATGTTGCTGATTATCACATCCAGTATGCTTACCCCTCTTGTGGGAGTGGTAAGTTGTTCCTGGGCATTTTTGTTTATGGATTCTGGGAACTTTTCTCCAACTGTGTTGGTGCTAGTATAATGCTCCCGGTGTATGTCTGGGTATTTTCACTCAAGCAATATAATGTTGTTTTGGGGCTTGATATATTCATGTATTCCAACATAGGCCAGGTGCAGTTCCTGGTATTAGGACAGTAGTCTGCAGCAGGCTATATACTGGGAGGCGGTTTTAGCCATTGGTATTTGACCATGGCTAATCCATGCTGCTTCTTGTTGTGGTACCAACATGCGGGTGTGGTTATCCTTGACATTTATTGCTAGTCACCCTCCTTTTGTAGCTTGTTCCATGTTTTGCGGCTGTACAGCACAGTATGAGGTGGGACCTGGTAGTGTTAGGGTGCTGATGTGAGCCTTAACCCAGTTCTCTATTACAGGACTGATATCTACATTCTCCATACTGTGTGTGTTTACACTGCACACATCTTGCTGTTTAGACTTCTGGCATTGGGTTGCATTACATCTAGGTTCCTATCCCTTGTGGTACCTATAAAGGTGGGTTTGTGTTTTGAGACTTACCTATTCAGGGCATGCTGTGGGTACTGACAGCCTTTGCCAGTATCCATGGGGCATGGAATGATAGGTGCATGCCACCCCTAGCAGGTGGTGCATCATGTCATGCTCCGCATGTCTTCCCAGCCTGAAACACATTGGCTCCCCTTTGACTAACTGCATTACTTCAGCCAGTTATTGCCTTGATCATCCCATCGTCATTTTGTGGCTTCATGCTTGGTGAGGGTGGATGTTAGTCAGGGTGCTCAGGTGTGCATATAGTACATGGTGTTACATTACTTAACACATGGCATTCATGCCTCAGGTGGTGCTGCAGAGCTGCCTCTGTCGGATGCGCGTATTACACTTCCCTGTACATGTTTGTGAGCAGGTCATGTCATTTTAAGCATCCATGTTATTATATGAGTGAGTCAGAGGGGGTATCATTCCCAGGGTTCCTACTGAGCCAGTGTATGTGCTATGCGTTGCCTCTTTGCCAAGGCCAGGGCATACTGGGCATGCCTCCTTCTGCCTACTGGGCAGGCTCAGGTTGTTCCTCCTCCGAGTCACGCTCTGCCTGTGATGGCCTTGGCAATGGTGGGGGGCTGTTTGGCCCAGCCCTATGCTGGTCCTGCTGCAGCTGTTTTCGCAAGATCATATTATATAGCATAGCACATACCATGACAATTTGGGTACATGTAGTTTGTGTGTACTGCAAGGCTCCACCAGATGTGTCCAGACACCGGAACCGTGACTTGAGCAGCCCAAACACATGCTCTATTACATTACGTGTTTGTGCATGTGCCTCATTATAGCGTTCCTGTTCAGGTGTGTGTGCGTTTCTGATGGGTGTCATCAGCCACGGCTCTAGTGCATAACCTGCATCCCCCACTAGGTGTCCGTGTGGGATGTCCCCATTGGCAAATGTCTGGTACAGCTGCATCAAATGCCAGATGTGGGAATCATGGTAACTCCCAGGGCAGCCAGCACACACATTCATTATTATGCCCTGGGCATCACACACGACCTGGCAGTTGATGGAGGGGAAGCCCTTGCGGTTAATGTATGCCCTACCCTGCTCACCGGCTGGTGCTTTGATGCGTATGTGCGTGCAGTCTATTGCACCCACTACCTCAGGGTATTCCGCTATTTGCTGGAAGAGACGCATATTGCTGGCCAATACCTCACGGGCATTGGGGAAATATACATGATCATTGACATGTGCTGACATGGCATCCATGAACTGGTGCAGTACCCTGGAGGCTGATGCCTGTGATATCCCCATCATATCGCCAGTTGGTCTCTGGAAGGTACCTGTTGCTAGTATTCTTAGGCCAACACATACCTTGGTTTCCACTGGGATGGGTTCCCCTCTGTTGGTTCTGTGTGTGAGGCATGGCCTGCACAGCTCAACAATTTGCTGCAGGAGCTCTCTGTCCACTCTATAGCGCTCTACTATCTCCAGCTCATGTAACCCGTGGTAGGTGACCCTGGGCCTCTACACTCTTCTCCGTCTCCTCACTGTGGGTTGTCTGGCACCATCTGCATTGTCACCACCCTCAGCAAGTCGCCTATGTCTCATTATGACAGCTATGGCAGCCCCTAACATTTCTGCTCGAGTGAAGCTTTTTCAGTTTTCACTTCTATTAGCTTACTCCTGTCTTGCAGTGCCTCTTAAGAGAAACATCCTGCACTACTGTTTGCAGAGTTTTAAGTGCTGGGCTGGGCTACTATTCTGCCTGTGTAATTGCCTGCTTCTAATTGTTTTCACCTGCTAGCTTCAGCAGTTATCCCTGCTAGCTTCCTACTAATTCTGTTGCTTCCTTTTTCCTTTCTGTTTCCTCAGGGGGGAGCAACGTGCATACTAGCAGAAACACGCTCACAGTGGCTTACACGCGTGCACACGTGCTTACACGGTTCAGAATCTACTTATTCGGGTTAAAACACACGCACACCCGCACAAACACTGTTACACATCTGCCAACACGCTCCCACATGCTCAGCCTGCCCTACATGCGTGCACACCAGCGCAAACAGTGTTAAACATCACCCAACATGCTCCCACATGCTCAGTCTGCCTTACACGCGCACACACTGCCCTACTCGCGCTTCATGGTGCGCACATGTGCACATGCACGCCCAGCAAGAAACTTTGGTGTAAGTAACAGTGTACACCTTCCATTTCTTGACTTTCCCTGACTTATCTTGTGGCACACCTCTTTCCATGATCTGTGTCTGTCATCTGTCATGTTACACTGACCTCCAGTGAACTGCATTTCTTTCTACCATTCCCCCCTGTGATGTCACCTATCACCTACTCTATTCCTCCCCCTTATGTATCTCTTACACTACTCAGACTGTGCTCATTTGCTATGTGACTGTGAGATTCAGTATCCTAACCCTCATTTACATGAGATTGCCTACTAAGGCTTAGTTACATGTCTTAGACTCAGCTTCCCCCCTTAGCAACCACTACACGGTGGCCATGTTGTTTTTGGTCTGCTGGTCCCTGCATTGTCATTCCATGTATTGCATGAAACCCACATTTGTGGGTTTATAACCTTCATTTTTCTGTTTTATACAGCACAGCCCGTTTGCACGGGGCTGCGCTGGGTTTAAACATTTTTATTATTTTTACATCGGGTTACCTTGCCAATGGCCACATATCTGGCCATTGGCATGCTGCCTGAGACATATGCACCCTTTATTTGGAGCTGACATGGCTCCATTGTGGAATTTGCAGAAACGTACTCAGTTGTCAACTGAGTACATTTCTGCAGCTAAAACGTCTCTTACACGGGCTGGTTTCTGCTTCGTGGATCGCTAATATACCTCATTTGCATACCTTTCGGCTACAAGTGAAGTATTTAGCATGTCCACGCCCAGTCCGTGTAAGAGACGTTTTAGCTGGTCTCTTACACGGAGTTTAGGGCTGTTCCTGGATCGCGAGGCTTGCATGGAGTGTTACACGTCTCTTACACTCCGTGCAAGCCTTCGTGAATCCTGCCCAGTATTTCAGCAGTCAAGCCACAGCAGGGTGTGAATATCATAGGATTTACCCATGGTTGATGTGATTTGATCATGAGGGCAAGCAAAGCCAACAGTGGGCAAAGGCTGTGATACCCACATACAGGAGAGAGCTATTGCTATGTGGGTATCACACTATTAAAAAAAATTGCTTTCCTTTTTTAAAAAATGCTGTTGCATGATAGCACTTTATTGTTCTTTTCCTTCCTGAACTTTATTCTGATAAACGATGTATTTGTCTGGCATGTATATCTGTATGCTTTCACAGTAAATGAGTGCAGGCGAAGCATGGAGAAGACATGAGGTCGGCAGTAGTTTGTCTCTTTTTTTTGTCTGAACAGTATGAAGCTGTTAAAGTGTGACATTACTGTTTTTTTAGAAATCATGACTAGCTTATTAGGAAAAACACAACAGACATTGAAAAACATGAGGAAAATGAGGGATGTTCTGTAGAACTGTGGAGAGTTAAAAGGTATGTTCTGACAGTTTGATCGAAGTGGTGGTAACTATGTCTTTCAGTTGTCCAGAGATTTGAAGAATGTCTATCATTCTTCTCACATTTTGCCATGTTCCTCAAAAAATATAAGAACAGCATTATTAAGCATATCCCAAAAGGAACTTTACTGCTATTCAGTACTTTGGCAGCTGGACTTTTTTCAATTGGTATATGCTGGATTTACAATGCAAACACTGATTGGGCTGTCCAATCAGCATGCACTTTTTACATAGTAATGACCCTCTATTGTATAATTTGCATGATATAAATGGTTAATATTTGAAGAGACAGATTCACAAGAAGGTACTTTTAATAAAGATTCTTACAGACTTTCAAAGAAACCTGTAAGAACAACTTTATATGAAAGGAATCTGAATGAAAGTCTTAAAAACTTCAATAACTATTAGAGCAGTAGCCATAGCTATTCAATATGAGTTTTGTTTTTATTATGAAGAAATTTATATTTTAAGATCTGGTTCATATGAAAAACATACATAAAGCATATACTAGTTTTAGAAGTTGTTTCTGCTTTTAAAGATAGTTCTGTGTGTAGTGCTTTCACAAGTAGTGATGCTGGGGATAGCAGTGTGTAGATAAAAATAAGTGAGTCTAAAGAAAAGCAAAAAACAGCTTCCTTACTATCAGGCAGGAAGATTGCTTTTGGAAGTATGCAGTAACATCAAATATACAATAGCTTATAAAGTGTACCCTGTTACTTCATTTGCCTGTGTTACTGTTGCCACATTTCCTTATGTTTAATTGCATTTTTATACTTATCTGATTCCAATAATGTAATTTCATCCATTTCAATGAAAAAAGGGTAACATTTTTATTTTTATAAGCAGATGATCTGGTCCATTTTAAGTTGCAGCTTTTACAATAAATGAAGTAAAACCACAGACAGCTACAGCAAGGTTAGGTGGTATTCTAAAACAACTAGTGCACAGTGTTATACAAAATAGAATGGTGAGGGATGATGTGCAAACAGTGAGTCAATTCAAAGACACAAGTAGTGGGACCATGCTACCACAAATGCAGTGAAGCATGCCTGATATACTAATGAATACATGATGGCATACAAATGGGAAGTAACATGCTAATGAGAGCCACAGTGTACACAAATGCTGAAAACAAACATGGGCAAATAATTCAAAAATGTATAAATTTAGTGCACTGAGGCACAATGAGCACATATTATGATCACCAGTATTGGCCAGGGTGCAAGACCTTCACTTGCGCGATGGTGCTAGAAATATAATTAGTATTAGCAGGACAGCTTGTGTTAATAATCATCTTCAGAGCCAGTGTCCATGATGTTGCACATTGTTGTGCTCCACATTGCAGACAGATATGCCAGAGGTTAGAATGCCATCACCTTCATGATCAGGACATTAGCAATTACTATTGTGTGGACAAAGACAGCATTCGGGAGTTAGTAAACATGTGCATCATCACAAAAAAACAGGTGGCACACAAAATTCCTACCCCTGTGGTCAAAAATGTTTGATAGACTTAACTTTTTTTTTCCTGTGGGGAGTTCCCATCATCTGACAAGGGATACATTAGGTGTTTCTCAAGCACCAGCCTCAAAAATTCTTCACCAGTTATTTGACATAATGTTGCAGCACATTGAGAAACATATTTGTTTGATTCAGCACCAGAGGCAGGAAACACAAATATGCAGGCATACTGTGTCATAGCCCATTTCCCTGAGGTCCTGAAAGCTAACCCACAATGACATCAGAGCCCCATCTTCTCCATATGGCATTGAGTATTTCAATTAATAGGCTTCAATTTCATCAACTGCCAGGTGATATGAAATGCGCAAGGTATTATATACACTGTGACTGTGCACTATCTAGACAGCTCCCTTATGATTCCCACATCTGACACGTGTGCAACATCTAGCAGTGTTTCATGTAGAATAATATTCTATGGGATCATGAAGTTGATAGATACAGAATGCAGACAGTGGCAGGCAAAGGCCTGGATATTTTATTACCATGGTAGGAGGCAGCAGGTTATCCAGTGTTGTGTGATGCAGATGAAGATAGAAATGTCTTGGAACAATGTCTGATGACTCCCACCTACAGCTGCCAGTCCATGGGGAGATGACAAGTAATACCAGATTTATGAAGGCTATGTTCTGCTGCCTGGACATATCTGGTGGTACCCTGAAGTTTGCATGACAGATTTGCAAAAATATATTTGTGGTTTGCACCACTATACAGAAAATGATGCTGCAAAAATATTTACATAGTGTGGTTATAATAGTACTGCTGAACAGATCTGTGGCAGTAACTGAGAACTAGTCAGTTTTGGAAGTGCCATGGGAGCCAACTATGGTTGTACACCATGTGAGACAGAGAAGGGAACAATAAGTAGTGTTTCTGTTCAAAAACTATAGGTCATGATGTGTAAAATACAGTATAAAACTAATACATAAATTTTACATGCACAGGCTATGCTGAATTGTGCACTGACTGACCACACTATGTATCAGACTTTATCATACTCATAAAGGACAGAGGAATGAATAGGGCAAGGTCACCATCCTCATCATCTCCACAGTTGAGATGGGGGCACTGTGACAGCAACAGCAATATTAATGTAGGGAAAAGGGTTATGGAAGGTGGGCATGGTAGTCTCATGTATGGTTATGGGGTTCAGGAGTTAAGGGATCACACCATCCAGAGCCATAGTGGAGTTTCCATGGAATCAACACTGGCAAGATATACTTTGTAGCAATTCTATATCTGAATTGGTGGCATCCTGTTTACTTAGTGGTACAGTAAGCTTTCAGTTAACCAGCACCCATGGGGATCGGTAGATGCTCGATAACTTTAGTTTCTGGTTGCTTGAGAGTTACTATTAAAAATAAGTCTGACTATGCTGTGGCTTTCACATATGGAGAAGCAGTTTATGGTCAATATCCTTCACTCAGTGAAGGGTCACAGTTATATTTTGACCTCAGTAGGCCAAGAGGGGATAGACATTTCATGAAATTGCAGAACCAGTGCAGCTGGCCTGTTGGAGTGTCCCCACAGTGGAGCCAATAGATCATCAGGCATGACCACTGGAGTGTTCACACCTAGGTGTGGAGACAGATATGGAATGACATGAAAGTGATGCAATGTCTGGAAGAGTATGTAGCATCTGCATTTGACTAGCCTGTGACCATGCACCATGTGCCATGAATCCAGGTTCTTGCACGGTAATGGCAGGTGTTTGTTAGTATCTTCTTGGATGCATGGAAATGGACACAAGCTTCCTCAGCAGGCTTGTCTGTTGTGAGTCTCAGTATGCCATGCCCTCCTGTGTGTATTTTAGAACATTAGGTGACATGGTGCACTCATCGTCCCTGACATGATATGTGTGTGTGTGTGTGTGTGTGTGTGTGTGTGTGTGTGTGTGTGTGTGTGTGTGTGTGTGTGTGTGTTTCTACTAGCTCTTTGTATCTAGGTCACTGTCATGCACATGTGCTGACTGAGGTCAAGGGTGATACCTAAGTAAAAACATATTCTACAGCCTTGGCAATGATTGCCATCTATACATCTCTCCCCCATGATGGGATTATGCACCTCAAAGACAGTGCTGCTACATATATACAGTGGGAGATGTAGGTGTGCCCCCCAAATTTAACATTGCTGATAGTGCCAGTCTCTTATTAGACTTTGGCATTATTGTCAGCCACAGGTGAGCTACTGACATCTGGTATATCCTCTATCCATTGTACAGGACTTTCCAGTAGTAGAACATCTAAGCATAAAGATAACACATCTGTAGAAATGTTAGAAACTCTCTCCTACTCCCATCAACATGTTAAACACATAAAGCTACATTTTGATGTTATAGTTACACATACATTAGATGGAGAAGAGGTTGTCATGGCTGTTGGAAAACAGGTTGTCATGGCTGTGGCCCCAATATACCTGTTGAGCAGATATGCATTGTTGTTTTGATGAATTCAACTTGCACACAAGTGGGACACTAGATAATGGTATTTCATCAATGTAGTTTTTAACTTGGTGCATCCCCTATAGTCAAGCATGTATTTATCATCAGTTCAGCTAGCACATTCAAGCCAACACCAGGTATGAGGAGTCTCTCACATGTCCCAGACAGGGACACTAGGAATGCTCTTCTGTAAGAATATCCATGATAGACTTATCCTTAGTAATGCCTTGTGTTTGGCATAAAATCATATTGGTGACTCTGAAACACATCTGTACTATGGTCAGTTAATGTTCTCCCACACCAAAATCTCCTGCATTACTCCCTGCCACACCTGGTCTCTGAATATGCCATCTACTTGTCAAGGATATGCATACTATGTCAGCACAATATCACTCTGATATCCATTGTGATGATTTTTTTTTAGATATCACCATTCTTTTAGTCTCATGAAAGGTCATATACATCTGTGGGCAGCACAAGTAGGTCACCAGAGGTGAATGCATAGCTTTATCTGATAGACAACAATGGTCTCAAATCTATTATCCTGCCAGATTTTCACAGAATGTCCAGATATTTGCCTCATAATTGTGGTCTATTCCTCATAACATTTGTGGATTTCTTGCAAATTACTGGGATGATCTGAGGATTGAAGTCACTTAATAATGACGTACATTTGAGATTCAGACTTTAAATCCATTAGAAAATGTATGTTAAAACAAACCCTGTTACTCTGGCAACTTTCTAAGCTTATAAGAGCAATATTTAAAATCTGTCCCTATTTTTGGACATTTGTCCCCCCATTTTGTCAGGCTTTTCCAGATTTTTTTGCACTAAGAGACTAAAAGGTACGTTTGTCTAGCACAAACCCATGTTTAACTATGCTGTCAAAATTCATAGCCATGTGCCATACTGCAGGAAGCAATGGGCATGGCACAACTGCCCCCCATCTTGCAGGACCATGCTGACTCTGGTGTAGGTAGACATCTATGCAGGAGTTCATGTATTCCCTATGGCAGGTGTGGTGGTCTGTATATAGACAGTGAGCATGTTAGGGTGAGCTCACACCCACCCCTTTGCAACAGCAGACTGCAACCTGATGAATCCTGATATGTCCTTGTGCTCTTTTCCCACACATTCAACTGTCAGTATCTGTGCATGCTGCTTACATACCCCTTTTCTGTGCTCCCTGCTGTGTTGTGGTCCATTACTAGCTGTTTGTTGCTAGTATGCCTATATGGAGATATAACACATTCCCCTGGATTCATTAACAATCATGTAGGCTTCATGTGAAGCCTATACAATGTTTACATGTTTGCACAATGAACAGCAGCACTAATCACATATCCATGGTGCTCATAGCATTTACATGAATGCAAGCATGTTTTCTTGGCCATCAACAGTGTTGTTGGCCACAAAAACATGCTGATCAGCATGAACATACACATAGTAAATAAAAAGGCTTGCCTATAAGCAAACCTATTATGGTAATTTACTCAGACAGACGCAAAATCAAGGCAGTACAACTGCAATGAAGAGAAAGTGTGCTGAGGGCAATTTACATGCAATTAAAGCACTGAGCTCCAGAAATAAAGTAGGGGGAGAGTAACTGGCAAGGGCAACTACAACAAAGTTATATCAGGCAAGGAAGGTGTGCTGAGGACAGTGTGCACACAAATCACAGTTATAAATACAGAAGTAAGGCACAGTACAGGGTAAATGTTGAAACTCTACTAAGATAACTTCTGTAAATCTGTATATCTCTGAAAGAAAAATTTGTAACATAAAATCATGCAGTATGTATGTCATAATAATGGTGTTCCCATTTCCTTAGCAAATATAGTGAGCTAAAAATGGACATGCTAGTATAGCATGTGAGAGTTACACAAAGTAACATTTGACTAGAGTGGAGTAATTGTGATATAAATGTCATTAACATGCAGATATGAAAGGACAGTTAGCAAGCACAGTCCATACAATAGGGTATATTTGCATAGCCTGAAGTTCTCCAATATGACATGGAGGAAAAGAAGAATGGCTCATATGCCACAATCCCTCTAGGAAGAATGAAAGACATGCCATCAGTGTTGCCACTCAGCTGTGTATGAGCTGTTTATGCTTCAGAAATAGCCATAACATATATATCAGGAGGAACATCCTTGAAAGGAATCCTGCACTTCTATATTCTAATGGTTATGGATTCCTTAGGTAGGTGTGTGCTGCCTTACAAATGTGGGAGCAGGCCGTGCCATACGTAGTACACTTGCATAAGGCACTCCTGTCTGACACAGTTATTGGGAAAATAGATAATAATTGATACAAACACCACATGATGATGTGATTTATTCCACAGAGCTGTGTAGTGCCTGCATTTGCCACAGGAGACAGCAACATATATTGTCATAAACAATGGAAATTAATGTGTGAATTAAGAAGGAATCCCTGATAATGAATGGCACATCAGCATGTCAGAATGATGGCAATTAATTGACTATGTTGTCATGTGCACACAAATGAGATCAGTCTAATATCAAGTGCCCTTGATCAAGCAATCTTTCTCTGTATTTTCATACACAAACCACGCAAGAAACAAAGTTCATTCTATGAATACAATACACTACTCAATGCATGTGCCACAAGAGCACTTACCCCGATATTACATTACGCAACCTAAAATGGCTTGAACTTCCCAACTATCTAATCTTTATCCAACTAACTACTGCTCACAAACTCATTAATAATCCATCGATGTGCCCTGCTTTATCTTCTATGCTTACTTTATACCATCCTAATAGACCACTCTGATCCAACAACTAACTGCTTGTAAATGTAGAAAAACCCAACATTTCAGCTGCCCAGATGCTTTACACCTTTACCATTGCAAAACTTTGGAACTCCCTCCTCCCAACACTTAGATCCACCAGCTCAATAACCCTCATCAAGACATCTCTGAAACAACACCTCTCCTCATCTTGGCTGTGCACATGTGCTAACACCACATCTCATATAACCTAACTTCAACCATCACAACTATTCTCACCCCAACTCTTCTACTCTGGCATCCTCCTTTCACATCCACCTGTCTTTTTACTTACTCTGCCTCTCCATCCTGTCCACTTCACTCTTCTACTAACCCCCATTGTCCTACTATTGATCCCACCTGTCTACTTCCTTTTTCCTAACCTTTATAGACCTACCATTGAACCAGGTGAGACATTCAGGTACTCTCGCACCCTACCTTAATATCATACCACCACTTATATCTGCAACAATATCTACTGACTTTGCTGATTCCTGCAACAGGACTCATATAGCGTATTGCTCAGCTATTATATCTCCTAAATGTGTGAAAAGTTTAAGTACCTGGTCTCTAATTAATTCCTCTATCTGCTTTGCACCCACTTCAGGAAGTGTCCTATATAAATTTTACTAGCTGAAAACTACTCATATGGAATATTCTCATGTATATAGTCTGTATTGCTGGCATATCTTTGATTTGAAAATGATTACTTATATACAGTACTGTTTTTTTCACCAATTGTATAAGTTGCCAATAATATGTACTAAATGTCTTTATTAATATAAATTTTGTATTGCATGTAAAACATCTTATATGTGGAGCTTTTCTTCCCAGGACTCCACTGAAAATGGGCACTTCTGACCCAGCTGGACCATCCCGGTAAACAAATGCAAAATAAAATAAATAAATAAATGTTGGCAGTGAAAATTGTATACTGCCATGAAATCAAAACCTATATCCATAAATGTTCTTGCAACATATCAATGGGTGATATTGATGTGATGTGATAGGTGTGTGACATCAGTACATTCAAAATAGATGTTTACCTATGCTAGGAATGAACATTAAGCTATACAATTTCTTCATCAAACAATATAGAGATGAATCACATGTACCACAGTGGAATTGTTAACACAGGTGTCGAACTCCACTTAAGCAACATCATTACATCACAAATACATTATTTGCCCAGAATTTCATCAGATCAAATGTATGGAGGATGCCTCTGTCACTCTATGTGGACACATTTGAACTGATGATGATGTAATTCCTGCAGAACAGTTAAGAAAAAAATGCTTACAGTCACACAATGCTGGTTTTGAACACCTGAATCAGTCTTGAGAAAATAAACAAAATTCTGGGTGCAATGGAAATACCACAGTATAAGTGCATCTACAAATGAAATATGTTTTGGTTTGTGAAAGCATTCCATCATGTTAATGAAACAAGAAATATGTGTCCCTGTAATTGCTTTGAAATAATCTTGCTTTATGTCAGACAACATTGTCTTATGCTAGGTATACCCAAACACACCTGTGGCATATTGCTGTTGTCACCATGACTGTAGAATGACAATTATGTACAATGTCATAGTATCTTGTCCTCAGTCCTGAGGAGGCATCTGTCTACAACTGTCATGGAAGGGAAATCTAAGCAAATAGCAGCATCAGTCTTCAATACAGTATTTCATAATGAAAATTATAATTCACTCTTGTAAAAGGAAACAACATCTGCACCTTAAGATAGCACATGTGGGTGACAACACTGTTAATAACATATACACAGAGTGTAAGCAACAATGTCAGAATTTGAAATATATACTTAACAGCACAAGCTATGGAAGGTTTGCTGGAACACAAGTGCCACTGTAGATTTATTTTACAACTGTGACACTGCACATTTCAATGGATGACGTCATTGTATATTACATCTGTGTTTCCACTAAAAAATGGTCGCACAGCATAAGCACATGTGGCTATATATCATATATGTTTCTGAAGCCTGTTCTGCACAGTTAAGAGTAAGAAAAAAAACTCAGAAAAGACAGCAAGTTGTGTATTCAAACTCCCTTCCTATGTAGTCACACATGCTACACACAAGTGTATTGCATGCATGCATCACAGGAGAGGTCTGATGTTAAGAGCCTGAGAGTGCATCTTTGAAAGAATTACCTCATCATTGTGTCACAGACATGCAAAATGTCCTTTTTCAGCAGTTGCCTGGGGAGAAAAGAACACTCCATTTATCTAGTTACACAAGCTAAAGGATATGGTACTTAACACAAGAGCCACTGCAAAATTTGGCCTTCTGCTGTGTTAAAAAGCACTTTATAGAAGATGACATCATTGGTGTGTTGCAGAGAAGATGAGACTGTAAGAAGGGTCTCACACTGATGTGAACTCACCTTCTATTGTAAAATTGTCTCCCAACTGCTAGGTGAGACAGGCCAACAGTACATAGGCTCATGCTTACCTCATTCTGTACGCACCTCCTCCTACATACACAAGTTGACTTCCGAGAGATTAGAGCACCCTACCTATCTACTTACACAAGATAAAGGACACAATACTTAAATCACAAGCTCCACTACAGAAGTCTGACTTCTGCTGTGTTAGGGTCTCCCATTGATGTGGACTCACCTCCCAGTGTAAAATTGGTTCATGCCTACCTGACTCTATACAGCCACTCATACCTACACCCCCCCAAAAAAGATGGCCATGGCAAGATTATACCACCCTACTTACCCAGTTACATAAGCTTGAGGGCACAGTTCTTAATGCAAGTACTACCACAGAAGTCTGATTTCTGCCGAGTAAGAGTGCCTTGGAGATAGGATTAGGTCTCATTCAGTGTCAGATGAGATATTGTGCTGTTGAAGATTTTGAGAAAAGACATGTTTGTTAATATGAAGGAGTAAGTGCAATCTGCTGATCAATACTAAATATATACTGCTGACCTATTTCAGTTATGCTGCCATTAATATATATTGTACAGCTTAGACTGACGGGTACCTGTTTTACATGATGTATGTATGACACACACACACACACACACACACACACACACACACACACACACACACACACACACACACACATCTGTGAAATACACAATGGACAATGATGCATTCATGGCTCATCAGGTTAAGATGATGGTATGTAAACATTAATGAATGCTACTTTTACTAACAATGGTTTCTACTCATGCATGGACAATGTATAGCTTCAAGGAAAAACAGTGTACCATTTCCCAGTGCAGTAGAGCTAAGTAATGATGATGTATGTGTTCCAAGGCTCCATGTGTTTGTCTATCATTTGCAACTGTAAGTGGTGCAGTGAAGACATAAATGATATGTTAAGTCAAAGTTCACCACAGGTCTCATGAGCTGAGACATTCAGCTCCATGTAATGGATTGTTACCATCCATTAAAATATAGTTATATGTGCTCAACATCTCAACCTAAAGACAGTGTTGAGAAGCTCATTGGTCTGGATGTTAGCAAAGTATTAGCACATGCATAATTATATTTTGAGGTGTTAACTTAGGGAATTAGCAGTGATCACTGGTGCACCCTGCCAACCTGTGCATAAATAAGGAACAGAAATAAACTAGTCTGATTGTGATTAAATATTAAACCGATCTGTTTTATTTTAATGTTTAATATGCCATGATTGCAGCATTTGTCATAGCAGTACTTGCTCAGGTCCATGGAGCTATAACATTTTGCAAGTTGTACTCTACATTTGTAATGCTATGGCCACAACTTTATTGAATAATAAAGTTTTGTGACTGGCTTCACCATTTACGCAACAGTTGGTAGTGAGCAAACAGGGTTCACTGCTGAGGGGGGAAAAGTGAAAATTTTAATTTGACTTGCCTTCTGTAGTGCAAATAGGCTTAGAGGCAATATATGGCTTTCAGCACTCTGGAAAGTACTGAGAGGAGAAATACTACCTGTTACATAAATGTGTGTGTGGCACCAGGTGTAAGCACAGTGAGTTTCATGCAAAAGCAGAGATAAAGCAGGATTTGAGTTCAGTATTGAGTTGATTTTAGAAAGGTTGTAAAATGTGATTAGCATAATTATTTGTAATCATGACTGTAAAAGTACTTAGGGATGCCTATCCAAAATGTTTTTTATTGCCCAAATTGTGTCAATAATGCCTACATAAATAAACTTGCATACATACTATTTAACAGTCATGCTTCAAGAAAAAATACAAGACCCTTGTGTGTATAGTTTGTTAAACATGGCAAGGATAGTATGCATTTTGAACTAATTATCAAAAGTCAGCACATATCCTAACTACATGTGTAAGGTAGGATGTGTGGTGAAATTAAATTATTATACTTGCTCACAGTAAGGACAGTAGCCTAATCATATAAGATGGACATTTTGTCCATGTGACTAAGAAATGCGCTACTGTAGAATGTGATGAGACAGAAGACCTGAAGACAGACAGAGACATGGACACAGACGAGTTAGTGATACTGCACATTTCTGAACATCTTTATGGTGTGTTTGTATTAGGTATGTCCTCCTTCAGAATGTATCCTGCTGGATGACATGATGTGATTGCTGTAGGGATAAAGAAGATGAAGTGGCATGAGCCAATGTGTCCACATACATGTGGTTGGAAAAGGTGTAGAAAACTGAAACATGATAGTGACATGAGGATGGTATTTGGTTGCTAACAGATGAAGCACACACAGAAATAATACTAATTGTTTGAAAAATTACATTACTGTATAAAATATGTCAGGATTCCGACCGTTGGCAAGAGAAACAAAAATGATATATACAGGTGGATTATCGCAGTTCATCCCAAAGAAAATTATACATTAATAACTTTCAATCACACATTGTAAGAGACACTGCCAGCATGTTTGATACACTTAAATTAATTGTAGCTTCCCTTATGCTTAACATGATATCCAGTAGCCTGATAAATATGGAAGAGTAACTGTATCAGAACAGATCACATTAAGTCAGTTTTACTACAGCATAGTGGATGTATAGTTATTTGCACTAACCTAATAGTCCCAGTACTAGCTAAGGCATAAAATCACAACATTTTAATGTAACACTTAAACTCCCATTTAGTATCACATAGTAGACTTGCTCATTGCTAGACCTCACACGCATGTTGAGTAGTGCAACTGATTAAACAAAAGGATTGTAGGAAAATGTATAGGCAACACATACACATGAAAGAGACTTATAGACACAGGCAGTAAGAGTCTCCACTACTGCTGGATTGGAACCCCTAACAAGATGAGAAATCAGGTGTATATAGCTGATCATTATCACAGCACACCACAGAGGAAACCCTCCCTTACACCTCTAAAAATAACACCATTGAAGAGACAGTGATAACCTACTGAAGTAAGGGAAGATCTAGGTATTGGCCTTCAGCAAACTAATAAAATAAATAAACTTCTGCTCCACTGGAATAAACTTCTCCTTTATTATTACAACAAATTAGCGCTTTTGTCTGCTCTAGGCAGACTTCATCAGATAAGAGAGTCACTGGCACACAGTATTTTTATATTCAGCAAACTAATGACAATATGAAAATGTTATAACATGAGCTTGACATCCATCACCCTAATGACTAGTCAACAGCAAAAAAGGGCAAGAGAGAAGTGGTGAAGATATAAAGAGATGGACAGAGATATATCAAGGTTTGATGTTATATGACATTAATTCACATATTTTTGGTGTGTTCTTATTATTTATTTATTTTATTTATTTTACATTTGTTGACCAGGATAGTCCGACAGGTATATATGTCCATTTTCAGCATTTAGTACTAATGCATTATTAAACACTTTACAAAACATAACCTTATTTTCAAAGTTATATATACATGACATTCTGCCATATATCATTATTTGATAGCTATGTGGATCGAAAAGGTGTAGGAGAGGAAAAGCATGATTAAGACATAAGTAGAATAAGGGTGATTTCATAATTCTGCCTTCTGGGGATGGATCTCTCTTCCACTGCTTTTTTTTTTTTTACACAGTATTCAAAACATGTTCAGGAAAGGTCATAACTGGATATAACTTAAGATGTATGTAATTAAACAGGTCTACTTCACGTCACCTAAAACCTATCTGACCGACTTTCATTTCACTGAGACCAAATCACCTAATTTTCAAAATACTGAAAGCTCATTTGATGGAATCTCATTTCACTGAATTGTAAGCCTTAGACATGATATAGTTTTCCATTCACCTGCGACTTGTTTGTGATAAAAAGAATTTCTGTAACTTACAGTGCTGACTGTCAGAATACCGATAGTCATGTAGAAAGTAGTGTTGTAGTGTTTTTAAATGTGGGTCTCTTTACATTTTTTATGGGAAGTATCTAAAGTAATATGGCAGATGTTTTGTGTGTTCCCAGCAGTAGTAGCAGCGTGTAAAGTACTGTATGGTAAGTAAAAGCTATATTCCCTTTTCCCCACTGTAGTAAGATTCTGGAGTTAGTATATATAGTTGGGGGGGTAATTGTGGGTAGTGGGAGGTGTAGCCCCCTATTTAGTTTGGTTTTATATTGTCCATTTTCTGTTAAGAGGGTAAGTAAGTAGTTTTTAAATTCTGGAAAGAGGTAGTCAGTGTTCTGAGTGTGTTTCTCTGTGGTTTAATTTATAGTCTTTTAAAATTTAGCATTGTAAGCTTTTGGTGAAATTAGATTCAGTCAAATGAGTTTTCAGTATTTTGAAAATTAGGTGATTTGGTCTCAGTGAAATGAAAGTCAGTCAAATGGCTTTTAGGTGATATGAAGTAGACCCAATTAAACATATCAGCAGAACTATAAATAATGTGGCATATATCTGGAATCAAACCATTAATGCTGTGGCCAAAAAGTTATCTTCATACAAGTGACTTATGTCAACATTCCACAGAAAAACTTGAACTTCATTGCATACAGCAGTGTAATAACTATTGCAAAGTAGGGCCTTTATTCTGCCTTTACTCTGTATTCCTGAAGTGCAACCTGTTTAACCACCTTTGTGCAAAGTTGACAGGATTAATTCAGGTAATGGCAAAAACTCAGCAGTCATAGGTCATAAGACATGAAAGCCATTCACTGTCATTGGTATTTAATCTCAAACTCTGTGCATATCCTGAGGACTAGAAGTGAAGTCTTTCTGATGGGTCATGTCTGGCCATGTGTGTTGTGTGTGATTCTATTTTTTGACCAGATTAAACATGTGAAAAATGGTTGATAGGAAAGTGGTGAAAATGTGGGGAAAGCAGAGAGGAGGAGACAAGTGAAAGAATACAGGAATTTGAAGGAGGGTAGTGGGAGACAACCATAACTATCCACTTCTTCATAACATAAATGTAAAACTCCAGATGAATGTGCTGAATTTGGAATATCACCAAAACAAGGATGGGTGACAACAGTGGAGTAATGTTGTGTAGCCAATTAGATCAAATCAAGTGTATCAAGAAGACACATAGGTTAATTGAAGAATGGTGTATGGGGTGAATTTTTTTTTTTTTTTTGTGGGGCAGTTGCCATTTTTTCAAAGAGAGAGGAATGTTGAAGAAAGAGCTTAGAAATGTGAGGATCAGGTAGGTAGGGTAGGTGAGGAAGCAGGGTCAAACACACAGGATATATATGACAAATAAGAATGGTGATGGACACAAAAGGTTGGGGACACCACGATTGGGGATAGGTAGAGGACATTGGAGGAACACCAATGTCTAGCATGAGAACAAGGAGAATCTAGTCCTCACCCTCAAAACTATCGTCATTGTCTCCTGTCAACACTTCCCTATGTTTGTGCTTGACATGACATCATCTTTGCAATATGCTGTAGCACCTTCTCTATGGGGCCAATTTGGGTGCTGAGGCCTCTTTCCATAATATCCTGCCCTAGCCCTATCAGCTCTTACCAGGTGACAAAATCAGCACCTCTACTGCTACTACTCCTGGTGGGCACCACTGCACCAGAAGCCAGGACAGAGTTACCTGACACAGACAGAGCAGGTAGGGCAGGAGGTGTGGAGGCAGAAGTGATGGGTTATGACCCTGAGGTACTGAGTGCCAGTGCTGCAACATGTGGATGGTTGGCGGACAAATCCACAGTGGTCAGTCTACCTCCCTGTGCTGAATTGCATTGTTTTAAGCAGAAATGTATGACAACAGAACAATATGAAGTCATTGACACCCCAAAAAATATAAATAAATGAATGAATAAAGAAAGAAAGAAAGAAGTGAGAGATAAGCGGTGGGGTGAGATACAGAAAGAAAGAATTTGATTCATGATATGTCACATTACTTTATTATTACATTACAATAAATACACCTTTGCCACATACAAATATGAAGGGAAGGTATGATTGTGTTGTAGCATTAATCAATTAAACTGCAATGACATGAAAATTACAGGTGTTTATTTGACTATGGCCATATTGCTTAGATGCTTTCCAAGATAATACTGAAAGTTACCCAAATGGAATTAATGTCAGTTATTATTGCATTTAACATTGCAAAAATAATAGATGTTGAAGTAGAATCTGCATTCTACATGTGGGCATTGAGTCTGCAATAATTTCAGTGTAAACCTTGCCTAATGGAAGCATCAAGCGCTATATGGGAATGCATAGATACTTGCTGTTACAGTTAATGCATGCATGCTGAAGCTCCTACTGATCTCTGGGATTATAATAGTTATTAGCTTTATAGTCTGTCCTAATGCATACATACCCTGTGCTTCTCTGAGGCAATTTAACCTCTCTTTGTGTGCCTCTGTCTTCACTGCTATCTCTTGTGTAGCTGTACAATAGAGAAGAAGAGACATGAAAACATAATACATACCAGTCTTGGCTATCTACTCCATTCCATATCATTGACTGTTGATGGATCAATATACTTACACAACTGAGGGGTGTCAGCAGCTCTAAACTAATCCTCCCATTGGCTAAGGAGTTCCTGCTTGTGACATCTTAGCTCACTGTATTGATGACAGCATTTTCCCAATGTGTGGGATGCCAGCCACAGTGGAGACAGCCTTGTATAGCTCTCAGCTGTACAGATTTTCTCAGAATGTCCAGATTTTTGCCTCATATTTTTGGATTGTTCCTAATAAAATTTGTGGTTTGCTGGCAAATCACTATGGATTAAAGCCACTAAATAATGACATACATTTGAGTTTTGGACTTAATATCTTTCAGGAAATGCATGCTAATACAAATCCTATTAATCTAGTGACTTTTTTATTTTATAACAGCAATATTTAAAATCGGTCCTTATTTTTAGGCCTTTGTCCCCCCCCACTATTTTATGCTTTGTCCAGATTTCTTGCACCATGGGGTTGAGAGGTATGCAGCCATGGCTATGTTGATCCAAGCCTCAGCCTCATACTAGGACCGAGTATAGTCCTCCATGCAGCAACCTACTGATGTAGCACTTCAAGAGTAGTGCACAAATATCCTGGACTCCTCAACACCCCACCTCTGTGCTTTAACTTTAGCACCATCATCTCCCTCACCAGCCGCATATGCAAAAGTCAAGCAAAAATAGGCACCAGATTTAGCTCTCACATTTAACAGCCAGTGCACATAGATGCACAACCATCGTGACTGCAATGGAAAGTAGAGTGAGACATTGCCAGACAAAGAGGCAGGGATGTCATCAAAATGCAATGAAGATGTAAAACATGCTAGTGAGATTTGGCATGTCTGATGTTCAACCTACTGACAATTATTCCAGTGATAGGCTTAATTCCTTGGCTTATAAGTCTTGATCTTTGGAAGGCTAAATAGGATGAGTTGGCAAACACACACACACACACACACACACACACACACACACACACACACGCACACATAATATATATATATATATATATATATATATATATATATATATATATATATATATATCTATGTCTGTGTATATATATATGTCTGTGTATATATATATATATATATATATGGAAACACTTTATAACCTCAAATTACTGAAATGTCGAATTTCAGTATTTCGAGACTATAAAGCCGAATTTTAAAAACAGTGAAAGGTCATAATCGCGAACCCGAATATATGTCGAATTTGCGGTTATGACCTTACGCTGCGTAATGTCTGGGATTGTGTTTTGATGGTGCGCAGTGCCATGTGTGGATGTTGGTGTTATGTCAGGTAAGTGTTTTCTAAGGGTTTTGAGTGGGAGTTAGAGTGTGTGTGAGTGTGCTGATGTGTTTGATGTATGTGTGAGGGGTCGGAGAATGTGCGTGTGTGAGTTGGCTTTTGTTTTGTGTTTGTGTGATCTCGGAGTTAGTATATATAAGTAGGGGGGTGTGGGGGGTGCAGCCCCCCACATGGGGGGTGCAGGGGGACTTGCCCCCTGCTTATGTGTGTATGAGTTGTGTATGTGTGTAGTTTTGTTTGTTTATGTTGTGATGTGGGTGTTGTGGTGTATGTGTGGTATAGTGTGTGCGGTGTTTTCGGTGTTGTGAATTTCGCGTTTTTTTTGTGTCGGTGTTTTGTGGATTCGGTTTTATAACCCTGAGATACTGAAATTCAATATTTCAGTATTTCGAGGTTATAAAGTGAATCTATATATATATATATATATATATATATATATATATATATATATATATATATGTGTGTGTGTGTGTGTGTGTGTGTATATATATATATATATATATATATATATATATATATATATATATTTTTTTTTTTTTTTTGTACTTACACACTATAAAAATTGAGTTGTACCTCTTGGGAATCAAACCTATGGGATAAGAAATGCATACATTTGAACTGAGATCATTATTTTTCAGTGCCACAGGAGAACTCCCTTTCAAAAATAGTCATTATAGATGAACTATTTTCAGTACGTATGGACATATTTTTCAGAGACAGCTGTATGTGTGTCACATTCAGATGTCCTGTGACTGTATTCCCATATAAAAGTCAGCATTTAATTGAATCTTAAATAGAATATCCTCATTGTCATATTTAAACTGGGATGACATGATAGACATACCACGATGCTTTGCCAGAGATGGCCTGTACTTGTCACCCTTGGGATTCCGGATACTGGCTAAGGCTCTTGCCACCCCTATAGTGCCTTTTTTAGGCAAGGTTCAAAAGACAAATTCACCACCTTAACAGGTACATGCAAGCAAAATCTGAGGGTAATGCTACTCAATGCTAGAAGTCTAAACCTTAAAATTTATCCACTCGAGGCACTCCTTAAAATGGGGAACATCGACATCTGTGCAGTGACAGAGACATGGTTCAACACTCCAGAGAGCATCCCTGCATTACCAGGCTATAATTCATACCATACCTTTTGGCCACCTAACCTGGACCAAAACACTAAAGCCAAAGGCGTGTCCATATTCATTAAGGATATCCACACCTCCAGACTAGTTGCTCAGTATAATGCATCAGAGATTATCCAAGTGCAACTAACTCTGGGCAAGATTGCAATCTAAACTGTAACTTGCTACAGATCCCTCACCATGCCTCAGGATTCCCACTCCTCATTTCTTGATATACTGGAAAATATTAGGGTACAACCCAACACCCTAATAATGGGCAATTTCAACTACCCCACCATTAACTGGGAAAACTACTCATGTACCAACTCTTTTGCTCAATGTCTGCTGGAATTCATAAATTCCAATGCCTTGGATCAACTTATCCACACCCCCACCAGGGACAACAATATCCTAGACCTGGTCATTACCAACATGGGCAACTGGTGTTCCACACCACAGGTCAATTCCTTGTTGGTCAGATCCGACCACAAGCTAATCACCCTAGACATCCACATCCCTCCCCCTACCCCCATTTGGGAAACCACAGTAAAAAATTTCTCCAAAGCCAACTTCACACTTCTTAAGACAGAAGTGGCAAACTTCACGACACCCATGCAGACGGACAATAGAGGTACAACTGTTGAATCCAACACAAATGCACTTTATAAGCACTTACAAAAATGCATGGATCATGCTATCCCTAACAGAACCAAGATGCTATCCTCCAAAAAAAGTCTGGTGGTAACCTGCCAGAAACTGTTGCAAAAAAGAGTAAAAATCCCATGATTGGAGGAACTCTCTGGTCAGCCTCAGTAAGAAACTGAGATCCCTCATAAAATCCTCCAAAGCTAGTTACGAAAACAAAATCACCACTGATTCTAAAGACAACCACAAAGCATTCTATAGCTATGTCAAGAATCTCAATGGCAACACTCAGATCTGCTCTGAGTTACATCACAATGGCACTAAATATACAGAACCAACTGATATTGACAACATCCTGGCAGATAGGTTCAGTGCTAACTTTACCCCCCTCTCACCCCCTAAAGGGTCCATCTCTATACCAGAAGAATGTAAAGTTCCTGTAATCATGGCTTCCCAGGTAAAAAACACACTCTCCAAAGCCAAGAACACAGCATCCATGGGACCTGACAACATCCCAGGCTGTGTTCTACACGAACTGTAGAATGAATTGGCACCCCACCTAAGCACCATGTTCAGTCATAGCCTCACCTCAGGCTTTGTGCCTACTTAATGGTGCACAGCAATGGTTATCCCACTCCACAAAGGGGGAGCCACCACAGACCCTGGGAACTACCACCCCATTAGCCTAATGAGCCTAGTCTGCAAGGCCATGGAATGTATCATCATGGATCTTATACACAAAGACATTGGTAATCTCCAAACTCTGGACCACACCCAGTTCAAGTTTGCAAAAGGCAGATCATGTCTCCTAAACCTGATAGACTTCTTTGAAACAGTCACCAAAGCCGTAGACGAGGGTAAGGTGGTTCACACAGCCTATCTAGATCTCGCCAAGGCTTTTGACACCATCCCCCACTCTGGAATTATAGATAAACTCACTAAACTAGGTATAAATCCCTGCGCACTGACAGAACCCACACTGTGAAAGTAGCAGACTGCAAATCCGACTTCAGTAGATGTGGCCAGTTTGGACTCAAATTTGCTTTGGAGGATTTTAATAGTGCTCATTATTTGCTTGTTCAGGCTGGAGATTGCTCCCAATTATTCACCTGCTTCTTCTTGGTCCTGGATAGCATTTTTTTCCTTTTATTATAGAGTTTATTTATTGCAGATGTCCATCAGATAGGTTTACCCTTCCTTCAGGAGAATGATTTTGCCCTGTTAGGTATTCCTGATTCCATGCAGCTATATAAATACTCATATAGGACTTTGGTGTAGGTTTAGACATTTGTGCCAGCTCCCACAGAGGTGGAGGAGTCTGTGAAGCTGTTTATACCATCCCTCAGGAGGTTGTAATCATCTTTGGAGATGTTTTTTATGTTTGGCCCTAGCAAGAAAGGGGGGGGGGGTCAGGGGAGATAGTGACTTTGAAAGTGACCATTTTGCAGTCGGATCTTAACAGAGAAGATGACACTGCAAGGATGTTGCAGTGGTTACTCATGCTGGTTAATACCAAGTCCAAGATATTATCACGTCTTGTGGGGGGTGTCAACCAGATGGTCCAAGGCATTTGCTTGGCAAAATAAAGGAATCTCTGTGCATTTGTGTCTTGGCATGAGTAGTTCTTCCAGTCTGTGGTTGGATAGTCAAAGTTGCCCAGGATCAGGGTAAAGGATTGAATCTTGATAGATTCAAAGAGGTCCAGATAGATGGAGTGGGCATCTTGAGTCAAAGTTGGGGGCCTGTAGCTAGCTATGATTTGAATAGCAGTATTGTCAACAATTAACTGGGCCTGGAGTGTCTCCTGTGTGTCATACTGTTTGAACAGCCTGGAGGTATGTATGTCTTTAATACATATTGAAACTCCACTTCCTTTTGCTTTGCTGCCCACTGTTTTGGGGTCTGAATGTATAATAGGATGAGTAACCTGGTACGGCTGGGGTGCTCTCCACAGCTTTGAACCAGTTTTCTGTAACTGCACAAATGACAGCATCTTCCAGGGTTAAGAACACTTGCAATGAGTGCAGTTTCATGTTTAGTTTAGTAGCATGACCCTTAATTTGCATTTTGATGAACTTTTCATTTTGGTAGTTTTGTCCTCAATACATTGCCTAAAAAAGGCACTATGTGGGAGGCAAGAGCCTTTGCTAGAAGCCTGAAGCCCAAGCAAGACAGATGCAGGTCATCTCTGGCAAAGAATCCTGGTCTGTCGATCATGTCTTCCCAGGCAGTGAAGTACTGGATCCCCTTAAAATGACACCAGAATCTAAGCCAATTGTTAAAGCCAATCATTTTCTGTTTGTACTGAGGCATCATTCTGGGTGATGGTAGAATGCTGCTTAAGGCTAGCGATATACCTGCCTGAGATAAATATTCAGCTAGCTCAATCATGTCCAGTGAGGTACGTCTCAAGTCATTCACACCAACATGGACTATGACAGAGTCATAACAGTACCTGTTGTTGAGAGACTTGAGTGCATGTGTGATATGGTGGATTCTGGCACCTGACAAACAACTACCCATGACTTTCTCATTATCCAGCTTTGTGAGGGGAACACCTGTGTGTCTCATAATGAAATCTCCTATGACTAATATATTGGGTTTATGGTTAGGCCTTAGTGGTTGTGAGACACAGGTGTGTGGACTATGTGTGGTGTGTGTTGTGGTGGGCTGTGGAGTTTGGGTGAGTTTTTCCTCTGAGGTCTCTTTTGTTTGGGTCTGTTTTTGTTGAGGAACTCCATATATGTGGGTGTGTGTTGTGTAGGTGTGAGCGGTGTTTGAGGTGACGTGTTTGTGCTGACAACCTTCTCAGTGCCAGATATATTGACTTGTGAGGGAGACAGCATAGACTCTAGGTTCTTAATGTAATTGCATTTCTCCTCATTAGTGTTCCTAGATGGTAGTAGTAGGGGGTTGTTCATGTACATGAGGCAGTTGCTATACTGTCTCAGGATGCCCATATCAACCTGACTGGCAGCAGAGACCATAGGGAATTGTCCATCCATATTTGCCAGACAGAAAGGGCTAAGGGAGTAAAGACTGGAAGGTCTAAGATGAGTACTACTAGGTGATAACACAAGTGCTACTAAGGGAAAATTTGTAGATGGCATACCTTGCAATGGGCTAAAAATGATGCATGACGTGCAAACAAGCCCAAACCAGCTCAAACAATGGTTTTAAATACCACAAAAAAAAGAAAATGCTAGTAACACAGAAATCTAGCCAATCCTGCTAGCCTCTGCTCTCTTTTCTAATCAGCTTGTGCCAGACAAGGTTCAGGCAGCCCTGCTACTCTGACTAGCGAGAAGACAGGCTCATAGCAACACAAGATGGCTGCCAGAAACAGTAATGAAAAGCAGTAAAATGCAGTTAAACAGTAATGAATTGCAGTAAATAGCAATGAAATATAGTTAAACAGTAATGAAATGCAGTTAATCAGTAAATTGCTTTAAAACAGTGCAAAATCTATAAATTAGCTATAAGGCACAGATATAAATGATAGGCAAGTGCAAATGCAATAAAATAAGTGAAAATAAATGAAAAGCACTTTGATTGCTCTTGGAACCTCAGGAATTTTGTAAAATATCACAGAGATGATGCACTACAGCAGAGCCTGGTTCAGACAAGCCCAAATGACTGTCATGACATAATGCATTGCTAGCCACAGTCATCAGTACCAGTTGCTTCCATGCCTCTTTCTGGGCTAGGAGGTTATATGCAATGTACTCTTACTATGTATCGTGTAGCACCACCTATCCATAGCACTGGGTCATTACATTTTGTAGCTGTGTTCCCTAATGCTGCAAATCATCTATGAGCTAAGCATGAATCCGTATGCTTCTGGCTACCATTTCAACCTTGTTCTGAATTCTAAAGTTGACCTAACCTAATCATAGTAAGGATCTCATATGTTGCAATAGGAAAACAAGTATTTTTCTGTACCTGTTACACTGGGATTAGAGGAAGCACCTGCTGGGGCCTATAATGGCCCCAATTGTTAGATGATGCTAGCTTGTCGGCCTGATGAGTGATACCACTGTCATGATCCTCTCTGGTGAGCAGTGCAAATACAGATGAAGTGATTTGTTGAGGTACTGCCTTAACCTACTCCACTAGTGGGTTGCAGATATTGAATAAAAAAAAAAAGATTGTTGTTAATAAATTCTTATTGGTTTCCAGTACATTGTTCTGACTGCGCTCTTCTATTTTTGTCTTCTATTAGCAAAGAAGCATTGTACTGGCTACTGCTTTCTTTGTTTTACAGCACCTGAACAAAATAGCTTTAAATTTTGAAGCCTTCCTGAGGAGGCATGACTTACTCTACAGGTAGTGTGGAAAGTGCTGTAGGTGGTTATTTCAAATTTAAAGTAGGGATAAATGTATGATATAAATGTGTACTTACCTGCTATCTTTTTTTCCATTTTTGTTTTCCTCTCTTTACAACATCATCCTTGGTGCAGGATGGAGTGAGGCCAGTGTCCTCCTGGGCTAGCACCAGCCCGTGTGCTTGTCACTGGTTCACCAGTGGTTTTTAGGCCTACTTCTCTGTAAGAGGGATACAGGTCCCTTCTCTGGAAGCTTACCAGAAGAGCTCACTTGTATCCTCTATGGACACCTCTTAGGTTAGAATCAGAGGCTTCATGCTTTGGAAGGTAACAGAGAGGTGCCTAAGTGCTATCCAGGGGCAATTTAATGGCTGATGATGTCAGAGGTGGTCTGATAGCTCAACACCTGCACTGACACTCTAGAACATCTTGTGCAACTAAAAGAGTTGCACAACCAGCAGTCCATCAGACCACCAGAAGCAGAGCCTGCTCATGATTTTAGCCACAGGGTAACTGCCTTCTGGCTGGGTTCTCCTCTAGGTTCATCTGGAAGTGTTATCATATTCTAACCTTGGCCCCTTCAGGGTGTTCCCCTTCCTTAGATCCCAATCCCTCAGAGCCACATGCTCCAGGGATCTAAACCTGGTCATCACAATGAAAAAACATGCTGGAGGGATAGGTTCCTGACCCAGAGACTCCCCATACTCTGGAATAGACTGCCCATACATGTCAAGCTGAACACCTCTTTGGCCCTCTTCAAAAAGAACATTGACATTTGGATGGGAGATAGGAAATTCACCCCAGGGATCATGTCAATTGTCTTGTTAGACAGGGGACCAGAGAAGTAATAGCCAGGGAATTGTTATGGCTAGGCTTGTATAGGCCCTAGGGCTGATAGCATAGTACCAACCTATGAACCTATGAACCTTAAGTCTCTCTCCCCTTACTCCAACTATGGCTAGTGTTCCCTATCACCAATTGTCTGTTGTCTATGTTTTTCTGGTGTTTCTCCCCCTCCAGTGTTGGGAGGAGATGGCAGCCTCCACCCTTCTGAGCTGGGAATTGCAGGTGAAGGCTTATTTTGCCTGTCATTCTAAGTGTTTTTGCTCCAGTCTGTGGTCTGCACTCTTGTGGAATTACTGTCTAGACACATTTTTTTTAAACTACTAGAGCATCTAGTTTGCTCATAGCTGAGCATTGCTCATCAAGTTGCTTGTCTTACTGACTTGTTAAGGATTTGAGTTTTCCTCAATCCTCCCTAGGAGATCAGTGACCATGGTTATGCACTTTCCGACTCTCTTTGTGGCCATTCTGGTTGAGATGGGTATTCTAGGGCATTGTAGCAATTGCCTCATGCACACTGACAACCCACTTATTCTTAAAAAAGCAGATAGTGTATGCAAGAGGTGTAAATACGCTTAAATGCTGGAAGCAAAACTCTCTCATTCAATCAAAACTTATCCTACAGAGATTGACAGTGACACTTGCACCATGCTTACTGCACAGGGTAAAGACCCTACACATAAAACTACTTATACTGAGGCACTTACAGGTTATCTTCCTAAAACACAAAGACCTCCTACACAGTACAATCAAAGAAAGGGTCCTCAGCCATCTCATAAAAATTCTGTTAAAACACCACCCACCGCTACATATAGTAACACTGTAGCCAATGCCTCCCTTGTTAAGCCCTTAAGGCAAACCAGCACACAGCCTAATTTCCTAGTCATTTGTGGTTCTACATAAGGCCCACTGATGTTCCCATCACCAGAATGAGTAAGGAGACAGTCACAGATAGCTGTCTTTTTGGGGCTTGGATCCATCAAGTCACACAACACTCAGGTCATTAAACCACAGGTACCAATATGACTCTGTCATAGTCCACATGGGTGTTAATAATCTGAGATGCACCTCCCTTGAATACATGAAGTAAGATATGATTGCCCTCGATGATTATGTGTCTTAGGCAGGTATGAGCCTAGCACTGAGCAGCATACTTCCTTCTCCAAAGATGATGCGACAACGCCAACAGAAAATTATTGATTTTAACAATTGGTTTAGCTTCTGATGTTTGCTGTAGCATAGACTAGATCCAGGCCTGCTGAATCTATCTTTGTTTGCATAACTTGAGCAGTAATCCAGGCCTTCTTAAAAGTATTTAATTGTAATTATTACTGCTTGGTAGTAACCTGATTAAAGTGTAGCTATCATTCTAAGCCTTTTGGTTTAAGAACTTGGGCTTCAGACCAGTTGTTTTACATTAAGAAGGTTTGTGGTCTACACTGTTGTGGCAGGACAGGTAGCTTACATCCTTCTAAGTTGGGAACTGTGATAGAGGGATCAGTGTCTGTTATTCTAAAAGTGTATTAGTTCTGGTTTAAGCACTTGGGCTTCAGGCCAGTTATTTTACATTAAGAAGGTTCGTGGTCTGCACTCTTGTGGGAGGAGAGGCTGGACTCTGCCCTTCTGAGCTGGGAATTTCTGGTTAAAGGCTTATAGTGCCTGCATATTTGAACTGTTTCTTACTGAAATTGGTGCGCCTTGTTTGCTGTAGCATAGACTAGATCCAGGCCTGCTGAATCTAGCTTTGTTTGTATAACTTGAACACTAATCCAGGCCTTCTTTTTTGGAGAAGGTTCCCCTGCACCCCAGTGGCAGGAATGTGCAGTTAGAACTTGTCTGATTGAAGACTATAGGAACAGGGCTCAGTTTTGAGATTTTTTTACTGGTTAATTGGGTAATTTGTTTAAAAGCCTTTTCTGGTTGCTTGTAGTCATCTAAAGCTGTTTTAAGTGTATTTTCACTGTTTGTAGTCGTTTAAAGCTGTTTTAAGTGTATTCTTTACTGTTTTTGCCTTATCTTTTCAAAAAAAAAATGTCCTTGTTTCCCACCTTTCTAAGCTAGTATAGTCCAGTTTTCAAGCTAGTGCTGAATTCAGGGCCATGTTACAATTTTCTGAGTTGCCCATACCTTACATGGATAGAGGGAGGTTTCTCTGTTCACCTATGACAGAGAAAGCTTTGAGTAGTCATCTGTCCCTGGAGGAGAGGTTCCAGCCCAGAAGTTAGTAGTTTATAGGCCATTTTGGGCTAATTTCTATCTCTTTCATTTCCCTGCTGTAAAAACCGTGTTTGCACGGTTTTGCACATTGGGGCAGTGCCGGTTAGCTAGGGCTAAATTTATCCTGGTTCCTCCAAGTCTCCTCTTCAGTTTTTCCCTTGAAAGTAGTCTAACTCTCAACCTAAGCACTTAAAAAGCATCCTACAGTCCAGCACTTGCTCAGACCTAACAGCAAGCACTAATATACCCTGACACTTGATTGCCCAGCAGGGCAAGGCTAATTATTCACCCCTCACCAACCAAGTGACTAAGCAGCTCACCCTACTATTCAGGCATGACCAAAGGGCAATTTCAGGTATACTCCAGTCCAGCTGGTGAACCTGGGAATCCTGAGGCAATGTTACAACTGCCTCATGTACTCAGACAACCCTGTCCTCCCACCACAAAACATTAACATATGCGAGAGATGCAATTATATAGCTAAACTGGAGGCTAAGCTTTCTCCACCCAAGACTGGAACAGGCAGTCATGAGGAGAAGGTTAACACTTGCACCACACCTCCAGCCTCACATAGACATACTAAATCAGCACTGGCAAAAAATACACATAAATACACAAAATCATACTCGGAGGCTCTAAATAAAAACCTGCAAAAGCATCACAGACCTCCAAAGCAGACACCCAAAAAACCTGCACCTCCCGTCACAAACCAGACAACACATAAAACACAAAATCAGTGTGCCGTACAATCACAGCCCTTAAGGCGAAATAACATACCTAACACACTAGTAATAGGTGACTCTATAGTCAGGCACACTAACGTCCCACTCACTAGGCTGGACAAGGAGAAGGTTACTGTTAGCTGCCTGTAGGGAGCCAGAATCAACCACATAACACAAGCACTCAGGTCACTCCAGAACAAGTACAAATATGACTCTGTCATTGTTCATGTTGGTGTGAGTGACCTGAGACATACCTCCCTGGACTACATGAAAAGAAACATGGAAGAGCTCTCTGATCATGTAGCCCAGGCGGGTATGACCCAGACCCTGAGTAGTATCCTGCCCTCACCAAGAATGATACCGCAGTATAAAGAAAAAAATTATCAATTTCAACAATTGGCTAAGCTTCTGGTGTCATTCAAAGGGGATTCAGTGTCTGTCAGCCTGGGACGACATGCTCGACAGGCCTCGTTGCTTCCCAAGAGACGGCTTGCACCTGCCATCCGTAGGCTTTTGAATACTGGCCAAGACTTTTGCTGCCCCCCATAGTGCCTTTTTTAGGCAAGGCTCAAAAGTCAAACCTACCTCCATAAACAGCACAAATAAAAAATTGAGAGTTATGCTATTCATATACATATAACATATACATACTAAATCTAGAGCACTTGATAATAGTTTTCAGTCTTAATCACAAACACTGGCTAATCTACAATGTATGTACTGTACCTGTGTACTGTGTATGTATTCTACCTATGTTCCATATTTCAGCTGTACATCACAAATTGATTAATTACCTTTATTTTAAAATTAATATTTTTTGTTTGTTCTCTCCACTGTAACTGTTTATATGCTGCATACCACTGTAAAAACATGTCTCTTGTAATTTGTGTGTATACTGGTCATGTCTAAATAACTAAATGTGTCTGTAATTTTTCTTTGTGGAGCTTTTCTCCCTGGGCCTCTGCTGAAAATGGGCCTTTTCGGCTCAGTCAGACATCCCCAGTTAACAAATGTAAAATAAAATAAATAAATAAATACTCAACGCCAGGAGTTTAAATCTCAAAATGCATGCGCTCGAAGCACTCCTCGGTATGGAGAACGTCGACATCTGTGCAGTAACTGAAACCTGGTTCAAGGTTCCACAGAGCACCCCAGCACTACTGGGCTACAACTCATACCACACATTTTGGCCACAGAACATGGACTGAAACACAAAAGGAGGGGGTGTATCCATATTCAGCAAGGATACTTACACCTCCAGGTAAGTGGTGCAGCATGATAACTCCGAGATCATCCATGTGCAACTAACATCAGGCAAATCTGCAATGTAAATTGTGGCCTGCTACAGATCACCCTCCATGACTCAGGACCACCACTCTGCCTTTCTGGAGACACTGGAAAACATGAAGGTCCTACCGAACACAGTAATATTGGGCAATTTCAATTACCCTACCATTAACTGGGAAAACTACGCAAGTACAAACTCCCAGGTCCAGCGCTTCCTGTAATGTATCATCTCAAATGCCCTGGATCAGCTGGTAAACTCCCCTACCAGAGGTGAAAACATATTGGACCTGGTCATCACCAACATGGGCGACAGATGTTCCACACCAGAGGTCAACCTGTCACTGGTTAGATCAGACCATAAACTAATCACTCTGGATGTCCACACCACACCACCACCTCCAACCAAGGAAACCACAGTGAAAAACTTTTCTATAGCAAACTTCACCTTACTTAAGACAGGGGTGGTAAGTTTCACAGTCCCCACGCTAAAGGATAACAGTGTCCAAGATGCAGGAACCTTTACAAATGCACTCTATGAGCACCTACAAGGATGCATGGATCATGCCATCCCTAGCAAAACCAAGACTCACTCCCTAAGAGAAGGAAACCTGTCTGGTGGACCCCTGCTATAAACAGGCTATACAATAGAAGGAGTCAAGACATCCCTGATCAGTATCTGTAAGAAACTAAGGTCCCTCATAAAATCCTCCAAGGCTAACTTCGAAAGAAAAATAGCCAAGGATTCGAAAGATAACCACAAAGCCTTCTTTAAGTGGCAACTCACAGATATGCTCTGAGCTAGTGCAAAATAGCACAAAATATACTGAACCCACTGATATTGCCAACATCCTGGCAGATAGAGTCACTGCAAACTTCACCTCCCTCTCATCCCTAAAAGGGCCCACAACAATACCAGAAAAGTGTAGTGTCCCAGAAATCACAGATGCACAGGTGAAAACAGCCCTTTCAAAAAGCCAAAAGCACAGCGTCAATAGGGCCAGATGGTGTCCCAGGCTGCGTCTTGCATGAACCACAGAACAAACTAACCCCCCACCTAAACACACTGTTCAACCTCAGCCTCTCCACAGGCTAGGTGCCCATAGAATGGCACACAGCAATGGTTATTCTGCTCCACAAAGGAGGGGCCACAACTGACCCTGGTAACTATCACCCCATAAGACTGACTAGCCTGGTCTGAAAGGCTATGGAGTGCATCATCATGGAACTCATTAACAAAGACATTGGGAACTTCCAAACACTTGACCCGACCCAGTTCAGCTGTGTTAAGGACAGATCATGCCTAGTAATCCTGGCTGACTTCTTCGAGACAGTCATCAAGGCCATAGATGAGGGAAAGGTAGTTCACACAGCCTACCTTGACCTCGCCAAGGCTTTTGACACCATTCCCCACTTGGAAATTATAGAAAAACTCACCAGCCTGAACATAAACCCCTACGTCATGAGATGGGTTGCCAACTGGCTTACAGACAGAACTCACACGGTAAGAATAGTGGGCTCCAGGTCTGACTCTAAACCAGTCACAAGTGGTGTCCCACAAGGCTCAGTCCTGGGACCCCTACTGTTTGGCATATAGTTCTCAGAAATACAAGCAAACACTGGAGGACTATGGCTAACCAAGTTCACTGATGACTGCAAACTGGGAGCCATAATTGACTCTCTGGCTGACACAAACAATCTCCAAAAGGGCCTTACTGAGATGGACACCTGGTGTCAAAGTCATGGTCTCAATCTAAATGCCAAAAAATGCATAGTCATCCTGTTTGGGAAAAACAAAACAACCATGAATTACTACATAGGTGGCAGCCCCCTTAATACAGAAGAGGTATTAAGAGATCTGGGGACCCAGGTAGATAGTAATCTCTCCTTTGACAATCATATTGCCAAAGTAGTTAGGAAATCCTTCTATGTAGCCCATCTAATTACTAAAGGGTTCACATCTAGAAATAAAGAGGTTATAGTGTCCCTCTACTCGCCACTCATCAGACCCATCATAGAGTACAATGCCCTGTTTGGGATGTACCTCACAAGACACTTCCAACAGCTGGAAAGACCACAAAAGTACCTCACCAAGAGGATTACTGGTCTCAAACATATGTCCTATGCAGCCTGACTAGAAAAACTCCAGCTGTACTCAGTGACATATCGCTTACTCAGAGGTGATCTCTGCCTGACTTGCAAAGCCATGTCCAACTCAGAATTGATGTACATGCTCCACCTAAAGAAATCCAAGTCACTGCAAGCCACTCGCTCTAGTGAGCTAAACCTCACCACAACAATAAATAGAACATGCTGGAGGGATAGATTCCTGTCACAGAGACTCCCCATGCTTTGGAACAAAATTCCTAACTACATTAGGCAGAGCCCCTCACTAACATTCTTCAAGAGAAGCCTTGATGAGTGGATGAGTAACAGAAAATACACCCCTGGGATCACTTCATTGGCTCTGCTTGACAGAGGTTCAGTTAATTAATCAATGGGGCGGCGAAAGCCGACACACTCTGGCTAGGCTTATAAATGCACTCGGGCAGATAGCCTAGTACCTACCTATAAACCTATGAATACAGGGGGTACAATATTTGACAGCCTGGGAGGACACAGTTGACAGACCACACTGCTTTCCCAGAGATGGTCTACACTTATTCCCTCAAGGCTTTCAGACATTGGCAAAGACCTTTTCAACCCACATAGTCCCTTTTTTAGGCAATGCTAAATTGATAAACCTTCTGACTTAAATGAACCTATGAAGGAATATCTGAAGGTGGTACTGCTCAATACTAGAAGTCTTAACAAGAAACTCCAGTCCCTGCAAGCCTTCCTCTCCCTGGAGAGTGTAGACATCTGTGTAGTAATAGAGATATGGTTTAGAGTCACTGAGAGTACCCCATCAATGCAAGGTTATAATACCTTTCTCACCTTTAGACCAGCAACTGCAAAGGAAGGAACTAAAAGTGGAGTAGTGTCAGTCTATATTAAGACTAATTTAACATCCAGACTAGTTAAAGTCTGGAATTCATACATGTGCAACTCACCATAGACAGGCTGGTGTCCTATATCCTTGTAACATATAGATCCCCCTCAATGTCTCAGGAAATCCATACTACCTATCTCAATGTACTTGAGTCCCTCACCATTCAACCCAATACTATATTCATGGGGGATTGCAACGGAAGCAGGACTATTTGACCCCGGACAGTTTGATGCCGAACTGTTCGCCCCTGGACGGTTCCACTCCAATGCATTTCTATACAATTTCATGTATAAATTTATATGTATTGTATATGTGATTTTTTTAAGTGGACAATTTGACCCGCTGACTATTTGATACTAGACTATTTGACCCCAAATATATTCTTTTAAGTACTTTATCATTAAGTTATTAATTAATCAATTATTCAATAATAACACTGTTAATTTTTCATTGTAAATATATTTTTTATTAATATTTTTATTTTATTTAATTATTACATTGGTTAGTATAAATATAACATTTTTAACATATTATGAATACTGTTACTTTATAGCATACTTTATGACATGTTTTCCATCAATTAAATATATATTTTTTATTTTATATTATGTTGGTATGTTAAGTAATCTATTATCTAGTAAAAATAATTTCTTTAAAATTAAATGAAATCAATTTTTTATTCAGGTTAATATGCCTTCTTCATCTTGAACATTTATACTACCACCAAAGCTCAAGCAGCAACATGCAATTTTCAACATTTCCCACAGTCTACCATCAAAGCACATCAGAACCTCAGGAAAGTGGATAAGGATGTATGAGTAAATGCAAACACTCTTGATTTCCAGCAACATTGATAGTGTGTAGTGCTGCAGAGGACTTGACTTGATTGCAGAGTGCAAAGACAAACATACACACAATACAGTCTAATCCATCTACAGTGCACAAACATTCCTAAGTAAAACACTGTTTTTAAGGACTCAAGAATATATTTGTAAAAAGTGTCAAGTAGTTCAAAGCTTAGAAGTGCAATTCTAGGGCTAAACATCCATTTCACTATCACAATGCTCAGTGCCTCTACAGCTTACACCCACAGCCCCTTAACTTCAGCAGAGAAACAAACAGAACATCAAAGCAGACATCTGTCAAAATGACTGCCCATTATGTTTTGATTTTTAAATATAATTTATTTTTAATCCTTACTTGTTGTTTTATCACTAATTTTCTTTATTTTTATGTAATGATGATGTTATCGTTATACGGAAACTCCGGACTAGTTAATGCGGTGAACTTCCGGATTAGTCAGCAAACTTTTTTTTGGCACTTACTATTTTTGTATATATAATTAAAGTTCCAATTTGCACTTATTTTAAAGTAAGTGTAATCGAAGCACACAGATAGAAAAGAAATACTTTCTAAACCAATTTTAAGAATGTTTAGACAGTCTTTCAGTTCTACTTTTGCTTTGATGTGTTTCGGCTTCACTTACATTACATTTTTTACTGGGGTCCAACTGTTCGGGGTTGAATTGGTTGGGGAAAATCGTCCGGGGGCAAATCGGTGGGGCCCAAACATCCTGTACCCATTGCAACTATCCTTCTATAGAATGGAAATCCTATACCACTTCTGATGCACAAGCCCAGTGTTTCCTAAACTTTGTTAATACCAACATCCTGGAACAGTTGGCCCATTCTCCTATCAGGGGTATGAACATCCTTGACCTTGTGGTCATGAACATGGGAGGCCAATGTTCCTCACACAATGTAATATCTTTGCTCATCAGATCTAACTGTAAGGCAGTATTACTTGAAATAAAAAATCCTGGGATCCAGCAAAACCAAAACATTTTGGGAACTATTCTAATGCTAGCCTTTCTCTAAGCAACACCTTGGCTAAATTCCAAGCACCCCCAAACCCAGTAAACACCATAGAATACACTGCACTATTTACAAAATCTCTGTGCAGCCATATTGATAGTTGTATAGACCTAGCTGTGCCCACTCATATTAAGAATAAGAAAACTCAAAAGACAAGGCACCCTGGTGGAATCAAACTATCAATTGGTTATACAACAATTGAAAAAAAAAAAACCTTGGCCCAGTGTAGGAGGAACAAAGCCATACCTACTAAAAGCACCCTAACCAATTTAAACAGGCAGCTAAGATGATACGTTAATACTTCAAAAACTGCCACTAAACTTACCCAAATTAACCACAACAAAGAAGCACAATCAGTGGTCAAATTTTATTGCATCTATTTTAAGACAGGGTAGTAGGTCTCCAAAGCATATCCCAGAGTTTTCCAAGATTGAGTATGAAGCCATTCATACCATGTAATTCTGAATCTTTTGGAGGAAGCATTCCATGTTGTTGTAAGGAGCCACAAGTTTGAAGAGCAATAAAAAGGCAAACACTTATGTCATTATATGAAAACGTGCTCTTAGTTTCCTAGAGTAAGAGTTTTCTTCCAGTGTAAACACGTAGGGTGTTATAACAAGGAAGGCATGCTTGAGCTTAGTGATATACCACATTTACAGTGTAGACTAGACATTGATGTAACTAAGACAGCTTCACCCTTTATTGTTGACAAAATACAATCTGTATCACTTAAAAGTTGCTCAGAAAATTATAGACAAATATGTCTGTAACACCTTGTGATCTGTAATAGCAGTACAAGACTACATTTCTTTCTGTCTTTGTTACCAAAAGTCATTTGGAAATCTGATCAGGACTTTTAAGTTTTATTTCTGAATGTCCCTAGTCAGGATGCACACAATCAAGGAGGTAACAATAAAAATTAAGAACTTTCCATGTTTGTTTATTGTTAATTAAAGTTAGGAGATTTAACATAATCTTGTAACTGAAGCAGTCTGTACCCAAGAACACTTTTTTTCAGAAAAGGACTACTTGGCAGGGCCTCATAACACTTCAGAAAGTGATAGAAAACTGGTTCAGGTTTTCTAGCACCACAGTGTTGTGGTATTTCTCTATCATTTTGAATTATGTCTGATAATAAATTATTCTTATTCAGCAGCTTGAAAACTTGACATAAGAGCAGAAGCCAAAGTAACTCCAATTGCAGAAAAGATCAAAGAGAACAGATTACGGTAGTCTGGACATGTGTAGAAAAGCAGAAGACAATCTGATGAGGAAGATTTGGGACAGACAGGAAGAAGGTAAGAGGAAGTAAAGACATCCAGCAAATTGTGTGAAAGAAGATATGCGATAGTCAGGCATGAGTGTTGAAGAAGGCAGGAATGTGGCACTGAATCGAAAGAGTTGGCGACAGTTAACATGATTCCCCTGACCACATGTAGAAATAAATTGAGAAAGAAAGGGGGCCATTGATGATTATAATTCTTATTCAGCAGGTGAGTGCATTAGTTATGTGTCTATTCTGCATCACAGAATAGAAAGAGATAGAGGGGAAGAGAGAGAGAGAGCAGTTGAAAATGCTCAGAGGTGACCTGTGTCTGGCATACAAGGCTATCTCAGACCCAGCCTTGAAGGAGTTGTTGCATATCCGTAAGTCAAACTCCACTCATGCAACCTACATGCAAGGCCTCAACCTGGTCTGTGACATTAAACTTGTCGGCAGGATAGATTTCTGTCCCAAAGACTCCCCCATCTATGGAATAGACTCTCTCTCTCCATGTGAAGAATAATACATCTTAGCCCTCTTTAAGAGTAACCTGGATGACTGGATGGGAAACAGAAAACCCCTGGATCCCACCTGTGTCCCTGCTGGACAGGAGAAACAAGTGCTGACTTTGTGGGAACATGGGCAAAATTATTGGCTAGGCTTATAAGAGCCTCAGGGCCAATAGCTTAGTATCATCCTATGAACCTACGAACCTATACTAAAAATGCTGAGAAGTTAACTACCAAAGTATGTTTATAAATATCATAAATCAGGATAGTTTTTAGACAATGTTTTTAAATGCATAAAACAAAATTACAAAGGCAACCAGTTATATTGAAATTCAGTTGTCAAAATAAAAAAAAAAACATATGGGATATAGTAATATATGTGCGTCTTTCTTAACACAATAAATAATAATACAATACATTTAAAAATAGGAAAATTGAAGTTAATTGTTATTTTTAAAGACATGGTGTGAAGACTTTTTTTGTTTATCTTGAATAAGAACATTAAATTGCAGTGTGGTATTTGACAAGGCAACATACATGTCATGCTGGACATCTAATCAATTTTGATTTTTCTGTTTTCATTGTTGCAAGTGTTGAAAATCCTGATTCACAAAGCTATGTTGCTGCAAATAGAATCAAAGCTTCCATAGTTCGCTTTATAAGATGAGGATAAGCTTCTCTCAGGGAACATCAGAATTCTCCAAGGTTTTTTGACTTAAACTCTTATTGTAAGAAGTTTTTTGTCCTAAGATCAGTGAGTTCATCTTAGGTTAAGTCAATATTTTCAATACAATTTATATTAGAAAGAAAAGGATTACGGATCTATGGTTCAATTCTCATGCCATCAAGATAGGAATAACTTTTAAAAGAGTTCTATAATGTTTCCAAGTGTTCGCAGATGGGTCCCCTTCAAAACAACTAAAACCCATAACATCTAATTTCATAACATTGAGACCAGAACATCTAAAACCTAAAACATCTAAAACCCATAACATCGAATTTCATAACATCTAACACTATAAATCACATGAAAATAACATCCCCTCCACATATAACGACACCAAGCTACCAAACACACTTTTTACTACATTTCTGCAGGGAGGCTTGATACAGTGCGGTTAGGAAATTACCTTTTTCCATCTGTAACACGATCTTGCAGTCGGTATATTTAATTTACGGGGGTGTGGGAGGTGCAGGGGGGCTTGCCCCCCTCAAAAATGTAGTAAAGAGTGTGTTTGGTAGTTTGGTGTCATTATATGTGGAGGGGTGTTATTTTCTTGTGATCTGTAGTGTTAGATGCTATGAAATTTGATGTTATGGGTTTTAGATGTTTTGGGTTTTAGATGTTTTGGTCTCACTGTTATGAATTTAGATATTATGGGTTTTAGATGTTTTGAAGTAGACCCGCGCAGATATCTCTTAAAAAAAAAACATAAAATTTTATATTTTAACTCCATCTTGGTAAAGCACTTCCTCCAACATTGTAAAGTTTGTAAGAATGTCGGCCTTTACTCTCTTCTTCCATATTGGTAACTTAGCCAAGAAAGCTTGTAATATTAAAGATGCATCCATAATGGTGACTTCATGACCTTGAATGTAAAATATCTCATTCATATGGTGAAAAATAGTGGTTAGGTAAGCCAACTAAGGGATCCTTTCTTTCAAAATGTTCCAAGAGTGGGTTTCCATTTTTTTTCAGAAAAAGTGAAACTTCTGCACTTAGTTCAAACAAACTCTTCAAGACTTGTCCTCTTGAAAACCAACTCACTTCTGTGTGCTAGCGAAACAGTTCGTATTCTACTACCATTTCTTGACAATTTGTTTTTTAAAATATGATAATTCAGAAAACTTCTTTTGATAAAGTTGATAACTTTTATGGGTGCTGACAAAATTTCTTTCAAGGTTATTGTAAGAGTCTTCATTGCCAGTGCATGTCTGTGCAGAAAGCAATGAGTGGCAATGACTTGAGGAGCTTCTTTACCCACTAGCAAAGCCAGATGTATTACTAGCATAGCAGGAGCTCCATCAGTACAAAGAGAATGAAATTTGTCTTTGCAGTCAAAGTTTTGTTTGTAAAAAAAAGTTTTACCATTTCAAAGACATAGATGGCCTTTGTAGTTTCCAAAAGCGACTCACAAAACAAGAACTCTTCTTTGATGGCGTCAGCATGCACATTGCAAACAAAAACAAGGAGCTGGCTACATTGAGAGATGTCTATAGTTTCATTCAGATGCATACTGAAGTGGAATAGTGAAGCTGCCAATTCCTCAATGACCTGTTTCAAAATATTAACAGGCATATCAACAATTCCAGAGTGTATTACATCATTTGACAAGGGAACAGTTCCAGTTTATTTCCTCTGTACCAGTCCACAAACCAGTTCAACCATTTCCAGTGCACATGGCTTTATTAATGTCTCTCCAGTAGTGTGAGGCTTCTTTTATTTGGCAATCCACTAAGCAACTTTATAACATTCTTCAAGAAAAGGCTTTTGTGAAATGGCAAACCCAAGTTTCGGAAGTGTCCCTGCTTTTTCAAAATTACCTTTTTTCACACCCCTCCTGCATCTTTAGATGCATTTTCAGCATGGGCAGACGTGAGATGCTCTTTTAGTTTTGCTGGCTTCATACTTTTGTTCGCAAGAATTTTTCTGCACAAAAAATACTGTGGTTTTTGAGTCCCATCACATTCATTAATGCAAGTGAAACAAAATAAAGTTTTCATCATATTTCTTTAGCTTCAACATTTCAACGTAAATTGGGTCTGTAAAAATATGACATACATAAATCTTAAATAAAATATTTAATATATGATTTAGTTGATAGCTTTAAAACTCCATATTTTCTAAGGTTTGTAAGTAATTTATTTGATAAATCTGCATATAAATAAGTAATTTGTATGTTAATTAATTAGTGAAAGCTAGTCAAGAAATTTGTATGACAAGTAAGTACGGCATTGCAGGTTTTACAATTTATCCCAAGTTTTAACATTTTGATGACCTTTAACTCTCGGATAGACATGCAGATTACAGCAGATCAGGATCCATGTCTTTTCTAGAATTCATTCCCACGGATTCACTATTCTTCCATGCAGGACTAGCTTAGTCCTGCATGGAAGTGGCCATTTAGGAGCAGCACGGCAGCGCACCATGCATATTAATGAAGGCGCGCTGCTTGAGCTCCTAAACAGACATGGAGCATGTACAAGTGCAGGTGGTGTGTCTGAGAGTAGAGCTCTCAGAATATACACGCCCCTGCAATCAAGAACAGAAGTCTAACAATAAGAATGAGCGAGACCACTCATAGGTGTTTGCATACTCCCAGCAACACCCCCCCAAGTTTATAAGAGCAATTGTTAAAATATAAAATATAAACAAGTTAATTTTTTTTTCAAACAGATAAAATTTAACCGTAGGTGCGTGGGTTTGCCCACTGCTTAGCTACGTATACTGCAGCTTAAATGGCACAAGAGGATAAATATCAAGATATATCCAAATGAAGCAGTACTGCCATAGTGTAGTGGGCATAGTATTCACCTTATGAGCAGTCATTCCCAGTTTGAGTCTCACTCCAATACATTCCATTTTCCATGTCAAATCACTTTATGAACAATATTTTATGTTGAATAGCCTACTAAATAAGATATATTTGTGAACTGGAGTACTGCATTAAATGCAGATATGAGGTGTCATTGTCATAATGTTGTAAAATCCACAGAAAAACACAAGTGCCCCATACAGTATATGTACACATGAAATCGAAGGTACAATGTGTAATGAATGATAAATCCATAGACTGTCCAAATCCACCACCTTCCCAAGAACCATTTTACATTTCTGTCTAAATTAGTGTGGAGGTAAGCGGGAGTAAGCACTATTAAGCAGTAGTAAATGGAAGTAAGCATATTTAAGCAGTAGTAAGCGAGTTTAAGCCTGTTTGTATTGGGGTAAGCAATGCGCATACAGGGTAAGCAATATTGAAGCTAACACTCTGTAAGCATATTTAACCAGAAGTTAACATTGCTTACCGTCACACAAACCCACTTACAATTGCTTAAAAGTGCCTTAATCACTCTGTATGCAACAGCCACTATTCTGGCCAGAAACAAAATAATCAGCCCTTGCAGGTCTTGAACCCAGGACCCTGCACACTACAGTCACAGTAGTTAACCACTAAGCCACCAAAGCAATACATAAGATTGAGGTATCACCAAACAGATCCTCACTATAGGAAAATCAAACTTAACATGTGAAAGGAATTGATATACAGTTTTATGTTGTATAACCTACTACATAACATAAATATGTGAACTGGAGAACTGCATTAAGTCCAGATGTGAGGTGTCACTGTAATAAAGTGTTGAAATCCCCTAATAAACACAATGACCCCATACAGTGTATGTACACATGAATCATGGATACCAAACACATATATAACATGTAATGAATAATAAATCAATGCCAAACAGCAAGTAATATGCAAATTAAAAATTAAGAAATGCTAAGTATTGCACAGCCCAGCTTACTAGATGTAAGCAAGGTGTAGGCCAGCTAAATCAGTTTGCCCATTGGTATACCCCTTTAAGCAAGGCCAACATGAGGTATGCAGGTTTGCCCATAGCTTAACATTTTCAAAACCGTCCAATCACGACAAAGTGTGGGATATCAGCCCTATTTAAACCCAGCAGGTGGGAATAGATCTCATAACTGGTTGCAGCTTCCTCCTGTAGGCACTATGACTGGTATGGGAGAGGGTGTGTGCTTTTGGGTACAGTGCTGGGACATCCAGGAGTCCAAAGTCATGGCAGGACTCCTTGTAAAAGACCATGACTAGAGACTGCTTGCAGGGCCAGTACCAGGGTTCCCATTATAAAGTGGAAGCCTGGGACCATCTCGTCTGTGACCTTACCAGTGCCACTGGAATACATTGAACTGGTGAGCAGGTCAGGCATCACTATGCCAACCTGAAGGAGAGAAGGAGGGAACTTTTGGATCAGTGGATCTAAGAGGCTAGGAGGATGGGGGATGTCCCAGCGATGTGTAAGTATCAGTCCACTACCTGTTTAATAATTGCCACCTCATGTATATTATGGATAGGTACGGCTAAATATTCCTCATATGTCTTTGACAGTGGCAGATGATCAGGCTGCGAACCAGGAAGCCCATGCCTGTAGATTGCAGTGGTTGCATTATGTCATAGGAAATAAATCTAAAAGTAGTAATAAGTTAATTGCCTGTATAAAACCTGTATTGTTTAAGGCATGTACTGCATACACCAGAGAATATGGCAGGAAGAGTCTCATATAGGTTGTACGTAAATAAAAGGATAACAGCCTGACAATAAAGGTCTAACTGCTGGACTGCATGTGTTTACTCTGGTATCATATGGTAATGTAGAGTTGCAATCTCTTAATAGTACTGTTGTATTAAGCACTGTTACCTACACTGTGCTACATAAAATGTGTAGGAATGTCTGTATATGACTGTTGTAATCACAAGAGGTCATATTGTACAACTGAGAGAGACTTAGGCAGAAAACAGTGAAAATACAGACAACATAATCCAAATAGCACACTCAACTGAGATGTGAACGGTTGTATTTATATCACACAAAGCCATGGTTCAAATCATGGGAGTGGTAGTAAGCTGTATGCAGAATCATACCCCGCAAATGTACAGATATGTCCAGAATGTCCAGTTAATTGGCCCATATCCACTGCCTGTCACCCTGTCCCTCTGGCAAATCAGTGGAATAATCCCAGATGTTTAGGAAGCAAATAATGAAATACAACTGATTGTCAGACATCTATAAGAACAAACCTGTCAGTCTAGCATCTCCCAAAAATGTTATGAGAGTAATAAGCCAAGTATGTCCCATCTTCCATCCCCATGTTGTGAAGCTGTGACCAGAGTGTGTGCAGTAACAGAATGAGACATATGTGCATAATACTAATGTGGAATCTGGTAATATGTGTGGCAACATTCAGGTAGTGCTAACAAGCATTGCCCTTACAGGTCTGTCAGATATGAAAACTGTGCCTAGAAATAAAAGATTGAAATCCTGGACTGGTACTGTTTACTCTGGTATTGTATAGCATTGTTAGTGTTGCAGTTGCTCTGAATAATAAGGTATTAATCATCACTGTCACCCACACTGTGCTACATAATAAAACTGTCTAGGAAATCCTGTATAAGAGTGTTGTAATTAGGAGGTCAAAATGTAAAACCACAGAAGACTTATAGACAGAAATCAGAGAAAAGATGCACAGCAATATCTATATAGCACACTCAACTGTGATGGACACTGTTTTATTTTTAGCAGACACAGCCATAGTTTGAATCCTGGGAGTGGTAGTAAGCTGTATGCAAAATCATACTCCATAAGTGTACAGAATTGTCAAGAATGTCCAGTTAATCAGCCAATATCTTCTGGCTGTTATGCTGTCCCCCTGGCATATCAGCATGTTAATCTCTGTCATGTAGGCACCATTTCATGTCATATAACTGACTGTCAGGCCTGTACATATTTGGAAAATGTCAATGAAAACAATCATGTCATTGTACAACTCAGCAAAGGTTTAAGAGGGCAATACGCAAAATATGTCCTGGTTCACCTGCATGTGGCCAAAACATGCCCATAGTGTGTGCAATAAGAGATGGACAGGTATGTGCATAATATCAACCTGGAATCTGGGAATATGTGTAAAACAGTTAGGTAGTGTTAACAAACAATGCCTCCACAGGTATACCAGGTAAGAGGTGTATACTGCAGGTAAAACTCAGTTCATGTATATAGTTGTCTACATCCATACCATTGTCCAGACTAAGGCCATAGGGTAGCTTACTAATGCCTGCAAGGTACAGATCACAGCACTGACTAGGAAAGTAATAAGAACTACAGGAATATACTAGTTGTTAATTGACATCTTTCTCTGTTCCCCACCATATCTGCAACAATAAACTAAATACACAACTCAATCGGTATGTGCTCCATTAAATCTACTGTTCGGACATATGTCCTATTGTTTGATAAATATTTATATTTGTTTCTATGCATGTGCCATGTTGAAATACTCCCACAGTGGTGGCATGCTGCCATCAATGTACTTGCATGCTGTTGTAATGGCCACTGTGGTTCCATATATGCATGTGTTCTGTTTGCTATGCAACTGTTCCATATCTGGTGTTTTGGGTTAATGGGAATATCTATGCATGCTATTATACCTAATCCTGGAATGTGTTGACTATTACTAAGCCACATATGTTGTAAAATTGAAACACCATAGCATGTTTGGGAAGGCCAGTTGCAGCAGAACCACCTGTCCCACCTCATCTGGCCATGACACCAGGCACCAGAAAGTCTGGGGCCCACCCAGGGACCTACTCATCTGCTGGTCCTGCACCACCTTCAGGTGGAACCACCTCAGGGGAAGGGGCTCACCTCCCTCGGGAGCGGGCACGAACAGGACACTGTCACCCATAGCCAGGTCCAGGGTGTGGTGCGTAGCAAGCTCCGCAGAGAGTTTGGAGATCTGCAACACCAGCTTGAGGGCCGCATGTTGCCACTAGAGGGTCGGCCTTGCCTTCCTACTCAGCCGCCAGCACAGCCACCTTTGGGGCTGTGAAGGTGCAGTGATGACTGCCCATGGGTGGGGACCTCAGTCCCACTGTTTCCAATAGGGGGCTCATGGGCTTACGATTTCCAAACATCCCTCCCCATCCAAGGTGTTTACCCCCAACATGTGTCATATACCGCCCCTGTATCCTGCCTTGTCTGTCTTGTCTGTTATCCTACCCAACCTATCTCCCCAAATATACCTACTATCCTTCCCCAACATCCCACTCTCACCAGAAAATAAAACAAGGGCAATCTGTTCCTAAAAAAAAAAAAATCTTGCCCCATACATAGCTGTCCTTTTCGCACACATGTTCACTGGACACATGTAATCTGGTCTAACTGGCTTCACAACATATTATTGTTTTCCTTACCCCCTCTCAGAGGTATGAGTGTCTAAATCTACCTCCTAATCAATGTATATGCACAGCTGTTACTGTAGAAGAAATGGGCAGCTATGGACCTTTCCTACAACTGTCCTGCACATCCCTAGCTATTTTCCCTACTGTCTTTCCCTCTTTGTGCCCCTTTTTTACCACTTTCCTATCAAATTTTTTTCATTTCTTTTTAAAAAATTAGCGTGGGGTAAGTGGGAGTAAGCACTTTTAAGCAGCCTTAAGTGAGTTTAAGCTTGTTTGCGTTGGGGTAAGCAATGCCTACACAGGTTAAGCAACTGAGAATTTAAATCAGTATAAGAAACTGTAACCAGAAGTTAACAGCGCTTACCTCAGCATAAACCCGTGCAAACCCACTTACAACTGCTTAAAGGTGCCTTAATCACTCTGTATCCAATGGCCCTTGCTCTGTCCAGCAACAAAGAAAACAGCCTTTACAAGGCTCGAACCTAGGACCCTACACACCATAACTAAAGTGATTTACCACTAAGCCATATCACATATACGTAACTCTGATGTTTTCACAAACATATCATCCAGCACAGTCATTCAACAGTACAGGAAACGTATTTATACATGTAGATGTATGTGTGTGTGCATGTGTGTATATATATTTATATAGTTTTATATATATATAAAAATATCTATACATAATGTATATATAAGTTCATAGGTTAGTACTAAGCTAACTGCCCTTGCGAGCCATTTTAAGCCTAGCCAGTTATCCCTTGTGAGATTCCAACCCTGCACCTTGTGTTTGTAAGGCAAACACCTTTACCATTAGGCCACCCTCCCAACCCCAAAAAATATATATAAATATACACACACATATATATGTATATATAAATATATATATATATATATATATATATATATATATATATATATACATACACATATATACATCTATATATATATGTCTACATATATGTAAGTATATATATATATATATATTTATATATATATATATATATATATATATATATATATATATATATATATATATATATATATATATATATATATATATATATATATATATATATATTATATATATATAGACATAAAAGAGAACATAACAAATATATATATGACCAAAGGCACTGTTAATGGGGTTGAGGGGGCCCAAGCTAAATATCTCTTGTAAGTATTGATATCACCCCCTCCTCTACAACGAAACAGATCTGCCCTGCAATACAGTACCGACTGTTGCAAGTTCCATACCCAGGACCCAACACAACATGGGCACAAGACGTTAACAGTAATCCATCCCACCTGCATGATGTCAGGATGGTAGCAATAATATATCATGCCATACAGTCTGGCTACCATAGGGAATGTACAATTTGGAACCAATAAACATTCCAAAGATACATATACACACACACATATATATGCAGATACATATATATATATATATATATATATATATATATATATATATATATATATATATATATAGTTTACCAGGAAAGTCCGACTGGACACAGGTCCATTTTCAGCTGAGGCCTGGGGAGAAAAGCTCCACATTACAATACATTACATGAGAGTAAAAAGAAGTAGAACATACATACATATGGCGTATATACACATCAGGGCAACATGCTGGTGATTAACAAACATACATATAGCATATATACACACAACAGGACATCATGCTAGTGATTAACATTTCTTACAGTAGACAATCAGAGGTACATTTTATTTTTCTTTTGCAGTTGTAAGTTTTGTAAGGTAAATGTATACGGGTTTGGAAGCTTTCAGGGGAGAAACTTTTTATACATAGCTGTACCCTGACAAATTCTCTTGGTATGGATTAGCCTGGTGAGTGGCATGAGCATAGCCAGTTACTTAGATAGTGGGGTTTCAGGAGTTTTTTGAATTGACTAAAGGAGGTGGTAGAAGTTATTTGGCTTGGTAGTGTGTTCCAGGTTTTGTCAATGGTGTTGGCAAAGAGGGACTTATCAGCTTCATTTTTATGTTTGATGACAGTTATGAAGTTCTGGTTACTGGATCTTAAGGCTCTAGAGGGAATGTGGGGCTGAATTAGGTGCTGAAGTGCTGGAGTTATCTCAGGAAGGTAGTAGAGTTTGTGCGCTATAGAGAGTTGATTGAGTAGTAGTATATGAGGCAACTCAAGCCAGTTGAGTTGCTTAAGGGATAGACAGTGGTGGGACCTATATGAGACTTCAGCAGCAAACTTGGCAATCTTGTTGTAGCAATTTCCATTTTATTTAGATCAGTTTGGCGGAGATTGGTCAAGATGGGAGAGACATAGAGGAGTGTGGATAGAAGATGAGTCCTTGCGATGGTTACTTTGGTGCATTTTGTCATAAACTGTTTGTTACTGTAGAGGAGACCAAGTTTTTTATTAACTTTCTTAATGGTTTGTGCTATGTGGATGTCGAACCTCAGGTTATTATCTATTCTACGCCTAGCAGTTTAGTGTGTGTGGTTGGACTGATTTGAATGTTTTCTTTTGAGCTAATGGTGAAATTATTATTTAGGGGAGGAGCTCTGCCAGGACTGAAAATAATTTTTTTTTTTGGGATTAAGAAGAAGTTTGATGTTTGTGAACCAAGTTTCAGCTACAATTAAGTTATTTTAGGTAAGGGTTTGCAGTTCACTAAGGGTAGGGGCAGCACATATGAGGGTAGTGTCATCTGCATATTGTACTATTGAGGCAGTGGGAGAGGATGAAGAGATCTGATTTGTAAATAGAGAGAACATCAATGGGCCAAGGATGGATTCTTGAGGGACTCCTGTGGTTACTGGTAACAGGGGGGACAATTGGTCCTGCCATAGGACTGCTTGCTGACGGGCAGATAAGTAGCTGCTGAACCATGATATAGAGGAGGGACTTATATTCAGGGTGGCTAGGGTATCAAGAAGCAGACTGTGGTTTACCATGTCAAAGGCTTTTGATAGGTCTAAGAATATGGAAGAAACAAATAGACCCTTGTTTCTGTGGTGGTTAACTATGTTGGTGAATGATAGTAGTGCTGTTGTGGTGCTATGGGGAGGTCTAAAGCCATGCTGGGATATGGAGAGTAGGTTATTATTCTGGAGGTACTGTATTAGTTGAGTATGAACAACTCTTTCTGATATTTTGGATAAAGGTGATAGGATTGCTATTGGGCGATAGTTGGTGAGCTCTAAGGAGTTCCCTCCTTTGTACAGTGGAATTATATAGGATGTTTTCCATGAGGTGGGGACTTTGCATTCTGAGAGAGATCTGTTTATGAGAATAGAGACAGGATAGGCTATAGATTCAGCTGAGATCTGAAGGAAGTCTGCTGGCAGCTTATCAGATGCTATAGTGGTTGGTTTAAGTTTTCCAAGGAGTTTAGATATTGATTTGGTGGATACAGAGTGGAGGTGAAAATTGAGGCTATTGTTTTGTATATTGGGGTGGGTTGGGGTAGTTATTGGTGTGGGGCTGCTAGTACTATTTTGGGCATTGGCAAGGGTCTAGACTGTTTCGGTAAAGGATTTGTTAAATTGAGTAGGAATGTTTTCATGGTTATTTGGAAGCACAGGGGTCGGAGTCGTGAACTTTCCTGGATGCAGTATACCATTTATTGATGCCCAGAATTTTTGTGGGTTTTAAGCATATTTTTCTTGCATGCTTGTATAGTAGCTGGATTTGTCTAGTTTGATTTGTTTGTTGGCTTTGTTTCGGAGCTCTGTATAGTTTTGTCTCAAAGTAGTGGTTTTATTTTTCTGATATTGAATCCGGGCCTTGTCCCTTTCTTTCCTTATAGTTTTAGTATCTTTTCTTAGCCATGGGGCATAGTTAGTTTTTATTCTAATGGTTCTAGGGGGTGTATGACTGTTTAAGTTTTTTATGAAGGTTGTGTTAAAGTACTCGATGGCATTGTCTAGAGGTAGATGTTTTAGGTTACAGCTTTTTAGAGTATTGATGAGATCAGTAGCTATAAAGTTTTTTTTGTTTCTAGCTACTCTGAGGATAGGTTGGTTGATGGTTTGGGATTTGTTTCTAATTAGGTAGGTTGGATGATGGTCACATAGGGTATGTGGAAGACAACCAGATTGCTGTGCAAGAGCAGGGTCAGATACCAAGATCAAGTCTAAGATGGACTGGTGTTTGGAAGTTTTGTCATTTCGAGTGGAGGTGGTTATAGTTTGGGTAAACCTGTGGAGGTTTATGAAGGCAGAGGGGTTATGGCTGGAGCAGTGAAGCCAGTCAATATTGAAGTCTCCTTATAGTATGGTTTCATATGGAAGGGAGTTGGAGGTCTAATTAATCAGGCTTTTCATTACAGTGATGTTATTTCCTGGTGGTATATAGCCACCTGCAATAATTATATGTTTGTTGGAACTTATTTTTAATTTGGCAAAGATTAGTTCTACATCTTTGAATTCATGGGTATTGTAATCTAGTTGTTCTAAGGAAAGATGATTTTGGAACAATATTGCAACACCTCCACCCTTTTTCTCTGATCTGCCTCTTCGGATAATGTTGTAACCCGGGACAGTAATCTCATTATTGTGATGTTGTAGTTTGAGCCATGTTTTTGTTAACACAGTGATATCTGGTTTGTATAGAGATAGTAGGGCATGAAGGTCATGAATTTTGTGAAGTATACTTCTTACATTAATGTTTAAGAAGAGGAGAGCTGATGTAGGTCTGTGGTGTATGGGATTTAGCTGATTTAAGTTTGGGCTGACTGATGTTTTGGTTCCTGGATTGGGATGTATATCACCACTGCAAGTGAGTTTATGGAGTAGGTGTAGATAGAGTTTGGTCAATTTGTGAATTATTTTGGTTTGTCTTTGAGAAGAGAGGGAGTTAGTTTTGATTTTCAGTTTAATTCACAAGTAAGAGAAGGGTAGGGGAGAGGTAAGGTCACATGGCAATATAGGGAAGTTTTTTAGTTTGGTGGTGTTGGCTGTGCAATCAATTTGACAAGGGGATGGGGTGCAGTTTTGAAGCTGTGTGGTAGGAGGACAGGAAGGAAAGCAGGAGTAGGGTGAAGATTATTAATGGGTAAAATTATGTTTTTAGTAGTTGGGTTGGATATGTGTAACCCATGTTATCTAGTTTCACAAAGAATGTGTTACATGCAAGGGTACCATCTATGAATGAGTAAGATTGGTGTTGTATTAAAGGTGCAGCATTAGGTGTATGTGGGAGTTTGTTGTTAAGAGGGGTAAGATATTTGAAGTGATAGGTGGATGAGAGTGTAAGACTTGCTAATGGGAGTTGTCTGTAGCTACAAGTTGAAGTGATGTTAGGGACTTAGGAGCTATATAAGCATCAGGTAATGCTGGGTATACGGCTACAGAAAAGTGATGAAGAGTATGGCCAGTGCAAGAGCTATCATTTTGTGCGTTAGGGAGCTGCAGTATGGGCAAGACGTATTGGTCAGGTAATTGGTATCCTCTAGTTAAGAGAGGGTAGCAGAGATAGTGAGTTTGCAAATATGGGGGGGGGGGGGTACTTGCTACTTTATCTGTAATGATGTTTTTGACTATGGATAAGGTGAATGGGAATTATATATTGTGAATTTATTTGTGCTATGTTCAGATATGCATATTTACTGCAGTTAAAAATATTAATTATAGGTAATAGATAATGGTTTTAGGGTGGAGTGTATAGAGTGGTGGTAGAGGAGGTAGGGATTCTATGTTTGAGTCAGGAAGTAGGCTAGAGTGTTTGTGAAAAACAGGGAGGGAAGGAGTGTTTGGGTAGGAAGAAACAGGTGGTTAGGTATAAAGGAAATTATATGGGGGGTGGGAGGGGAGCAAAGTGAGCCCGAGCATAGCAAGGGTGAACAGAGAGGCTGCACCCACAGCAACTGTAAAAAAATAATTAATACCTTAACATAAAACAAATTATCAACAGTGAAATGGATGAAAGGGGTGGGGGTGGGCTAAGAGGAAGAAGGTTTGCAGCTGTTGCCCCTGGGGTATGCACTTTAGCTGACTGTAACAGATTTTAAAAAGGCATAAAAGTAGTCACAAAAAGCTGGTACCTACACTACACAAGTAGCAACAGCAAGGTTCCTGGAGTTAAACCTGGGGCTGCAGTCTATTTTTGGATGATTGCTGGTTACAGTTTTCTTTGCTTTTAGCTGGAGTGAGAGGATTCCTTGCTCACACAAGTGGAGGGGACACAAAGCGATCAGGTGCTCAGTGGCTACTACACAAGTGGCAACAACAAGGTTCCTGGAGTTAAACCTGGGGCTGCAGTCTATTTTTGGATGATTGTTGGTTAGAGTTCTCTTTGCTTTTAGCTGGAGTGAGAGGATTACTTGCCCACACAAGTGTGGGGGGGGGACCCAAACTGATCAGGTGCTCAGTGGCTTAGAGATGCTACACCTGGAGGGCTTTCAGCTGCAATTAGAGCAAATATGGCATATATATATATATATATATATATATATATATATATATATATGTGTGTAACTACACATCCACACACGGAGATATGTACAGCAAGATACATATTTAGAGGGTGCACACCATCCTGAACAGCCAGTATTCCTACAGTTGCCACCTTATCAAATGGACAGTGTATGAGTCACCCATACAAAAGACAATTGTTGCCTGAAACATATACCCACAGAGAAGTCAAAGGTTATGACACACACACAGGCTTGCATGCATAAGAAAATTTTATTTGTGTACTATTACAGTTGTATATGCCATGTCATATAGTTGTTTATACTTTGAAATGCATACAAACAGATTAATGCAACTCTCAAGCAGATCATTTAATACAGTAATCTGAAAGCATAACGTATGTCACTGTCCAGGCCAAGGCCTGCAAGTAGTACAACAGTAAAGACAGACTGGGCCACAGGATAACAATCAATCAACAGTAAGTAATGCAGATGTATAGTCCATCAGCCTCTATCTACACTCTGTACTCAATCCCCTAGGGGGAAAAGACTTAAGCTGACACAATGGGATGTATCTGTTACATAACAATGCATAACTGAAAACATCACAATCACACTGACAAACAGAACAGTCTGTATGGCAGTAAGCAGTAGGCCAGCAATGTTCCCAAGGTGAAATGCATGGTAATCTACAGCCATATACCTTAAGGCACCTTACTACTGATATCCTTCACATGTTGTAACAGCCTATGTTATTTTATGGTGCATACCTCCCATAGACTGACTTACAGGGGCATATAACACTGTTACATACACTGAATTCTGGACTGCAAAAGGGCACACATGTTTTGTGCAGCTGAAGCCCACATATATATGGACCCTACCCCACAATATGTGTGGGGGCCACAACAGCACTGAAATGATGGCAGGAATGGCAGCATGACATAATCACAAGCCACTACATAACAACCCCTTACTGCATGTCATAAAGACAAAGCCTTGTATGTAGGTGAAGGAGAGAGGCCGGAACACAGGCCCATATGTGAAATAGTGTTGGCATACACTGAGTAAATTGCTAGTGTTACAGGATAGTCTGCAACATACCCTTAGTCAGGATTATGAAGTCAGAAATGCAAATGGATGAAGCCATGTACTGATAGCACTCAACACACACACTGCCCAGTGATATATCTGACACAAGCCCTGTGTGGTGGAAAGACAAAACATAACAGGCACACCTCTGGCCATCATGTGGATAGGCCCACAGTTGAGAGCTATACAGACTGACTGCATTCCATGTTAAACTAGTATGTACACACAAACCCTGTAACATTGGTGCTATACAATGCATATAACAACACTACTCACACTCTGTCTGTAGTTCTCGAACCTTATATAAATATGTAGCTGGCCTGAGTCTGCAAGTCCCCTTGTAAAAGGTATTTCTACCTGCTGTCTGTAACACTGCTGCCCACACACAGGAAGAATGTCCACCATACAGGAAAGGTAAAGGCACCACGCCCACATGATGTAGGGATTTATAGTAGTGGGATCCCATGACAGTGGTAATTGGAAGTACTACACAACATGTTGAAAGCAGGTAGCAAGAGGAGGACACTGATTGGTGCATAGGCCATTGCCTAATCATGTGCAACACCTGCAAAATTGATGTTGCAATCTATTCAAAGCAGCTCAATCCATTTACTGGAGAGAGATATATAGATAGAGAGAGAGAGAGAGAGAGATAGAGAGAGATAGAGAGAGAGTGAAAGAAAGCTAAAGGCAAAGCCAATGGCAAAGCAAAAAAACAACACAAAAAAAAATCAACCAAACTATCCAGAACAGGCATCATTCCCACAACAGGTATGTGAAGTGTATATGCATGCAATTGACAGTAGTATGTGGTCCATTATAATGGAATAGATGATGTGGAATGATTTATATGTGCCATCAGGTGTTCTTTTTGTAATGATGTCCAGCTGAACAACTGCTATGGACAATAGTGTCTGTCCCTGTGGGTAGTTGGCCATACCCGTCAACTGTGCAGAGCAGCACTGACTGACAACATGTAAGCCATCATAGTGTGTGTGTTGTGTAATGGAAAACATGTACATTACTGTGGCCAATAATTGGTGGTGGAAGTAATGCCATTATGATGGACACGTGGGTTCCAGAGCCTACCACTTGCAGGACACTCACGTTAATGTGTAATGTAGCATGCTGAAATGCCATAGGTGTGTAATAGGCTTACCTGCAATCTGTTCCTGTATCTACCCCCTAGTGTTAGTCTGTGTCCACATGTGGCACCTGTCTGTGTTGTAGCAAGGCAGAACAGTGCAGCTGTGCAGGAAGGAAAGTTAGAGAGTGAGGACCTGATGTCTGAATGTACCCCATATATATATATATATATATATATATATATATATATATATATATATATATATATATATATATATATATGTATGTCTACAGATATATAGACACCTATATGTATTTATATGTATATATATATATATATATATATATATATATATATATATATATATATATATACACATATATACAACTCATAGTATGTATCTACATATATATATATATATGTGTGTGTGTGTGTGTGTGTGTGTGTGTATGTCTCCATATATACAAACACACACACACATATGTATATAAATACATGTTCCCTAGTTTTGCATCACAGTGCTGCATGCTATGTGTGAGGGAACATCACACATATCAATACACACATATATATACAGCAGTAAGTGTGTGCAACATGGACAGTTATGTCACGTGTGTACCCCTTGTTGGGACCAGATTCCGCTTGTCTGTGAAGGTGGGAATGGGAATTTGTTCAAGGATAGTAGTTATATTTGTGAAGGTGGGTTGGGTTGGTAGATAGAGAAGACAGCTTACAGGGGCAGTATATGACACATGTGGTGGGTAAACACCCTGGATGGTGAGTGTCATCTGTGATGTGGAAGCCCCATGAAACCCCATATGGAAACAATGGGAATAAGGCCCCCATCCATTGCCAGTCACACCATCAGCTTCACTGCTCTGAAGGTTCCTGAGCTGGAGGCTGAGCAGGAGTAGCATGTGGACCCTGTGAGTGTGTACTGAGGGCCTCAAGGTGCTGTACCACATCCCCCAAGTCTTTGTTGAGCTCCCTATCCACCAGACCCTGGACCTGACCTCGGGTGACAGGATCATGTCTGTGTGTGCCCCCAGGGGGGAACACCATCCCCTGAGGTGGTTCCACCTGATGGTAGTTCAGGACCGGTAGAAGAGGAGGCCCCTAGGGTGGGTCCCACATGTGATGTGGCCTGCTAACATGGCCAGATGAGGTGGGAGAGGTGGTTCCATTGGCAACTGTTCCCTAAACATGCTATTGTGTCACTGTTATAGAACATATGCCGGTAGTAATAGTCCACACATTCCCAGATCATGTTCAACAGCATGCATAGATATCCCCAATAACACATAACAACAGATGTGCAGCAATCACATAGCAAACAGACCACATGCATATATGGAACCATAATGGCCTTTACAATGGCATGCAGGTGACATTGTCTGTAACAGGCCAGCAATGATAGTGTCCCCACAGAGAACATGGATACAAACACATAGCACAAAGTGTGGTACAATATGATATATGTCTCAATGGTAGGTATGCTGTAGCCATACCTATTGAGTTGTGTGATCAGATTGTTGTCTCAGATATGGTGGGGGGAGACAGAGATGTGTATTAAGAACTATGGTAACCTTGGTCTATGAGTTGCTCAGACCTGTTTCCATCTTTGTGTCTTTCAGGCAAGATGTTGCATGGCAGACTACCTGTCTATTCAGGGGATGAAATATAGGTCATCATCACACACCTGGTGCAGCAATACCAGTGCTGTTCGGCAGAACATCCCATGAGCAGCAGGGGTGGACCACTCTGTGGAATGATCTTGTCTACAGGGTCAATGATGTCGGCCTGCATTAAGGCATGTTTAGAGCAGGTCAGACATCATTGCAGTGACCTAATTCACAATTCCCGTTGGTGTGCTGCTGCAGTCCACGGGGATCACCTTGCAATGGGGGGGGTCATGCCATCCATCCCCCTCGACATGTGTTGAGGAGCTCCTTGCCAGCCTTGTGGCACCTGCCTGCCCTCACACACAACTGTTGGAGAGTATAGTGGAGGTGAGTGCGACCCACAAACTGGCAGAGGAGCATGCAGGTAAGGCACAGGGCACATCAGTAGACCGCTGTCATGTATCCATCCGCATCTAGATCATGCATATGTGAGATGTCATATACAAAGTCTGTTGTTGCATAGTAGTAATAAATGGATGTGTGTAAGCTGTAGTATTGTGGACTTGTAATGTTGATATATTGTAATGCTGCACCCACCCTGTACCAGTGCCATAACTGCGGCTACTGACATCACATCTCTCACACACTTATGTAGGTCCCTCTTGTATACCTCCAAGGCAGCAGCCTGCAGCTGGTGAGTATGGTTTTCATTCAGGCTTGCCAATACACTGGTCATGTTATGGCTATGGTATATTCCATGCACACATTTAACACACCTATCCATAATGCATGCCGTACATGTTCACGTATTGTTGCTGTTAACTGCACTGCATCACAGTGGTGACCATGATGGTGTATCTGAAGGGTATGTCAGACTCCTGCAATATAACTAACATCCTGTCATTGCAAAATGTGTCCACAGAGGTGAACAGAATGGTGGGACAAATGGCCTACAGTAGGGACATGTGTGAAACATCACCCTTATACAGTGCTACAACAGTATATATACCAGTATTACAATGGCAACTTTTACAGATCTACACTACGACATATCATAATACTGCGGTCCACAACCCTTAAAACCTGCAATATGGTCCCAACATGAGCAATGAGTGTGTAATATGGAATTGTAGGTTAGGGCAGCAAATATGGGGGATACATAACTTTACAAACAGTGGAAGCATATGTGTGCACACACACCAGATAAAATATAGTTGAAGCAGCTATTGAGGTACTGACTGCATGCATTTGTCATGGAAATGCACCTTCCAGCAAGTACACATCCACAATGTCACACCAAGTATTGGTCTGCTGTCCATGACATTTGGCCATCAAATGTGCACACTTACCTGCAACAGAGGCAGCCATGTCTGGCACACATCTTACATGACATGGCGTGGACCCATTCCCAATAGGTAGCACTCATGAGCTGGACATGTAGCCATACCTCACCATTGCATATACCATGGCAAACAGTGCAGACAGTCATTTATGTGGCAAGGATGTATGGGACAGGAATGATGTAGGAAATAAACAGATGGCCGTCCAAAACAGATGCTGTTACATGTATCAAACTGGTCATGTGGGCTGCCTAGTAACATGACACAACACTGAAGGGGTTGCAGGAATGTCTAGCAAGTACTGGCTGTGCAGTACCCATGTCAGCAATTGCCTGGACTCTGCAAACACGTGGCCTATGGGTTAGGGTAATCAGATGTGACAGCTGTACCACAGGAAACATCAGCCAGCCCTCTCTACAGGTAGTGTATGCATAACAGAAGAGGTCCCCAAAAGTCATGTGTTGCAATGTGTACTGGAGTACCATGACCACGTTGGAAATCTACAGACAGTATCACGTAAGATACATGTGCTGCACAACCAATGCCTCACCCCACCTCAGGCCCACCATCCCCATCTGTACCATGCCAGTGCCAGTGTACACCTGTATGTTTGCCATTCATTAGCTGGGACTAAGCTGTTACATGTGGTGTTCAGTGTTTGGGACACTGCAAATTGGCACACATGTGTAGGCCATAGTTGTCAAGCATCTGCAAAAAGGCTAAAGGTGGGGAAGGGGTGTCATCATGACCCACCAGTGCACTGCAGCAGGGATCCAAAGGATGCTGTGAATGGCTGTATCTGCACACAGTAAGGGTCAGGAACTGTGGCAGATGTAACCCTGACTCCACAGCAATAGTGACGGCAGTGTGTGAACTCCAAGGGATGTGCACATGAGTTGACCTTGCAATCATGCAGATTTGGGGGACACATGTAGGGTAGACTGACCATATACTGGCAAATGCAGATGGCCCATGCTACTATACCCCTGCCAGGAATACTGAATGCTGTAGTACACATAACAGTAGGTGCAATAAACCGTCATGATAAGGGCGTGCACACATATGCACCCACCAAGCATATGCATCTCAGTCAGCATCAGCACAACTAACACATTTGTTAGACACTGCATTTAATTGTACAGGACATATGTCACATATCAGGCTCATGTAATGTTAACATATGCAGTAATGTGGTCCTATGACATATCAAGGAAGAGGGCATCATATCAATAAGGGTGTGTACACTCCCCATAGCCATGGTAAGATTTGACGGTTGTCAGTGTAATAGTATTTATTGTATTGGTCATACATGCACCGCTGATGATGACATATGTAAATCAGACATTAGGCATTCACAAATGACATCTGTCCACATATCATCCCAGGTATGTGTTGGACAAACACATAGGGGCTGTGAGCATTAGAGCAGACCTAACTGACACAGTAATACACATTCAACAATGGTGTGTACACCTGTGAGGTATGGTGCACAGTACATGGCAGGGTACATAACAGGTGCACAGCAATACTGTGTACATGGATGCATTGTTTTCCAGGGGAAGGGACATCACCTACTAACACAGCCCATGCATCACATACATGTATACTGTTGCTAGCATGGATTGACTATGGCTGCACTGCATGCTGTTGAGTACCATATGTTATGCATGTTGACAGATGGGTAATGGGAGGTCTGTCTGTACTATCTTTGTGCAACATCACCTGTAGGTGTGTGTGTGTTTGTGTGTGTGGGGGGTATTTTGTCTGTAAGTGCAATGTGGTGGAGTGGAGGGGGGGTTGATGCATGTAGGATGTGTGTGTGTGTGTGTGTGTGTGTGTGTGTGTGTGTGTTTGTGTGTGTGAGTGTCCATGTATGCATATGTGTGATTTTGGGGTTGTTCATATGTCAGTACTTCCCTTTGGAATCGTGCAGTACATGGACATGGACTGACACATGAGATACCAGGAATACTTGTCTGATATGTAAACTCAGGACAGCTGATAGTATAATAATGTCTGTAGCATGGAACATGCATTGAGAGGGAAACTAGACACCAGGTATACTGTTAAGATTGCAATCAACAGAAAGGTGAAAGACTACTCACGTATGCAGCACTATAGATGCATTGGGGAATTACTAGATAACACCAGGGAGTGTATCCATATATTACTGTTGTCCACATAATAAGTTGAGTGAGCAGCAGATCTTGCATGTACTGAGCAATAGTTACGTATGACACTCCAGTGCGTGACATTATTGAGTGACCGTAGTAGCCCCTAACATATGGGGGCCTTGCTCACGATGTCTGGACATACCCAGGGTGAACACTGGATGACAGCAGTGAGTCCTTGTAAAACCTACACCAATCAAGTCAAAGAGATAATGAAGTAACAGGTCATGTTTATTGATCATTTGTCTAGACAATTAGAGGAATGATACATCAATGATTGGTATTAATGAGTGCATGTTTCCAAGTGTAATGCAGGATGGGGAACGTACGTGAATAAACTTGGGACAGTCTGTAAACTCAGGGACAGGTAGGTATTATGGTGGAATGTCAGAGTGTGTGTGTGTGTGTGTGTGTGTGTGTGTGTGTGTGTGTGTGTGTGTGTGTGTGTGTGTGTGTGTGTGTGCGTGTGTGTGTGTATGTGTATATGTGTGTGTGTTTGTGTATGTGTGTGTATGTGTGTGTGTGTGTATATGTGTGTACTGTTAAGCAATGCTGTACAGGTCTTAAAGTGCATTTCTTGTTTTCCCCTCACAGGTGGTGAGGTGGGTCAGGGTCCCTTTTGCATGCAATCTGATGCTGGTGTCCATACAGGCACTGAAAATGATGATAGGTGTGTTGAGGCACAGGCGGGGTTGTCAGAGGCCGAAACTGCTCCATTGTTTGACATCTCCCTGTTATCCACCCCATCCCCGCACAGTGCCTATAGATACCCCATCACCAGTGGCCATTCCAGAGCGAAAGTTGGTGGTTGGTGGCAGTGCACAGGAGAGTGTGGTATCTGTGGCTGCTGTGTCTGGACACAGCAGGTATAGCCGGATGTCTGGCAGGGCACCACATAGGTAGATGTACCGGTGTGCTTGTGGGAGTGCCGCTGGTCATTGTGCCCCTGGCAGAAGTGCCACATCTGGTACCACGAGACGCATGTTTCAGGCTGTCATGGGGGGTGTAAGCACGTATGAAACTGTACACCAGACAGGGTCTGAGACTGCAGAGGGCTGCTTTTACATCTGTAAGTGACAACATCCATGACCTTGCAGTTGCCCTCTGTGATTATACAGAGGTCATGGCTAGATGGTTGGGTGAGATGGTGGACCTCATCGACTGTGGAATGTCCATGCTATAACATGTGGTGGGAGTGGGGCGATGGCCGCATGGACATAGGTCAGCAACACCAACATCTGACAGTTGAAGGGGATGTGCAAGAACACCAAGCTGCTCCAGCAGTGGCAGTAACCACCCCAGCACTGCAGGGGTGCGCTGTTCACACCACACCACAGAAGGCCACATGCACATGTCCCTGGCCAGTTCTAGGAGGGAGCTGGTTCCAGAGGACATATGTCATCATCAGGGGAGAGTAGCATATCAAGGCCTGTACCTGGACATGCCAGTGAAACTCCTGGCAGGCACAGTCCGCATGTCCATGGCTGGAGGCTGGGAACTGTACACCCTGCCAGGTATGGTCTGCAGCTATCCAAGAAACACCTGTATAGGGCAGCCACATGGCAGAACTGTATGCATGCATACTCACACACTATACAAACACACCTAGGGCAACCCCATACCTACACACACCACATCACCACACCCATATCAGTAACTTACATCCCTCACTCACACACATGGTGCTAAATGTATAGGCCACCCTAGGTCTCTGGCAAACCAACAACAAACCCTGTGCATATAATGATACTTGTGCCACATCCCTGTCATCTATAACATTGATGGAGGGACAGACCAATATGGTTCTGATGTACATGGTGACTTTACTACAGTGTACCAATGTACTGTTGTGTAACATGTTGTCGGCAGTAATGTTTAATGCTTACATGTCAGGTAGTGTAGCTGTCCAGCCATGATGCATTATAGCTGTTAGTAACACTGAGTGATTGCGGTTCCATAATGTTATCCATTTGTGTTGTAGGTGTACATGTGTCAGCAGGAGGATGGTCTGCTGTCATATCTCACAAGGGGTATGGCACTGTGGTGACACCATCCTGGGTACAGTTGAACACATTTCACAGGTCTGTATAACAATTACTGCCTGTGCCACATGGACGGATGACCCCCTGGGACATGTATATTCAGCAACCTGAAGTAGATCCCTCCACATACACGCACACTCTTACTTGGCAACACTGGGACTAGACCCCTACCTAGGTATGTAGTGCTACTGATGTGTGTGGCTTTAACTGCAAACACCACATAGCGTTTAGGATGAGATGTGTTCCAGGTTACATGCAGAATATCCCCAGGCATGTACAGTATGGTAATGGGGGATGTAATTGTTGCATATGGAGAATACATAGTGTGACATACCATCATATACCCATTAACAAACACATAACAGGCAGGCACACATCTGAGAGACCTGGGCCTATTAGTGCTAACTTGTCAGTGTGTCAAATGTGTGAAAAGTAGGCTGCACACAGCAAATGCATAACTGGGCTGGATAGTGTTATCAGTTACCTGTATGGTTGATGGTGACCATCCAGTGGTAAATGGGACATGTACTGGGGGTACCATGGTGTAATAACAGTATACCCAGCACCCACACCCCACTGTGGATATTGTATGCACTGGAACCCATGATGACACTCTGACATATCCACCATCACACATTGACCAAAACTGCAATACAACCCCTTGACCATCCCAAGAGTGGTACTACAGGGATATGCATCTAATGCACATGCCACAGACATAGAAGGGTGATGCCTTGTCATGCCTCTCCTATGGCAGCAACATCACTATCCATAATACTGTGTGACAATGTGTATTGTAATAGGAGTATGTGACTTCAGAATGCTGTACCCTACATATATGCGCACATGCACACATAAACACACTTGTCAGAACTCAGTGGGCATCCCATGCCTATCAACCCATTTGTACAACAGTGTTGTGCTGGTTCTGCAAGGCTCAGGCAGCCTTTAGGGAGAGGAGTGTAACAAAGTACATGTAATGTCCGGTACAGCAGCAGCCACATCTATCTATGGCAATGGGTGTTGCGGTGGGTGTGAAGGGCCTCAGGGTATTCCCAACTACAGGTGTTCGAACACACAGACACTGATATCCTCAGTAATGCACATGTACACATTTGTCAGTACTGGGGTGCATCGCTGCATGTGGTCATAGGTGTGTACCTGGCTATTGTCCATGGAGAGATGGGAAGTGTAGGGGATGTGTGTACAGTGGTATCATGCCACCTGCTATGTGCCAGCAGGCAATCTATCTACAGACCCCACTGTGGTGACCCTCAGGGTGAGAGTGACAAGCATCAGCCAATCCTCTGGGTGCCTCGTGCAAATGGCCAGTGAGGTGCTCCAGTTGACATGTATGCAAATTGTATTACAAAACATGGTTAGTATCTGTGTTGGAGACCTGTACCCAAGCATGTTCTGTTGACTGTGGTAGTGTAGTGGAGGTACCTGTAGCATGTGGTGTGTACCAGGTGTTGCTTCCTATCTGTGCCAGTTATAACATAGCTGAGCAGACATGTCAGTGTCAGTCAAGCAGAGGTTGCCTGTACATATCCAAGCTGTATACCTGACATCTGCACATATGTACAGGGACTAACAGACATAAGCTTGCCAACTAGCTATGCAGTAGGATGAATGCATTGACAGATAGATGTCTGACAACAACAGGTATGCTATTACTACATGTTGGCAGCCCTCACTGACATGTTCTATACAGAGAGTAGTCTACAGTTAATTTCCACATGTCAGATCATTAGGGGGTGTGGGGGGCCCCCACCTATATTCATTTAAAATGTTTAGTTTTTGTTGTATTTTCATGTTTTAAATGAATATTAAACAAATATTAGTGGGGGGCTGTGCCCCCCCAACTATATATGTCAACTCCAGGGTCGCACAACTTTGGGGAGGGGGCAAATCCCTTTTAAGTGCCTTGAATACTGGTTGTTGACCAAATGAGCCATCGACCAAATGAGTTTCGACCATATGAGTTTTGACCGTATGAATTAGACCCATATATATATATATATATATATATATATATATAGATAGATAGATATTATGGAGTCCTACCTCAGCACCAATAGTCTCAACCTCTTAGAGCAAGGGGATGTCATGTATGTATTGCAGGTATATATGTAGACTGTTGCTACTGTAATAAGGGTTGTCTTAACAGATGTGTGTGGGAGGTCACATCTGCTATTGACATGTACGCCATCAGTTACTGACAGACATCCTAATGACATCATAGTAGAGTACCACTGATAGCACAGTAATGATCCTGTGGACTGCAGCAGAGATATGACCAATATATGTGGACAGTCTGGCACTCTCTGGTTAGTCCAGAGGTATACACAGATCTCCTTAGTGCAAGACTTGTGGACCAAGCCTGACAATGCGGATGTTAACAGCCATGTACATGGGTATATCACATAAATACTGGACTACATATGCCCACACAGTTTATGCATTCACACACTCCTGTCTGTTCTGACACATAATAACTGGTGGTGCAGGGGTCATATGACCACATACTACTCAGTAGTTAGTGACATTCATCTGTACAGCATCCTGCTGCTTTGTCAGAAATACACAACACTTATGGTGGCCTGGCAGCAGTACTTCTTGCAAATATCTGGGCATAACATCACACTGGGTAATTACACTAAGCTGCTAAGCATGTAACAAAGCATTGTGCAAACTACAGGCAGACTGCCACAACACTAGCCTACATTTCATATGGGGAAATATACATGTACCTGCAAATATAGCAGGCTCTACAGGCATGTCACAGCACAGAGTAACAGACACCTGTGTGAAAGTGCATATCCACAACCAATGTGAACACAGCCACATATGGTACGCAAGCTTAATATTACACTATATGGACTGTCTGATCAACACCACCCTCATATGTGCCACTAACCCTACATATACTGGATCACGACACAATGTGGTCCTATGCCTGTTTGTGGTATGGGACATGTGTGTGTTTGGCCCTACAAACATGTAAGCCAATAGGGTACCATACACTGGAGCAGCATGTAACATCAGATAGAACAGGACCAAGCATAATGACATCTACCACAGTCTGTAAACAGGCCAAGGTGCGTATTCACAATATACATACTGTCGACAATCACCATAAGTACACAGACCCCACTACTGTACACACAACCACAGAATGCTCAGGTTATGTCTTCAGAAATAATCCCTATTATACATAACATGTCTAGCAGTCTGATATTTGACAGGCTTGTTATCAGGTATGATGTCAATAATTAATGGTGTACACAACATATGCACCTCTTACTATATGACATATGTCCAAAGGTTGATGGACTTGTGGCTGGAGCCACAAACACTGGGCCAATATTGGCATGTTACTGTGATACCCTCATACATTTACTGTTTTAACAGGGTTTGTTGTGACATATGTCCTATGATGGATATGAAGTCAGTAACTCTCATGGCTGTCATCATGTACTGACTGCAATCCTCAGACTATGCTTCTTCAGTGATCTGTGAGTAACACAAGATACATAAGACTCCAAACTCTGGCCAGTCTGCAGATAACCCTACAGGTGGTTGTTTCCTCAAATGCATAACAATGTCACGACAGATATTAAATCATGTATACCAGCCATATCCACACAAACCCTGTTAAACCAACATTACTCCAAATGCAGAATAGCAACACTTACATTCTGTAGCCAAGTCTGGAACATCCCCCTCCTGTTTGTTGGCCTGTCTCCAGAGTGTATGTTGTTAGAGGTATATCCCACTACCATCTGTGATGCTGTTTGCCAAACACCGACATGAGGTCCTGCTCACAGTAAATGAAAAGGGCCAACACCCACATGATGTTCCTAGTTATAGAAGTGTGTTTCCATGCAATTGGCTATAGGAATGTTACCACAGCTGTTCCACATGGAATAAGCTTGTGGGGGACTGCAATTCATGCAGAAGCCATCAGCTGATCATGAGCATCACTTACAGAACACAAGCTGCTGCCTAAGCAAAGCAGGTGTACTTCTCCACATCCACCAGAGAGGGAGTGAGAGAAACAGACAGAGACAAAGTAAGACAGGGAGGGGGTGGGAGAGTAAAACCTAAGCATATTTGTGTCACACCCTTACCAGTACAGCGTTTCATCCCCTGTCTATGTATTGCTATCACATGTCGATGCATTTATTACATGCACCACAGAGGTTACATGCTGAGGATCTGTCCAAAGGTATATTTGATGGTGAGTGACATCTGCAATAGTGATAAAGGAGGGATAAGGTAGGTGTAGTACATGTGCCTGTCCACATGAACAGGTGTCAATGTCGACACAGCCACACTCTCTCAGGGACTCACACACATCATCACAGTTGGCAGGGTCAGGATTAGACTTCCTACCTAGCTAGTTTGCCACAATACAGTAATACACAGGTGTCACATGCACCACAGGGGTTATCAGGATGATATATGGGCAAAGGGTATGTCAAGGTGTCTGACATCAGAAGGCATGCTTCAGTAGGCCAATGGGAGGTGTAGTGAGTGGGAATGGCATCCAAATCATTATACTCCACACACACACAGACACAGGTTGCCAGTACTGACATGCATGGGTGCATTGCTTCACAGGTGTGTAGTGGTTGCCTGTGCCAGAAGGCTGTACAAGGCTAGGTAAAGGGTATACCTTGGCATCAGGCCACATGAAATTGGTTTGCAGTGTGGCTCAGGGGTACAGTGTCTGGATTGGCCCACACAGGTGGGTATTATATTCACCAACCAGTCATCTGGGTTACTATTATGGGTAGCCAGTGCTGTGCAATGCTTGCCATATATGTGTTCTATAGCATGACATGGATGATGTCTGGGATGTACACACATCCCACATGCATGTTCTGTGACATGTGGAAGTGTACCTGGGGTGTCTGGGGCATGTTGTGTAGACACATTGTTATCATCAGATGTGCCATTCCTGGTCTCATGTGGTGAGAGCTGGCAATGGACACCAGGTTGACCCTGTACCTACATTGACAGCATGATACAGGTATTCCTTGGTGTCAGTGGCATCTGTCCATACAGGGCATGTGTATAAAGCATGGTATGCCCTTTGTGGGTTACATTTGCTTGTACTACAGTTGTTGCAGGCATCCAGGGGGAACATAGTGAAGGAGTACTGTATGCAGTTATGTGCCTATTGTAGGGATGGGACAGGGTTCCGTGCCCTCTGTAGTCTGCTGCAATCACACCATGGTTACTATCTGTGGGCAATATGCAGGGAACTACCAACATAGTGGATGTTGCCTAGCCGAGTGTGTTTGTGTATGAGACATGGGTTGAAAGTGTTCTCTGGGTAATACAAGGGTCGCCTAAATTGTTCGCCAGGCCTTGATGTCACATGTAGGGGTATGGATTGTCAATCCCAGTCTCTCTGCTGTTTGGCATCTGTTATCCTTGTAAGGTGGACATTGTGACATATAATAGGCCCACTATATAAGAAATTTGCAAAACCCACTCCACAATGAGTTCAGTTGTTACACACTCACAGCCACCTCCACACAGGATATGAATAACAAACACACACACACCAAGTCGCACAGTTGCCATGTCTGGAATTGAAACTTCTACCTAACTAGTACATCACACTACAGTATTACTCATTTATAGAATGCTCCCCAGAGATCACTGGGTTACTCCTTCCCCAAAGGTGTATTTCAAAATGAATGACATCAGCAGGCTTGCCAAAGAAGGGCAATGAAGGTTGTAGTGACTGTGAATGGCCTAAAAAGCATTGCCCACTACCCAGATAAACAAACACAAACACTTAGCGTGTCTGTGAATAGAATTCTTATCTAACTAGTTTATCACACTACAGCATTACACAGTTATAGGACATGCCACAAGGAATACTGGGCTATTCTTTCCCCAAAGGTGTATTTCAAAGTGAATGACATCAGCAGGCTTGCCAAAGAAAGGCAATGGAGGTTGTAGTAACTGTGAATGGACTCAAAAGCATTGCTCCCTACACAGACAAACAAACACACACAAACATCCACACTTGCCATGTCTGAGAATAGAACTCCTACCTAACTAGTTTATTATATTACAGCATTATGCAGTTATAGGTCGTGCCACAGAGATTACTGGCCAACTTTTTCTGCAAAGGTGCATTTCAAAGGGAATGACATCAGCAAGCTTGCCAAAGCAGGGCAATGGAGGTTGTAGTGACTGTGAATGGCCTCAAAATCATTGCTCAATACATAGGTAAACAAACACACACTTGCCACGTCTGGGAATAGAACTCCTACTTAACTAATTTATCACATTATAGCATTATACAGTTATTAAGACCCAGCACTGGAATAATTGTGCTACTTCTTCCCCAAAGGTGTATTTCAAAGTAAATTACATCAGCAGGCTTGCCAAAGTAAGACAATGGAGGTTGGAGTGACTGTGAATGGCCTCAAAAGCATTGCTCCCTACACAGACAAACAAACATCCACACTTGCCATGTCTCAGAAAAGAACTCCTACCTAACTAGTTTATCACACTACACAGTTATAGGATGTGACACAGATATTACTGGGCTACCCCTTCCCCAAAGGTGTATTTCAAAGTGAATGACATCAGCAGTCCTGCCAAAGTACGGCATTTGAAATTGTAGTGTGTGTGACTGGCCTAAAAAGCATTGATCTCTATGCAGACAAACACACAGTTGCCATGTCTGGGATTAGAACTCCTACCTAACTAGTACATCACGCTACAGCATCACATAGTTATAGGATGCACCATGGAGATTACTGGGCTGCTACTTCCCCAAAGGTGTGTTTCAAGGTGAAGACATCAGCAAAGTAGGGCAATGGGGAGTGCAGTGTGTGTGCATGGGCCATAACCCATTCATCTAAAGGCAGACACACAACACTCTGACACACACAGGTTTATATTCCACAGTTACATGTATACAACTGCTAGATAGCTACTGACTTGTACAGTCATGTTACACAGTTAGCACAAGCACCACAGACACTATAGTGCTGAGTGATAACAGATGCAAATGTCTACGGTGATTGACATTTGCTCATCATGTGGTTTTAGCCAATTGGATGCATGCTGGGTGGGACATGCCACATGATGGGAGGCTGTTTGTCACTGTCACTCTCTTCCACACATCTATGTATGTGTATTTTTGGCCTATTATAGTGTGCTGTCCTTGGATATATATGTGTGTATTCCTATCCAATGTGTGTGCAAAGCATGACTGGTGTGTACTGCTGAGTGTATGCACTAACATCTGCGACTGTCAGATATGTATGGTCCACTGTTGTTGCCAGATATGGGCTTCATTTCTGTAAGTGTGTGAGCATGCCCAGTATGACCTTTCAGTATTTTGCTGTCTGACATGGCCTTCATTTCTCTAAGTGTGGGAGCATGGCCAGTATGACATTCTGTATTGAATGTGTGAATCCATTCCAGGTAGATTGTACTCCAGTGCAGACTTTTGTGTTCTACACCTACAGCTACCAAATTGTTTTTGCAGGATATCTTTAGAGCGGTTGACAATATGGGGTCAAAATGGGTAAAGGATAGTGGGTTACTGTAGGTAATTGTGTCTGTGCTGCTTCTGCTACATAGTCCAGGTGTTATCAGAGATATGCAGACATATGTACTGTTTTACACTGTGATGTTTTATGTCATCAAGTACTGTCAGGTAGTTGGGAGGTCATGACATAACATACATTGGCAGTATGGGTGAGACACAGGCCTTTGGCAGAGGACTGTAAGCCAATTGGTAGTGATGCAGGCCAGCTGTAGCAGGCCATTTCATTCTGTCACTCCTACAGTCCCAGACTACAATCCACTATATTCCCCTGGGGTGACAGGGTAGGTGTGCAAGCTGTTCATGCCAATACTTTCTGTCATTATTGATCCAGTGGTGTGGATGCTGGCAGTGTGCTGCTTACAGCTAGGGACACACCTGCATGGGACACCTGTTCTGCATGCTGCATTCTTTCGCTATTGCCATACAGAGGTGGGGGTCATATTGTACCCATTCCCAACAGCAGGGATAAGACCGAGAGGTACCTGTGGGTGGTGGTGGGGTGGGCTGGGTGCATGTGTGCTATGGACACTACTTGCATCTGACTCATAGATATGCATGGGGCATTCCACTAATACTGGCTTGTGCAGGGACATCAGCTGTTTCCCAATACTTCATTCCTATGACTTTTGTGGTTTGTCAGTGTTTGGCCAGACAACATCGGTATTCACTACTACAAGCTCAAATAAAGTGCTGCAAACCTGTATGCGCAATTCCAAGGTTGTGTCCATTTGACAGATACATATTATACACTGTCTGTCTGGGGTACTTCCCCCTGTGTACTACTTGTATGTCTGGGCCAACATTCATGCCACATCCGTCTTTCAGATGGTGACACATATTACTTCCAAACATTTACTATGGCTTACTGCTGGAATGTGTTTTGCTGGGAAGCATTGTGTTTGGCACTGCAGTTGTGAGAACCTGCCCCTGTCATTGGCAGTACTGGGCAATGGCCACCAGGAAACACCACACCATGCATACATACTGACCACTCTCACACATTATATGACACACACCAACCTAACACACACAGACTTACATATTGTATACATGCTACAATCTATCCTGATACCTTGGCCAGCTCAGGTAATCTGTGCTCCACTATTATTATACCTACACATACATGTTACTACATTTCTACATAGGACTGGGTGGGGGGGGTACACCTGACTGTTACTACATTTCTACATAGGATTGGTGGGGGGCACACCTGACTGTTACTGCATTTCTACATAGGATTGGGGGGCACACCTGACTGTTACTACATTTCTACATAGGATTGTGGGGGCACACCTGACTGTTACTACATTTCTACATGGGATTGGGGGGGCACACCTGACTGTTATTACATTTCTACATAGGATTGGGGGGGCACACCTGACACTTGTACACATTTGCTATGACTGTACTGGCATTTCAGGTACTCCATTTGATTCTATATTCTAACCTATCATGTTGACTAGAGGCATATCAGTGTGCTACAGGTCTTAGGTTTGATTGACCTACATTTCAGTTTCTGACTTCTTGCTCTTCAGAACTAATATCCCACTGCCTGACCTGTTGTAATCTGTCTGTGTAGGTCTGGGGGGGTGTTCTCCATAGCCATCAATCAGGGGCCTTAGCACAGCCTTTGTTTGTGTTTGCCTATGTCTGTCCTGCTGGCTGAGACTGTTGTTGGTATGTGAGCCTCCCTGACTGGCATGTGTGTGTCCTATGGACACACATGTGGCCCAGCACATTTCCTGCAGTGTGTTTTGTCACCTTGTCTAGTACTGGCTACTATGATGACACCAGTATTTGTTACAGATCTCATGCTACCACTATATGTGTCTACTATCTGCTGGCATCCCATTCAGCCACCCGATTCCCTTGCATGCTCACATCCATACCATAGATGCAAGTAACAACACATACTACTCCATTCAGCAATAGGTAAGAAGAGTGACTTACCTTGTGGCTTTGCCAGTATTGAGGATGGTGCTGGAGGGATGACTATGTTGGATGCACATAGTACAATCCCTTATACATGGTTAAGCACAGGTAGTATCATGTTTGGCATCCCTTTTACTGTATGTGCGAGTTAGAGAGAGGTGTTATTCCCTGGGTCCTTACCATGTCAGTGCATGTGCTATGCGTTGCCTCTTTGCCAAGGCCTGGGTAGATTGGGTATGCCTCCTTCTGCCTACAGGGGCAGGCTCAGGTTGTGCCTCCTCCGAGTCACTCTGTGCCTGTGCAGGCCTTGGCAATTGTGGGGAGCTGTGTGGCCCTACCCCGTGCTGTTCTTGCTGCAGCTGTTTCTGCAGGATCATACTGTGTATCATGGCACATACAATGACATTTTGAGTACATGTAGCTGGTGAGTACTGCAAGGCCCCACTGGATGTGTGCAGGCACTGGAGCCGTGACTTGAACATCCTAAACACATGTTCTATTATGATTCTGGTCTGTGCGTGTGCCTCATTATGGAGTTCTTGTTCGGGTGTGTGTGCATTTCTGATTGTGTCATCAGTCACGGCTCCAGTGCGTAATCGGCATCCCCCACTAGGTGACCGTAAGGGATGTCCCCACTGGCAAATTTCTGGTATAGCTGTGTCAGATGCCAGATGTAGGAGTTGTGATAGCTTTTAAGGAAACCAACACACATATTCATTATAATGTCCTGGGCATTGCACACGACCTGGCAGTTGTTGGAGGGGAAGACCTTGTGGTTGATGTAGACCCTACCCCACTCACCAGCTGGTGCTTTAATGCTATGTTCGTGCAGTCTATAGCACCCACTCCCTCAGGGTATTCTGCTATTTTGTGGAAGAGACGCATATTGCTGGCCAGCACCTCACGGGTGTTGTGGAAATATACGTGCTCACCGGCATGTGCTGACATGGCATCCAAGAACTGGTGGAGTACCCTGGATTATGATGCCTGTGAAATCCCCATGATATCGCCAGTTGGCCTTTGGAAGGAAGATACCTGTGGCTAGTATTCTTAGGCCTACACATACCTTGGTATCCACTGGGATGGGTTCCCTTCTGTTAGTTCTGTGTGTGAGGTGTGGCCGGCACAGCTCAACACTTTTCTGTAGTCCACCCTATAGTGCTCCACTATCTCCAGCTCATGTAGCCTTTGTAGATTACCCTGGGTATGTACACTCTTCTTCTTCTCACTGTGGGTTGGTCAACAGCATCCTCACCACCCTCAGCCTCTTCCACATGTTGATTTTTGATAGCTGCTGCAGCCCCTATCATTTTGTTGCTTTTGTTTGGTAAAATTTCTCCACTTGTGTACACCGGTGGTGTAGAGCATGTGGGAAAAAACAGAGGGAAAGGTGTTTGCATAGTTTATAGTGGTGTGCTGGGCTTGGCTGGTCTGCTAACTGTGTAATTGGCTGATTCTGATACATTTCACCTGCCAGCTATGCTAGTTCTCCTTGATTACCTTCCTACTGCTGTTTACCCTTCCCATTGCCTTCCTGTTTAAGACCAGGGGCATGCCACGCAAACACGTGCTCAGATGTGCACAGAGCTGCTATTTCCTGATTTACTTTTTTTTTTCCTTTAAAACCCACACCTGCTTAGGCAATGTAAAGAGTTCTAGGCAGCCTCAGATGCACCCCCTTGCTTAGCTCTGCTAAGCTCAGGGCAAGCCTGAGCCACAGGGCTCCAATAGGCTTACAGTATGCCTGACACACCCCTCTATGATGTCAGCTAGCTCTTAGGCTTGCACCATGCTCTTCCTCTACCAACACGGTTGGCTGCAGGCTAACCATGAGGAAGAATCTGGGATTCAGTATCATTCCCCTCATTTGCATAAGATTGCCTGCTAATGCATAGTTACAAGTCTCACACTGAGCCTTCCCCCATAACAACCACTATTCACTGACCATGTTGTCTTCTGCCTGCCATTGAGTATAATGGAAAAATAGTGATTTTGGATACAATGCTTATTTCCATTGTTTTTTTTTTTTTATTTTGGCCGGATCCCATTCGGGTGATGCTTAAACAGCTGAAATCGGCTAAAAAAATAAAAGTTTTTTTTTTTTATTTTGGCAACTGTTTTCCATGCCAATGGCCATATATTTGGCCATTGGCATGCTTTCAACATAATATGCAACCTTTATTTGGAGCTGTCATGGCTCCGTTTTGTAGTTTGCAGAAATGTACTCGGTTACTAGCCAAGTACATTTCTGCAGACTACACTAGTCCTGCATGGCCGGCTGCCAGATTCCTGGATAGCAAATTCACCTCATTTGCATGATTTCACCTGCAAATGGGATAATTTGCATACAGGAGCTGTGTCTGTGCAGGAATATTGCAGGAGCACTTGTGTTCGTCCCTGGAGCTTATTCCTGGATTGCACAGTGGCCATATTGCCTCCAGCAGTTCCTGCACTATTCTTTCACACCATGCAGAGCTTGCTGAATCTAGAGGATTGTCTTTTCTTGAATTGCTGCATGAAGTTGTGTGACTTTCAGAGCCTTCCTAGAAACCTAGAGTCAAAAGAAAAATGTAATGCATGTGAGTATTTACACAGATATTGCTAGAATCACAGATGGGTATACGTCACAATATTAGCAACTAAGAAAGACATAGATGTCTACTGCATGGATTGACACACTCACGGTGGGCATTGATACACACCTGCAGTACTGCAGGGAGCTCCACTGTTGGACCGATATACATGCCAGTAGCAGCAAAAAGGTTAAATAGCACACTCAACAGTTATGTAAAGGTTGAGCTTCCTCTCTTACATCTCACCCTTATGTAGGTTAACACTCCACCTATCTTAATATCTTCAACATTCCTGTAAAATTATTTGCATCCAAGTCATCACCATTCCTACAAAATGCTTTACATCCATTTCATCGCTTTTTTATTTCTCACCATCATAGCACACACATTACCAGACCTCCATATCTACCACTAACCCACGATCACACACATGCACCACCACACAGACACTTCTTCTACATATCACCCAAATTATATCTTTTCACATTTTCTGACCTTTACATGTACAAATATATAAAACCTAAACTCTACAACAACAAACATAGCCATAATGATTAAAAGAAACCTTAAATTCCATTATTGTTTACTACACTCTCTCAAAAAACTTGCACTCATTGGTGATATACACCACAACCTAGGTCCTTCCCAAACCATGAACAGTTCTCACTTTGTCACTACATTACAGACTCAAATGTTACTATCCACCTACTAGAAGATCCAGCTTATTTCTCAAAATAAATCTTATCTGCAATAAACGGCAAGGCTTCCATGCCTGCCTATCATTCTACTTCCCATAGTCACTACAGAGGCAATCTCTGCTTAACATACAAGGCCATGTCAAACCCAGAGTTGTTGGACATGCTACACTTAAAGAAATCCCAATCACTCAGAGTCACATGCTCCAGGGATCTAAATCTAGTCATCACAATAAAAAAAACATGCTGGAGGGATAGGTTCCTGACCCAGAGACTCCCCAGACTCTGGAATAGACTGCCCATACATGTGAAGCAGAGTGCCTCTTTGGCCCTCTACACAAGGAACCTTGATGATTGGATGGGATAAAGGAAATTCACCCCAGGGATCACGTCAGTTGCCCTGCTAGACCGGGCTCCAGGGAAGTAAATAGTGTGGGAAGAAATAGCCAGGGAATTGTTATGGCTAAGCTTGTATAGGCCCTAGGGCCGATAGCCTAGTACCAACCTATGAACCTATGAACCTATTAACCTATGGCTAAAACCATAAATAAATGGCAATGAAATATGCTTCCCATGCTTTAACATAGCCGTTATACATAAAAACTCTCTAGTCTAGAAACCCTGTAGTCTACCACCACCGTCTCCCAAAACTTAACACAGACATTACTGATCACTAAACTAAAACTGAACCACAGAAAGACCATTTGCATTATTGCACTATACATCCCCCAGGAAATAATGCATCTACTGCAGAAGGCATCCTCTGATGGATAGCTCATAAAGTACACAAAGAGGATATTAAATGGGTGACCTAAGTGTATTCAAACAATTAGACATGTTTGAACATGTTGGTTTGCACTTGTAGCCAGTGTGTCTATTCATGTTAAAAGTGGCCTACTTATGAAAAGTTATGAATTCTCAACTGACCACTTTTATAAAACTTTAACAAACAATGAAAATGACTCACCTCCTTCCTCTTATTTATTAACAAATGATTGAACTGGGGAAGCACTTGAATGTAACACAATCACTGGGCAACCAAAGTGAGAATGCTCGACTTCACCATTTGGTGGCTGAATGACTATTAGGTACTGAGTTGCCAGATAGTTTGCCAGCTATGTTGCATGATAGTCTATACACAGCAGGACTGTGATCATGTGCAATCTAGTGGCAGGTCTTATAACTGCCGTAATTTCAAAGTACGGATGAGCTTAAGTGATTTTTTTGAGTTATGCAACAACTGCAATGTCATATGAAAACATCTGTTATTTTTATTGGTGATGACTGATACAGCTGTAATACTACTGTAATTTATTGCATACATTCATAAGTGAAGAAAATTCTAGATTTCAGTTAGTTTAGGGAAAATAAAGATAATCTTCTTCTTCTCTTTCGGCTGTTCCCATTAGGGGTTGCCACAGCGGATCATCTGTTTCCATTTCTTCCTATCCTCTGCATCTTGCTCTGTCACACCAACCATCTGCATATCCTATCTCACCACATCCATAAACCTTATCTTAGGCCTTCTTCCTTTCCTCTTACCTGGCAGCTCCATCCTTAGCATCCTTTTTCCAATATATCCAGCATCCCTCCTCAGCACATGTCCAAACCAATGCAATATCGCCTCTCTGACTTTGTCTCCAAACCGTCCAACCTAAGCTGACACTAATCCTGTCCATCCTTGTCACACCCAGTGCAAATCTTAACATCTTTATCTCTGCCACTTCCAGCTCTGACTCCTGCCTTTTTGTCAATGCCACTGTCTCCAACCCATGCAACATAGCTGATCTCACTATCCTCTTGTAGACCTTCCCTTTCACTCTTACTGGTACCCGTCTGTCACAAATCACTCCTGACACTCTTCTCCACCCGTTCCACCCTGCCTCTACTCTCTTCTTCACTTCTCTGCCACGCTCACCATTAGTGTGAACTGCTGATCCCAAGTATTTAAACTCATCCACCTTCACCAACTCTACTCCCTGTATTCTCGCCATTCTTCTATCCTCCCTCTCATTCACACACATATATTCTGTCTTAGTCCTGTTGACCTTCATTCCTCTCCTCACTAGAGCATATCTCCACCTCTCCAGGGTCTCCTCAACCTGGTCCCTACTCTCTACAGATCACAATGTCATCTGCAAACATCATAGTCCATGGGGCCTCCTGTCTGATCTTGTCTGTCAACTTGTCCATCACCATTGCAAATAAGAAAGTGCTCAGAGCTGATCCTTGACATAATCCCACCTCCACCTTAAATGCATCTGTCACTCCCACTGCAGACTTCACCCCTATCACACTACCCTTGTACATATCCTGTACCACTCTTACATACTTCTCTGCCACTCTTGACTTCCTCATACAATACCACAACTCCTCTCTAGGCACCCTATCATATGCTTTCTCCAAGTCCTCAAAGACACAATGCAACTCCTTCTGACCTTCTCTATATTTCTCCATCAACACTCTCAGAGCAAATATCACATCTGTAGTGCTTTTTCTCGGCATCTTAAAAATAGGTACCAAAACACTTTTTCTGCACTCCTCAGGCATTCTCTGACTTTCCAAGATTTCATTAAACATTCCGGTTAAAAACTCCACTGCCATTTCTCCTAAGCACCTCCATGCTTCTACTGGTATGTCATCTGGACCAACAGCCTTTACATTCTTTATCCTCTTCATAGCTGGCCTTACTTCCTCCTTGCTAATCTGTTTCACTTCCTGATTCACTATCCCACCATCATCATCCAACCTTCTTTCTCTCTCATTCTCTTCATTCATCAGCCCCTCAAAGTACTCTTTCCATCTGCTCAACACACTCATCTTGCTTGTGAGTATGTTTCCCCTCACTATCCTTTATCAGCCTTACCTGCTGCACATCTTTCCCAGCTTGGTTCCTCTGTCTAGCCAGTCAGAAAATAAAGATAATGAGTTGATATTTTCCCATTCAAGCTTACAGACCCTCTGAAATCTTTCCGTGGATACCAGGTTAAGAACCCTTGGTTTAAAATGAAAAGAGTTTTTTTGTCAGTAAGTCCTGTTTCATGATTTCAGAAATAAGGAGCACTTTAGCACTTGTCGAAGACTTATTTTGTTTCTGGGTGTGTGTGTATGTGTGTGTGTGTGTGTGTGTGTGTGTGTGTGTGTGTGTGTGTGTGTGTGTGTGTGTGTGTGTGTGTGTGTGTGTGTGGTGTGGGAGTGAGGGTGGCTGGGTGCAGATTATGTGATGGCACTGGGCAGCAGAATAGCTAGACATATCTCTAATAACAACAGATGGCACTCACATAACATTAAGATAGTGTTATATTAGTAAATTAATGAGCAAATAACACCAATAATTCATGCATTGTATATAAAATTATTTCATTAACATCATTATCTAATTTTAAATACTATCCATTTAAGACAAAGCAACATTGCTTGAAGGGTCAGTACCTGTATAAAATAATGAAATCAAGTTTACTACTACTGCACATAAGATGGACAAGAACTTAAGTGAGTCAAAACTAGATTTGCAAAGATTTGGCCCCTAAAATAAATAAATCAATATGTGATGGTCCCTATTCTGTGCCAGTAGTCAGAGAGCCACAATCCTCACTACAGACACCAGTGAGGGATAGCCACTAAGAACAAAAATGGATACACACAGTATTTTCAGATGCAGCTCAATGCACCACGCACAATTTCCCTTAAGAACACACATAGAGCACACTCTAGACCTTGGGCTTAACTCTTTCTCTCTCTCTCTCTCTCTCTCTGTCTCTCTCTGTCTCTCTATCTCTCCATGCTCCAAAAAAGACTCCACACAGACAACTTTGGAGCTCTTTGTCCCTGTTTGAAGTAGCTGACACACACACTTGGATATTTGATTTTCACATACACCCCCCCACACACACACACACACACACACACACTCACCTAGAAAAGGCAGACACAGATTTACCAGCTGTGCCCCTTTGCCCAGACTATAAGGTAATTATGCTGCCACCAGTCAGCTACTATAAGGCTCTTACATGAGTACACAATTATAGTGAGTAAAATTAATACTAATACAAATGGTAGAGTTTGACCAATGCAGCAAGGCTTTTATGAAAGGTCACAGTGTCACTAAAATAAGCATAAGTATTCATAAGATGTTAAAAGTATTCTCTAAAAGACCAGCCACAATGAAAGCTATGGAAATGCTTAGTAATAAATAATAACATAGAAAACATGAGAATACTGAATATCTAATTACAGTAAACATCAGAGTTTCAATCACATGAGATATGAAACAAATAACACAGATGGATAGATTCACACAGATGCAGTAAAAAAATACGTAACTAATCTTACTATATTTTCCTGACTGAATAAAGAATTACTGTTCCCTAGTTAAGTTACTTACTACAGCAAGGCAAGATGATGAGTGTTGAGTTGCTTACTTCAGCAAGGCAAGATGAGGTATGAGGTTGTGTGAGATATCGGTGAAAGATCTTTCCTGTCAGCTTCCAAAAAATGAAGTGCTGCTGTGAAAGTTCTGTCACATCTCTCACCAGAATCTAAAAAAAAAAAACATTTCACTGTTGGTTATAGAATGACATTGTGATGCCCCTGCACTGGCCCAATAATCAAGGAGCCTCAGTCCTCACCATTGGCAACAGCGAGGGATGTACACAATGGAAGGATGACAAGTACACACACAGTAAAGTACAATTTCCCTTAAGAGCACATAGAGATCACATTCTACAGATCCCCAATAAGACACCTCACTGGCACAGTTATAGAGTTGAGTCCTTAGCCAGTGTTCCAAGCCAAGTCCTCCCAACACTCCCATTGTCCAACTACTGCTATGTGTCCCTGCCCAAGTAGCTGACACACAGACACACACACTCATTGAGTTTTGATTTATACACAAACACACACCTGGGAAAGGCTGGCACAGGTTTACTAGCTATGCCCCCTTCTGCCCAGATCATAAGGTAGTTATCACCGCCATCAGAACCCCTTATCAGCTACTTTAAGGCCCTTCCCAAACGGTGACCAATCCTACTATGTAATGTTACTATTAACCAAATGGTAAGTATGACCAAGAGCAAGGCTATTTAGGAGTGGCCTGTAAAGTGTCACCAAATACATATGCAAGTACTCTATGTCTCACAAATATCAGCCACAAAGATAGGTTTAAATATATTTAATAATAAATAATAAAAGAACAAGATTATACTCAATCAACACAGTAACTGCAGAGTTCAAAATCACAGGAAATATTTTTTAAAAACTTTGCAAGAGGGTCTCAAATAAATACAGAAATCATCTAAACTAATCTTTACTATATTCCTGTCTATACCTAAGAGAGATACTATGCCCTAAGTCTTACAGACAACATGCAGGCAGAAGTGCTGATGACAGATGTATCCAGGCCAAAGACAAAAATACAAAATGCATGCACTCTCTCTCTCAGAGTGTTCTTAAATTATTATCAAACATTACTGTTGGGTCAGCTTGGATGACATCACTCTTTGTGACCTGCCTTCAATTCCCAGACTAACAGATACTAACAGAATTTTAACATCTCTGTGTGAGAAGTACATATCTCTCAGAAATTTGCAGAACTTGGATGTCATAAAACAATAAAACATATTTACATTTGAAACCTAGTAATTATTGCTGTTTCAAGACAATAGAAAAACCTCTAGCTCTAGACATTGTGTCTGCTTCACTGAAACTAAGAGATAACACAATCACAATTTCAACTTATTTTCTTGATGTTTTGCAAGTTAGGGTACACTGTGGACACATCCTTGAAGCTCAGTACTGTACAAGCCCTTTTCAACACACACTTCTGCACCAGTAGTTTAATATACACATAACATATAGTTCTCTTACATTTGTAAGACAAGCATATGAATCATATTAATATTCACAAATGACATATGATTATTTACAATATCCTAGATGGCTTGGCTGGCAGTGTCACAGACATCACATCTTGTCACCTGACTCTTATACAATACAAACCCAGAGCTTTGCTAAGATATATTGCAGTATCTGAAAGCTATAACGCAATTTCAAAGACTTCGACCCTTCCAGGGTAGCAATTAGTTCAATGATTAGTTCATCCCTAAGGACAATACAGTAAGATTCCTAGTCTTGGTTTTCCTAGACACTTTTGCTTCTGGCTGCAATCAGACCTGTAAAATAAAATCTTTATGGCCTAAATCAACCCATTTCATTTTCAACCTATTTTTCAAAATTAGCTGGACTGAGATTAACATTTTCCCTTCCAGAATTTTCTGTTAGAACATACTCATTTAATCAGTTATAATAATACTGTCTCACATACAAACATAAATCTTTTCTGTCCAGCAAGACCCACTGTTTATGTATTTTTAACACAAGCATCTGTACAACTCAGTGTGATAGTCAAATGACATACATTTCTTTACAAAACTCCAGCTAGTTATGCTAGCATATATTACACATGCACTGACCTACTCTTTGTGGTACAGATGGCACTACCTCGTATCATCACAAAATAAATCATGGACCTCATAAATAAAGATATTGGGGACCTACAGACACTGGATCCTACACAGTTCGGCTTTGTTAAGGGCAGATCCTGCCTCTTAAACCTGGTCGATTTCTTTGAAACAGTCACCAAGGCCATTGACGAGGGGAAGGTGGTCCACACAGCCTACCTGGACCTCGCAAAAGCTTTCGATACAATACCCCACTTGGGCATTATAGATAAGCTCACCAGCTTAAATATAAACCCCTATGTCACTAGATGGGTTGCAAACTGGCTCAAGGACAGAACCCACATGGTTAGAATTGCTGGAGCCATGTCAGACTCCAAACCAGTTACAAGTGGCATCCCACAAGGCTCAGTCCTGGGACCTCTCTTGTTCGGTATATATTTCTCGGAGGTACAGGCCAACACGGAAGGACTGTGGCTGACCATGTTCGCAGATGACTGCAAACTGGGTGCCATAATTGACTCTCCAGCCAACACAAGCCTCCTCCAAAAGGGCCTCATAGAAACAGACAACTGGTGCCAGAGCCATGGCCTCAAGCTAAACACCAAAAAGTGTATAGTCATCCCCTTTGGCAAAAACAAAGTGCCCACAAATTACCACATAGGTGGTAATCCATTAAGTAGAGAAGAAGTCATTAGGGACTTGGGGACCCAAGTTGATAGCAATCTCTCATTTGACAACCACATGGCCAAAGTGGTTAGAAAAACATTTTATATAGCCCACCTAATCATGAAGGGATTCACATCTAGATCAGGGGAGGTCATCGTGCCTCTTTACTCATCCCTCATCAGGCCCATAATTGAGTAGAATGCCCCTTTTGGGATGTACCTTACCAGACACCTGCAGCAACTGGAAAGACCCCAAAAGTACCTCACCGAGAAGATCAAAGGGCTCAAACAGATGCCATATGCTGCCCGGTTAAAGAAACTCCAGCTCTACTCAGTGGCATACCGCCTGCTCAGAAGCGATCTGTGCCTGATGTATAAATCCATGTCCAACCTGGAATTAATGGACATGCTGCACCTCAGAAAATCCAAATCCCATCGAGCTACACGCTCGAGAGACTTGAACCTCAGCACTGAAATAAATAGGACATGCTGGAGGGACAGATTCATAACCCAGAGGCTCCCTTCACTCTGGAATAAAATCCCAGTCCAGGTTAGGCAGAGTCCCTCATTGACTCTCTTCAAGAGGAATCTTGATGAGTGGATGGGAGATCGTAGGTTTACCCCGGGTATCACTTCTGTGTCACTGTTAGACAGAGGCACAGTATACTAACCTCGAAAAAGGGCATAGCAAAATTAATTTAAAATGGGTGGGAAAGCCAAACACACTCTGGCTAGGCTTATAAATGCCCTAGGGCAGATAGCCTAGTATGAACCTATAAACCTATGAACCTAAATAAATAAACAAATAAAAATGTTAAGGCAGATGCTGAGGAGTATCATGGTATGGTGAGCTGTTTGTGATAAAATCATACTTTACCAAACAGCTCTTCTATAAGATTTAAGTGTCAAAATGTCACCCACAATGAACTGCACTGGTTTAAATTTAGTGTTTAAAAATTAGAGTGCCTTGCTGCAGTTTTGCAAAACCTTGATGGGTAGCCCTTTTAAGTCAGCAAGGATTTTAGAGTGGTATTGCTTTCTTAGTGATCTTCTGATAAAGTGGTATATTCTATTTTGTGTTTGCAATTTGTTGCTGTCATTTGATGTAATGTTTTTGGCTAACACTAATTGTACATATTCATGCATAGATAATTGATAGATTATTTTATTTTTGTAACTTATGTTTTTCTTTATAATTATATTAAATGTTCTAAGCACTTACCATTGTGAATAAATTGCGTTAATTTTTATGCTTATACTCGTATGTTTCCTGCTTGGTTTGTGGACTGCTCTAGGACTTTTTATTATTAGTACTTGTGCTTGGGTTACTGTTGGCAGTTCCGCATTTATCCTGTGTGGTGTGGTATCTTTTTTTCTGTGCTGTTTTACTCAATGCATTTTTTTAGTTATTTCTATGGCCTTTTCACTTAAGCAGTAAATTGTGTTGGGGTTTATGTTAATTGTTTTATCAGTGGTTATAGTGAATGGTAGTACAGGTTAGAGATGCATCTGGTGATATTTCTGGAATAATGCTGTTTCAGTGGTGAGGTCTTCTGGTACGTTTATCATAAAACAAAATTTGTTCGTGACTAGTCTTAAAAACATACATTTTGCTTTGGATAGATCTACTTACAGTCCCATTCTATAAAATGCATGTCAGATTTATTCCAGATGGGATGTCAGCTTCAATAGTATTAGAGAGACTCAGTAACCCAATATTCAGTTGAACATGTCCAGCATATATTATATTTGTGCTATACATAACATTATAGAGTTAAACTCAATAAATGATTGGAGAATGAGTACACATTCTTGCTAGACTTCAGAAAATTAATTGCTGTGGGGTGTCAATATTGCTTTTCAACAGCAACCCAAGATGTCCTAGTTTGTGGATAGCTTGAAAGCCACTAAAATATATGAAGACAGAGGCTACATAAGAAAAGCTCTGACAGACAGTCAATGTGGGAAACTGAATCAAAACAAAAGAAAGGTATATGAATACTTTCCAAGTCAGTTAAGAACTGAATTTTTAAATAACAGTAAGCCTGAAGTGATACTGTACCTATACCCTTTCCAAAAAATGTGATGATTTTCATAAGTACATATTGTGATAGTGGTTGGGCCTTAACTTGTTCTGACAGTGTTTTCCAAATTCTCAGCTAAAGACATGGTTAATGATATTGGTCTCAATGAAGTAATATTGATTTGTGGCCTTATTAATGAGTCGGATGACTGTTGCAACTTTTGCAGACTCAAATAATATGCCAGAGGTTAAAGTATATTTGTCACATGCTTTATTGGAATATCTATGACATGCATTTATAAATGTGAGCTGTATTCTATTAGTCCAAGAAGACTGAAATGTTGGAATTATCTTTTAACCATTTATTTACCTTGGGAAGAATACTTTTTGTAATTTTAACCTTTGGAAATTAATTAAAATGCATTTTCAAATTATTGCATTCAGAAGATTTTGGTCTTTGCATTGTGTTTTTCAATCAAAACCATTGTGGTTTGCAAATGCAGCTGATATTTTCTTAAGTGAAGAAGTAAGTTTATATTTTATCTGAAGTGTATTGCAGTTCCTTTTTTTAGCCTTTGCATTAAGTCTTTTATGTTTTTTTTTTCCTGGAAATAGTCATTGTTCCCCACAAATGTTTAAGATGAGTTGCTTGGATTTGCATTTTACTAATTTTTAATGGTTTCCACTCAAATGTTTTTGTTCATATTTGATCTCTGAACTGTCGTATTTGTGGGCTTGCCCAACTTTATTGCAGTATGCAATAAATTGTATCTCTCATTCAAATCAAGGAGTAGGTTTAACTCTTAGGTTTCTCTTCTAGACAAGGCAGTAAGTACTCTTGTAAAGGCAACATAGTGTTGAGAAAGTATTTAAGGGCAGTGTATAAATTGGTTATTTTGTAGCACAAGATCATGTTATATAAACTAAGATCATTACAACTAAGGCTGCATTTGTACTTTTAGAGATCTGCAGTATATTGTTTTATCTGGATCCTTTAGAGCTTTTGCTAAAAACACAATTCTGACAGTCCAATGGTCACAGAGAAAACATGCATCTGTGTCTTGGATATTGCACATACCAAGTTAGTTTGTACAGATCCAGTCTATCAAGTTTAGTTTCACGTGATAGGGCTGAATTGTTTTAGTTCACTGACTACATGATTAAATTATTGTCATTTAAAATGTTTAAGGAACTGCACCACTAAAGAAATTTCATTGCAGCTTAAATTACCATAAACTGTTAAGTTATTACATTTGAAGTACAATAAAATATTTTGAAGAAATACATGCTGCAGTTTGGGGAAGTAAATGTTGATTACATTAGGAGATGTGTCTTATCCTTAGTGTATCTCAGCTGAACATCACATAATTTCTGATCCTTATCAGTGTATCTGTTTAACATATGACAAGTGAGATTTTATCTGTTTAACCACTACCATATCACCACTACCTATTATTGTATCAATTCTTTGGCTTTTATAGATACAATATTTTTCTAAAATTGGCTGTGAAATAACATCATCACACCTTAAACCAGATCTCTATTATACCTATGTCAGGGAATTGTGTATCAAACCATGTTTGCTGGGATGTAAATGTGTAACTGATGCTAAAGGCATTTGTATTAGTTATATGCAAATTAGACATCATAAGGTGATTATAAACTGATCTATTCTATAACTTGATTTTAATGCCAGTACTGATTTCCACAGCATTAATGCCAAAATAGTAACCTTCAGGCAGTATAAATTCTTATTTAAGAATATATAGAAACAGCTGTAGATCATTTTAATATCATGTCCGCAGTTTCCAAAAAGGGTCAGTAATAATTTCATGTACTAGTAGGAAATGTGCTTGACTGAATTTCTACTAATATTATGGAGCCATTGTCACTTTAAATTATAAAGTACCACTAAGGTGTACACAGTTATAATTCTGTTTTAAATACTGATTATAAAATAAAATAACATCTGATTCCATCACAAAAGTGCATAACACATATAATGGACAGACATAAGCAGGAATATATAGGAGGCTACTGCAATAATTAATTATATGGAGTATCTGGTAAAAGAGTGAACTGGATGTTTTAGGTATAGATGAATACACAAGAGAAAGAGTAGGGACAAATCAGCCAGGTAATAAAAATAAGCTGTTGTCCTCCAGTTTGGGAGAAGTAGTCACTGAAGACTCCAGAGGAGTCCGAAGTAGTTTTTTGAATAGAATAGCAAGGGTGGAGCAGCTGGCTCCAAGCCAGGAATCCTGCTTGGAACTTGCTATTGCCAGGGAAAATCCTGGTAGATGAGAACCAGAGTCATTTAACTGGATAGCTGCTGTTAATAGAAATTATGCTGCACAGACTTTGGAATGCTCAAACAGTATGGTACAAATGAAAGACTTTATATTTCCAAAAGTGGAATTCCTTATGAAAAAGATACATTGAAATGACAGTATTGTATGACTCTGATAAAGACACATTATTGTTTGAACTTCAATAATTTATATGGTGAAACTTGTGCTTGTACCTTAGCTAATGAAATGAATTGCTTTCCTGGATTAAAACTATTCTAATGAGCTGGTATTTGATTTTTTACTTGTTGCTACTGTTTGGTTCCTACTTTTGCAAAGTTATCCCATTTTATGATCATCTGAATAAAACCAGTGCTTTCATAGAAATCAAGTGTGCCTGCAGCATGAACATTTCTCAACTGGTAGATGAAGCAGAAAGATGAAACTTAAATGTATCACTTTGAAGCACCAATTTCACCTGTCAGAACTTAGGGAGTTTCAGTTCACTGTGGCATATTAAGATATTATTTCCCCTTGAAATGTGTTGCTGTAAAGCTGATGAAGTAGACTATGATCTGAAGAAGTATCAAATTCCCAGCTGATGGGTTAAAGGACACAGAACAAAAGAACACTGGAAATGGACCGTTTCACACAGTGTATAAAAAACTTTAATACAACGAAAAACAAAGCAAAGCTTTCGAGCATAGTTCTTTCTCAGTGCTTAAACACATACCAATAAATGTAACCTCATAAAAAAACACAGCCAGCCAATCAGAACAAGCAATAAATTAACAAGTAATTTAAAAATAATCGTATTAAATTATGCAGTATCTGCCTTTAAGTATAGGTTTTATATTATTATGTAGGTTTAGACCTGGGAGAAAATCAGCCCTAAAATAATTTATCCATCTACATTCTACAATTTATGTACAATTAACTATATCACGCCCTCGTAAACCTAATTGTATAACTTAAATGACCCTAAACTTAAATCTCTGTGCATTACCCTCTGAAACAATGTGTCTATACACTGCATTAGTTTCTATACATCTATATATGTCAGATAAATGAGAGCTAATGCATTTCTTTTGTTTCTGATTATGTTTTCCTATATAGAAACAATGGTTTGCTATCCGAATGTTGAACGTTAGTTCAGCAAATGCAGAAAATTGAACGTTAGTCAAGTTTCTGTGTTGCTGAACATTAGGAGATTAAGATTACATATCAGCGAATGCAAGTGAGCATTCGCTGATATGAACTCGATGTTAGTAGAGTTGTGGTACAGTGCAGATTGGGAAATGTATCCCTTTCCTCACTGTAGTGCAATCTCAGAGTTAGAATATTTAATTTGCAGGGGGTGTGGGGGGCACAGCCCCCACAGAGAGGTGCAGGGCGTTTGCCCCCCTGCTAAAATGTGAATGACAGTGTAGGTGTTTAATGTACGTTTTCACCTACACTGCCATCATGTTCCAATTTTGATATAAATGTTGAATCTGTTGATGTCGATCAACTGAGTCGACATTTTAACTCATTGGTATCCATGCAGGATGATGTCGTTTTGGGAATATCGACCATTCGTGTATATGAATGCCAATATTTTGATAGTAAACCAGAAACAACTACAGGAAATGCAATTATCTAAATATACTACATTTTCAGTAGAGCATGTAGCATAAACCCTAAACTCAAACTCTTTCTTTATTAAAGGATGGCAAAATAAAGTATCTGCATTAATAAAGTTGCAGAAACTGCAATTAAAACAGGGTTTTGTACCCTTTTTTGTATTTTTATACTATCACCTTTCCTTTTTAAATCCTTATAACATAAAAGTTTTTCAAGTTCCACTCTTTTTTTTATAGGTAAAACATGTTTTTTTCACCAACAACAATATTCACATCAGGATTAGATTCAAGTATTGCCAAGTTTTTATCTATAATCTGTTTAATAGTTCTTGTATAATTATTATATTTCATAAAACATCCAATCTTACATATGTGACTATTACTGTCAGCAGTATTACTATTTGTAGCATATATAGATGGCCTGTCTATAGTATCTCGTAACAGTCTTGCTTCACATTTATTAAGTAAAAGCACATTGTCTTTATAGCCCCTTAGTCTAAAATCACATGACATATTTTCAATTTAATTATAGAAAAAAACTTTCAGAAGTGTTTAACCTACTTGCTCTAAGAGATTGACTTTTTACACCACTATTAAATATATGGGGGAGATGCATACTTTCTGAGTGAAGATTGAGAACAGCTTGTACATCTTTTTTAAAAATTGTTGTATCCAATTTCATGTTATGTATTTTAACTGTGTTTTAACTTCCAGACGTGCTTTCGCTTTACTATTTGGGTTAAGAGACACAACATGACCATCAAGAAACCGCTGCTACAAATGATAGCTGCCACTGCTGGGGCATGGTAGCAGTACTAAATCCATAGCCCAGCCAATGTCGATACCTTTTCTCAAGCATCTTAACACTGATGATGACCTAGAGACATATTTAATAATAATACCTGGGGAAATCACCAAGCAAAAGGGCTGGAATTTTACTAGCTGTGTTGAAATTTTTGCAATACAGTCTAGGGTGATTTTGACCAAGTAAAGGGAAATTTTATTGGCAAGGACTAGTCTTTTATAGTCCTGAAGTTTCAAAAGTGGACTTTCCAGTACTAAAATGGTAAGAGCAAAACTGTTTGAATTAAAACACGTTGTAAAGTTTTGGTTAAATTCATAAAATCTTAACAACAGGAAACAATCCCCAGGATTCAGAAAACTCTGCATGGCGTGCAGGAATAGTGCAAGAGCTGCTGCAGGCAATATGGGTGACATGCGATCCAGGAATGAGCTCCCGGGAAATGCATGAGCCCTCCTGCACTATTCCTGTATGGACACAGCCCCTGTATGCTAATTACCTCATTTGCTGATGAAAACCATGCAAATGAGGTGAATTAGTGATCCATGAAGCAGGCAGGCATCCATGCAGGAATAGTGTAGACTACAGAAATGTATTCAGCCAGTAGCTGAATACATTTCTTTAAACAACAAAATGGAGGCATGACAGCTCATAAAAAAAGGATGTATTATAAGGGTTAGGCATGCCAAAGGCATGAAAGCTAGTTTCAAAATTATAAAAAATAACTTTCTTTTTGGCCAATTTCAGCCGTTTAAGCATAGGGCAGTGGTGTGCAAACAGGATCGACCCGAAAATAATAAAAATGCTGGAAATAAGCCATTAAACCAAAATCATCATTTTGGCATAATAGACAATGGCATGCATACCACAACAAGACCATGGAATAGTGGTTGCTAAGGGGGAAGGCTGAGTGTCGGTTTTGTAACCATGCATTAGCAGTCAGTTCTATGGAAATGAGGGGAAGGATACTGAATCACAGATTTCCCCTCAGTGCTAGCTTGCACCCAACTGTATAGATGCAGTAATACCATGGTGTAAGCTAGGGGACTTCATAAGGGTGTGTGTCATGCATGCTGTAAGCTTATTAGAGCTCTGTGGCCCATGTTTGCCCTTAGCTAAGCACAGCTAAGGAAGGGGGTGTGTCTGAGGCTGCCTAGCAGTGTTTACATTGCCTAAATGGGTGTGCATGCCACACATCAGGTTTTAAAGAAAAATAAAAACAGGAAATAACAGCTCTGTTCACATCTAAGCACTGGGTATGCGCGGCTCACCTCAGGGCTTAAATGGGAAGGCAATGGGAAGGGAAAACAGCAGTCGGAAGGCAATCAAGGAGAACTAGCATAGCTGGCAGGTGAAATGTATCAGAATCAGCAAATTACATAGGCAGCAGCCCAGCCCACTCAAGCACACTACTATAAACTATGCAAACACCTTTCACTCTGATTTTCTCACAAACTCTACACCACTGGTGTACACAAATGGGGAAATTTTACCTAACAAAAGCAACAAAATGATAGGGGCTGTTTTTGCTCTCATAAATCAATATGTGGAAGAGGCTGAGGGTGGTGAGGATGGGAATGCTGATGTCCAACCCACAGTAAGGAGAAGGAGAAGAGTGTACATACCCAGGGTAACCTACCATGGGCTACATGAGCTGGAGATTGTGGAGTGCTATAGGATGGACAGGGACCTCCAAAAGCAAATCGTTGAGCTGTGCCAGCCACATCTCACACACAGAAACAACAGAGGGGAACCCATCTCAGTGGATACCAAGGTATGTGTAGGCATAAGAATACTAGCCACAGGTACCTTCCTTCCAAAGGCCAACTGGGGATATCATGGGGATCTCACAGGCATCAGCATCCAGGGTACTCCACCAATTCCTGGATGCCATGTCAGCACATGCCGGTGAGCACATATATTTCCACAACACCTGTGAGGCGTTGACCAGCAATATGCATTTCTTCCACCAAATAGCAGAATACCCTGAGGTAGTGGGTGCTATAGACTGCATGCACATACACATCAAAGCACTACCCAGTGAGTGGTGTAGGGTCTACATAAACCACAAGAGCTTCCCCTCCATCATCTGCCAAGTCGTGTGTGATGCCGAGGGCATTATAATGAATGTGTGTGCTAGCAGCCCTGGAAACTATCATGACTCCCACATCTGGCATATGATGCAGCTGTAACAGAGATTTGCCAGTGGAGTCATCCCATGTGGCCAGCTAGTGGGGGATGCTGGTTATGCACTGGAGCTGTGGCTGATGACACCTATCAGAAATGCACACGCACCCGAACAAGAACTCCATAATGAGGCACATGCACAAACCAGAATCATAATAGAGCATGTGTTTGGGATGCTCAAGTCATGGTTCTGGTGCCTGGATATATCTGGTGGAGCCTTGCAGTACTCTTCAGCTATATGTACACAAATTTTCATTGTATGTGCCATGCTACAAAATATTACCCTGCTGAAATAGCTGCAGCAGGAACAGCACGGGGCAGGGCCAGACAGCCCCCTACCATTGCCAAGGCCAGCACAGGCACAGACTGACTCAGAAGAGGAACAACCTGAGCCTGCCCCTGTAGGTAGAAGATGGCATGCCCAGTATGCCCAGGCCTTGGCAAAGAGGCAATGCATAGCACATACACTGATATGGTAGGAACCCAGGGAATGACACCTCTCTCTGACTTGCACATACAGTAAAAGGGATGCCAAAAATGACACTACCTGTGCTTAACCATGTATAGGGAGTGTACTATGTGCATCCAACATAGTCAGCCCTCCAGCACCATCCTCAATACTGGCACAGCCACAAGGTAAGTCACTCTCCCTATCAATTACTGAATGGAGTAGTAGATTCTGCTACTTGTATCTATGGTAAGGATGTGAGCATGCAAGGCAAGTGGGTGGTTGAATGGAATGGCAGCAGATACTAGCCACCTATATGGTCAGCATGAAATCCATAACAAATACTAGTGTCAACATAGTAGGCAGTACTAGACAAGGTGACAAATCCCACATGTGGTGGGTCAAATGTGTTTCCATAGGACACACACATGCATGTCAGTGAGGCTCACATACCCAACAACAGTCTCAGCCAGCAGGACAGATGTAGATGACCACAAAGAAAGGCTGTGCTAAGGCCTCCGATTGATGGCAATGGGGAACAGCCCCCCTCCAGACCTACACAGACAGACTACAACAGGTCAGGCAGTTGAATGTTAGTTCTGAAGGGTAAGAAGTCTGAAACTGAAATGTAGGTCAATAAAACCTAAGATCTGTACTACACTGATATGCATCTAGTCTGCATGATAGGTCAGAATGCAGAATGAAATGGAAGCCAACAGAATACCTGAAATACCAGTACCCTCATAACAATGTTTACACTTGTCAGGTGTGCCCCACCCCCACAATCCTATGTAGAAATGTAGTAACATATACATGTGGGTATAATAACAGTGAAGCACAGATTACCTGAGCTGGCCAAATTAGCAGGATAGATTGTTGCATGTGTACAATATGCAGGGATCTGTGTGTTAGGTTGTTGTGTTTTGTATATTGTGTGGAAGTGGTCAGCATGTAGGCATGGAGAGTTATGTCCCGGTGGTCTATGGCCAGTACTGTCGATGACAGGGCCATGTTCTGACAACTGCAGTTCCAAACACAATGCATCCCAGCAAGACCCAATCCAGCAGTAAGCCATACTAATTGTTCAGATGTAATATCTGCCACCATCTGAAAGATGGACATGGCATGAATGTGGGCTCAGACATACACACAGTACACATGTGGAAGTACCATAGACAGGGAATGTATAAAATGTTACTGTCAATGGACACACCTTTGGAATTGTACATACAGATTAGCAGCACATTAGTTGTCTGTGTAGTATGGAATACTGATGTAGTCTGGCCAAACACTGGCAGACCACAATAGGAACAGTTAAGAACTACTGAAAAAATGCTGATATCCCTGCACAAGCCAGCATAAGGGGAATGCCCCATGTATATCTGTGAGTCAGCTGCAAGAAGCTTCCATAGCACACATGCACTCAGCTCACTTCACCATCAGCCACAGGTTCATCACAGGTCATATTCATGCTGCTGGGAATGAGTACAATATGACCCCTACTTCTGTATGGGAATACCCACAGAATGCAGCATGCTGAAGACATGTCCCATGCAGAGGTGTGTCCCTAGTTGTAAGCAGCACCCTATCAGCATCCACACGATGGATTAATAAGGACAGAAACTATTGCCATTAACAACTTGCGCTTTTACTCTGTCAACCCAGAGGAATCCAGTGGCTTGCAGCCTGGGACTGTAGGAGTGACAGAATGCACTGGCCTGCTACAGATGGCCTGCATCACTACCAAATGCTGTACAGTCCTCTGTCAAAGGCCTGTGTCTCACCCATACTGCCAATGTATGTTATCTCATGGAGTCCCAAATAACGACATAACACAGTCCAGAGAACACAAATGCAAGGCCATGTCAACCAATCCCAGTAGCATGTCCACCATGTCCTACTACATGAACTGTGGATCAACCTCTAAATATTGCTGGGAGGAAGTGATAACTGTAGGGATACTTTTCAGACATCACTTGCATAATGTTAGGAAAAGGATAGAATAACAGAGGGGGGGGGGTAGAAGCATGGACGCCATGGAGTGGGTGAAGGCTAAAACACTGATGTGTGCCCATACTATCCTTGCCTGCTAACCCAGGAATGGGTGGCTAAAAACCTGCTTGTAAACCACAATGTGATGGGGAAATGACCAGATATATGAGCCCTGTCTCTGGGTAACTTGTGTGAATCTGTACAGCTGAGAGGTATGGACATAGCAGGATATGGCCATTCTGTCACGTTGATAGATGTACAAGCATGCAATCCTCAGCAACCACAGTACCAAGGTGCTGAACCATTTACCCAAACCCATAAGCAAGTGTCTGAAGCTCCCCCTCTTCAGAATGGCATGAGTGTGCAAGAATATGTAGGCTGCAGACCACAATACTGAACACAGCTTCATTCATCTTGTATTCCCCAGGAAATTACTGAGCAAATAAGTATATCTGTCAGTAGTTGATAACATAATACATCAAAGTGTAAAACAGTACATATGTCTGAATATCTCTGCTAACACCAAAACCATGCAGCACAAGCAGCACAGACACAATTATTTACAGTATCCCACTATCCTTTGCCCATTGTGACTCCATATTATCAACCTATCTACAGATATCCTGCAGAAACAGGTTGCTAGCCATAGATTGTTCTTCTTCTTTTGGCTTTTCCTGGTTAGGGGTCACCACAGCGGAACTCCTGTCTGCTAATGATTGGCAGTAGATTTTTATGGTGCTGAGGTGCCAGCCCGATGCCCAGCCTTCAATGAAGGCATACCCATTTACGCATGTCTTTCAAACACCACTTGACCGCAGGGAGGACACGCAGACTCCACACAGACGGCGCTCCAGCTGAGAATCGAACGGGAGAACCTCTTGTTGTGAGGCAACAATGCTACCGCTGCACCACCACATTTTCTATCTGTAGGTGTAGAACACAAATGCCTGCACTGGAGTACAACCTACCTAGAATGGATTCACACATTCAATACAAAAGGTCATACTGGGCATGCTCCCACACTTAGAGAAATGAAACCCATGTCTGACAACAAAATACAGAAGGGTCATACTGGGCATGCTCCCACACTTAATGAAGCCCATGTCTGACAGCAACAGTGGACTACAAATATCTGTCAGTCACAGATGTCTGTGCACACACACCACATTGCACACCAGTCATGTTTTGCACACACATCAAATAGGAATACACACATATATCCAAGGACAACACACTATAATAGGTCAAACATACACAAACAGAGATGTGGTGAAGAGAGAGACAGACAGTGACAAAGAGCTGCCCATCATGAGGCCTGTCCCACCCACCACACATCCAATTGGCCAATATCACATGATGTGCCACTGTCTATCACTGTAGACATTTGCTTCTGGTAGCCCTCAGCACCATAGTGCCTGTGGTGCTTGTGATAACTGTGTAACATGACAGTACAAGTCATTATTCATCTAGCAGTCGTATACACAGTCCTGTCAAATGTAAAGTTGTGTGTGACTGAGGGTTGTGTGTGTGTTTACAGAGGAATGGTTTATGGCCCATTCACACACACTGCACTCCCCATTGCCCAAGTTTAGCTAGCCTGCTGATGTCAGTCACCTTGAAATACCCATTTGGAGAAGGATCATCCCTATCTGTGGCATGTGCAATAACTGAGTAATGCTATAGTATGATGTACTAGTAATGCAGGAGTTCTAATCCAAGACAAGGCAACTGTGAAACTCTGTGGGTGTAGGGATCAATGATTTTGAGGCCATTCACAGTCACTACACCTCCCATTGCCCTACTTTAGCAAGCCTGCTGAAATACCTCCTTGGAGAAGACTCAGTCCTGCAAACTCTGTGGTGCATGCAATAACTGTGTAATGCTACAGTATTATGTACTAGTTAGGTAGGAGTTCTCATCCCAGGCATAGCAACCGTGAAACTCTGTGTGTTTGTATGTGTAGGGATCAATGATTTTGAAGCCATTCATAGACACTACACCTCCCATTGCTCTACTTTAGAATGCCTGCTGATGTCATTCACCTTTGGATAAAGGCTAACCCTCTAAGCTCCATAGCACATGCGATAGCTATGCAATGCTATAGTGTAAAATGCTAGTTAGGTAGAAGCTCTAATCCCAGACATGTCAACTGTGAAACACTGTGTGTGTAGGAATCAAGGATTCTGAGGCCATTCACAGTCACTACACCTCCCATTGCCTTACTTTATCAAGCCTGCTGATGTCAGTCACCTTGAAATACCTCCTTGGACAAAATTCAGCCCTATAAACTCTGTGGCACATGCAATAACTGTGTAATGCTATAGTGTGATGTACTAGTTAGGTAGGAGTTCTAATCTCAAACATGGAAACTGTGAAACTCTGTGTGTGTATAGAGAGTAATGCATTTGAGACCATTCACAGTCACTACACCTCCCACTGTCTTACTGCTGATGTCATCTACCTTGAAATATACCTTTGGAGAAGAGCTTGTCCTATAAGGTCCATGGTGCGTGCCATAAATGCGGAGTAATGTAGTAGCAATAACTACACAGCTATGGGTTTGAATCTCAACTGTGGCAAGTGTTTATTTGTGTACCTCAAAGATTGCGTCCCTATTTACAGCCAGTACACATTTCAGAAACTCACTTTAGCAGTCCTGCAGATATCATCCACCTTGCAAGAATCTGTTGCAAAGCTTATACAATGTCAGGTCAGTGGTACATATGGTAAACGTGTAACATAATGGTCCATAAAGGTTGTTCGATAGAGGTTTGACCCTCATCCGTAACAAATGTAAATTTGTGATTAGGGTAAAATAATTTTTGGGATCTCTCACCCACTACATTACCCAGTGCCAGTATTTACAAGGGCTGGTGATGTTCCTCACCTTAGAAGTACCTTGGGACAACATCCATCCAATAAGCTCCATGGTGCATGTAATAAATGTGGTACACTGTAGCAGCAATCCATAGCTAGGTAGGTAAATGGCAAATGCATGCATTTGTCATCAGTATCCTGTGTGGAGGTTGCTGTGATTGTGTAATGACAGGATACATTGTGGAGGGGATTTTGCTAAATTATTATATTGCGGACCTACTATATGTCACAATGACCACCTTACAAGGACAACAGATGTAAAACAACAGAGAGGCTGGTGTAGGCAATCCATCGCCTTAGTAGTGACATTATGGATCAGTGAACAATATAGGCATCCTTTGTATTACTCACAGAACACTCTCCACCCATGTCTCATACACAAACACACTTGGATAGGCAACAACTACTATATTGGTAGTTCACTGCATATTGCCCAGAGATAGTAACTACAGTGTGATTGCAGTGGACTACATGCCTGTTGACCTCAGCACTGCAACTGACATCAGAATGTAATGTGATGTGTAACATCTCCTGACTGAGTGTGTGTTATCCAGCAAGTAAAAGGACATGGCACCCTGTTCCATCCCTACAATAGACAAATAAATGCTTACAGTGGTCCTTTGCTATGTTCCCCACTGGGCACCTGCAACAACTGTAGAGTCTGCAAATGTAACCCACAAAGGGAATACCATGCCTTATACACATGCCCTGTATGGACAGATGCCACTAACTCCAATGAATACCTGTATCATGCTGTCAATGTAGGTGCAGGCACAACTTCAGTTCCATAGCCATGTCTCACCACATGAGGTCAGGAATGTCACATCAGATGATAACAATCTGTCCACATAACATGTCCCAGAGACCCCAAGTACACTTCCACACATCACAGAACATGCATGTGAGACATGTGCACAACCCAAACACTGTCCATTATATAGAATATAGATTACATACATGGCAAACATTGTACAGCACTGGCCACCCACAATAGTAACCCAGATGAGTGGATGGTGAATACAATACCCACCTGTGTGAGTCAATCCAGGGACTACAGCCCTGAGCCACACTGGAGACCATTGTCATGTGGTCTGATGCCACGGTATTCCCTTTGCCTATCCTTGTACAGCCTTCTGGCACAGTCAATTACACACCTGTGAAGCAATGAACCCATGCATGTCAGTACTGGCAAGTGTGTGTGTGTGTGTGTGTGTGTGTGTGTGTGTGTGTGTGTGTGTGCGTGTGTGTTTGGAGATTAATAATTTTGAAACAATTCACACTCACTACACCTCCCATTGCCCTACTGTAGCATGCCTGCTGATGTCAGTCACCTTGAAATAGCCCTTTGGCTATATATCAGCCTAATAAGCTATGTGGTGCATGTGATAACTGTGTAATACTGTGGTGTAGCAAACTAGCTAGGTAGGAGTTCTAATCCTGACCCTGCCATCTGTGATAATGTGTGTGATTCTCTGAGAGAGTGTGGTTGTGTCTTTCTTGACACCTGCTTTAGCGGACAGTCACATGTACTACACTTCCCTTATCTTTCTTTTATCACTGCTGCTTATATCACTCACCTTCAAAGATACCTTTGGACAGCTCTCCAATATGTAAGCTCCGTGGAGCATGCAAAACCTCTGTGACAATGTAATAGCGATACATAGTCACCTCTGCACTGGTAAGTGTGTGTTTGTGTGTGTGTTATCAGTGTTCTGTTGGGGTAATTGTGTAATGACAAGGTCCATTGCAGTGTGGTTTTGCCACATCATTATATTGAGGAGGTACATGTCCCATTGTCAACATTACAAGGCCAACTTTTTCCAAACATTGTAGAGATTGTTGTCGACAATCCTCAGCCATAAATGCGCAATTACCAAGTGACAGTATGGATTAGGACACAGTATAGGCAACCGTCATAATGCCTAGATACCACTCTCCACCCATGGATCATACACAAACATGCTTGGCTCTTACGCTCCTACTCCCTTCCTTTCTTACCTTGTCTCTGTCTGTCTCTCTCACTCCCTCTCTGGTGGATGTGGAAAAGTACACCTGCTTTGCTTAGGCAGCAGCTTGAGTTTTGTAAGTGATGCTCATGATGAGCTGATGGCCTGTGCATGAATTGCAGTCCCCCACTAGCTAATTGCATGTGGAATAGCTGTGGTATCATTCCTATAGCCAAATGCATGGAAACACATTCCTATAACTAAGCACTTCATGTGGGTGTTGGCCCTTTTCCGTCACATTGAGCAGGACTTTATGTGGGTGTTTGACAAACTGCATCTCAGAGGCAAGTTGGATATACCTCTTACAAAATACACTGTGGAGACAGGCCAACAAACAGGAAGGGGATGTTCCAGACATGAGGACAGAATGTAAGTATTGCTCTTCTACATTTGAAGTAATGTTGGTTTAACTGGGTTTGTGTGGATATGGCTGTTCTCCATGATTTAATATCTGTCATGACAGAGTTATGTGTTTGAGGAAACTCTTACCTGTAGGGCTATCTGCAGACTGGCCAGTGTTTGGAGTCTTACATGTGTTGTGTTAATCACACATTTCCTATCTTTAGAAATACAGTAGCATACTCTGAGGATTGCAGTCAGTACATGGTGACAGCCATGTGAGTTACTGACTTCATATCCCTCAGAAGACATATGTCACAACAAACCCATTACACCAGTAAATGTATGGGTTTATCACAGCAACATGTCAATATTAGCCCTGTGTTTGTGCCTCCAGCCACAACTCTGTCAACCTTTGTCCATATGTCATGCAGTAAGAGGTGCATATGTTCAGTACATCATTTACTAACATCATACCTGATAACAAGCCAGTGAGATATCAGACTGCTAGACATGTTATGTATAGTAGGCCTTATATTTGACGACAAAACCTGGACATTCTGTTGCAGTGTGTACAGTAGTGAGGTCTGTGTACTTATGGTGATTGTTGACAGAGTGTGCATTGTGAATATGCACCTTGGCCTGTGTACAGACTGTGGTAGATGTCATTGTTCTTGGTCCTGTTCTTTCTGATGTTGCATACTGCTCCGGTGTATGGTACCCTATTGGTGTATGTTTGTAGGGCCAGACCGACACATGTTCCATACCAGTCAGGCATTGGAATACACTGTGTACTGGCCCAGTATATGTAGGGTTAGTGTGTGAGTAGCACATATGAGTATGTTGTTGTTCACACAGTGCATATACTGTAATATTAAGTACGCTTACCATATGTGACTGGCTGTGTTTAGATTGGTTGTGGGTATGCACTTTTACACAGATGTCTGTTACTCCATGCTGTTACATGCCTGTAGAGTCTGCTATATTTGCAGGTACATGTGTATTCCCCCATAAGAAATGTAGGCCAGTGTTGTGGCAGTCTGCCTCTAGTTTGCACAGTGCTTTGTGACATGCCTAGCAGTTCAGTGTATTTACCCAGTGTGATGTTGTGTCCATATATTTGTCAGATGTACTGTTGCTGGGCCACCATAACTGTTGTGTATTTCTGACCAAACAATGGGATGCTGTACAGATTGTATGTCACTAACTAGTGGGTAGTATGTGGGCTTGTGACCTCTGCTCCTCCAGTTATTATGTGTCAGGACAGACAGGTCTGTGTGAATGCATAAACTGTGTGAGCTTATCTATTTCAGTATGTTTGTGATATCCCCATTTACATGGCTGTAAACATCCACTTTGTCAGGCTTCGTCCACACGTCTTGCACTAAGAGGTTCTGTGTATACCTCTGGACTGACCAGAGTGTATCAGACTGTCCACATTGTAATTGTTTAGTATAAATTTTATGCAACTGTATTCTTTAAACCAGTTTTCCTTTTGCTTTCTAATCCCTGTATAATCTTCCTTACTATATTTTCTCTTCCCATTCTTACCAGCTTGGAGCACAAGTACATTCCAGTAACTAATACCTGAAACTCACCCTCCTGGAATTATAAGAACAGCAACCTGAAAACAGAAACTACCCTCCAGCTCCCCGAGAGGCCCATGTTATTAAGACAGTGAAAGTATGTGCTGTTCTAGATAATAGACCATTGTATCACTAATTTCAGGTCTAAGAACCCCTGTTATGCTAGGCGTTCCCCATTTAGGATAGCCAGCAGCCTACTACCCCCCCCAACTTTCCAGTCCTGATCTTTTTATCAAACGCTTGTAAACAGCCAATACTTTCTGCTTTTAAAAGTAACCTAACTCCCCCTCTCTCATAGCCTGATACCCTTGTATACGAATTATCAGTCACATTCAGTTACTGTCCACTAGGTGGTGCTTTACCATTACCAGTCTGTATCTCACCTCATTACAATTATTTCTCTATTAGACCTCCCTACCCTGTTTCTTTCTTTAAATTCCTTCTCTTCATAGACACTCTTATACACCTCCCACCCTTTTCCTACAACTTACTTTATATACTCTACCTCTCTGTCAGGTATATCTTCCTAATACCAGCCTGTTAACTTACCTCTACTTCTTCCTCACTTTCTACCTTACTTGCTGAATTCTCTCACTCCACTGATTGTCTTCCTTAGTAGTTCACTCTCTTGTCTCTACCTGCTCCGTTCGCCCTGTGGGTTCACTCCGCTCCCCTACCCTGCCCCCAATTTCCACCCGCCCCCAGGGGTCCTACATTTACACCAATAGACACACCCTATCCAGTCCACTCCAATCAGATTCCTAACATCCCTAACTAACCCAACCCTCTTTCTCAGTACCACACCCACTAATTTAACACAGCTCCTCCCTTATCTTAACACCTCACCCACTACTTTACAAACCCACTTTCTCCCCTATCTTCCTTCTCATACTTCTACCCCACACCACATCTTCAAACTATATCTCACCTTTTTGATAACCTCCATACAAATTAATATGCCTATATCATCCATCCATCCACAACTTAAAATACTTATCTGCCTGTTACTTATATCTTCTCTTATATCTACTTACCTCTTAACCTCCTACGAACACCCACTGAATTCTTCTCTTTCAATTCCCTCAAAATACACTTCTACACCTACATCACCTTTATCTCCTACCTTCTTAAACCCAACCACACAACCCAACTACCTATTAGCCAAATACCATAGACTAGCACACTTCAAATTAAAGAAACTTAGATCCAGGAAAATATTTGACTCCGTCTATAAACTTCCCCAACAAAAATATTTCATACTCCTCCACCTTCTACTAGATGGAGATAGTCATCCTAATCCAGGCCCACATCATAATAAAACCAATACACACAAAATACAAACCAAAACTACATCTCTCTCATTCTCTAAACCCACCAATTCTCTCTCTATTGCCCATCTTAATATACAAAGTATTTGTAACAAAACTAGTCAGCTCCATGCCCTTCTAGAAGTCCATCAATTTGATATTTTATGTTTAGCTGAAACTTGGCTAAAGCCTTCAATTAATGACAATGAAATCACCCCACCTGGTTATAACATCATTAGACTCGATCGTACTGCCAAAAAGGGAGGATGGGTAGCAATTCTGTATAAAACAAAACTCCAAATTAGTACTATAAATATGACTCTTACCCTGGACAATAATGCTGAAGTAATCAGCTCTAAACTTCAAGTCAATACTACTAAATCCATAAATATCATTTGTGCTTATCTCCCTCCTGGAAATAATATCAACACCCTTCAACATATCCTTAACCTACTCTTGACCAAACTCCCTCAAGAAACACTAGTCTTAGGAGACTTTAACATAGATTGGCATTCCTGTAACAGTACTAACCCCACTTCCCATATCAACCTATATGGCTTCAAACAACTCATTAATAGTCCCACCAGAACTAATAAAACCAACAATACTGAAACCACATTAGACTGGATTCTTACTAATACTCCCTTACAAACCTACAAATCAGGCACCCTTTCAGATGATCTAAGTGACCACTCTCTAACCTATATCATTAGATACAAAACTAACCTAACCTTACCTACCACTTACAAAACTCTACATACTAAAAAATAATTTAACTCTGCACAGTTTCTAGCTGAACTAATACAATGTAATTGGGCCCCACTAAAACATCTCCCACTTAATGAAGCAGTTGAATACTTCAATTCTACATTCCTATCTATCCTAGATCACCATGCCCCAAGTCGTACCATTAGAACTAAAACTAAAGCAGCACCCTGGCTAACCAAGAATACCAAGCAAAAAATCATTCTCAGAAATAAATCTTGGGATAAATGGTGGTCTACTAAAAACCAAACTGACCACCAAAACTTTAGGGAGCTGAGAAACAGCACAAAAAAGCTATTCTGACAGATAAAAAGAACTATTACTTTCAATTACAGAAAACCACCAAAAAAGAACCTAAAAAATTCTGGACTGGTATTAATAATCTTCTATCCCCAGGCCAGGCAATCACACCTAACCCTCAGGATTCTGACCCAGACAAACCCACACAAATAGCCGATGCCTTCAACTCTTTCTTCACCAATACCATCCAAACTCTTGCAAACCACCTTTCTCCTGACACTTCTAAACTACTCTCACTTACTTTAAAATCTACTCTTCCTCCCCTTCACCTACAACCTGTATCTACCTCCTATATCCAATCTCTACTCCAAAAACTTAAACCTACCACCCCATCTGCAGACAAGCTTCCTGCAGAATTCCTGCAAATAGGAGCCAAAGCAACTGCCTATCCCATTTCTATCCTAATAAATAGATCTATAAAGGAAGGTATTGTCCCTTCTATCTGGAAGATATCCCACGTCATTCCCCTATACAAAGGGGGCAAGTCTAATGACTTCTCTAACTTTTGTCCCATAGCACTCTTATCACCCATAGCTAAAATCATGAAAAAATGTATCCATAAACAACTACTTAACCACCTTCTCCATAATAACCTACTTGCCAATAGTCAACATGGATTTACACCTTCCCACAGCACCACTACTGCATTACTCTCCTTTACCAACTCCATCAACTATAACCGTAACATCAATAACCTTTCATCTTCTCTCTTCATAGACCTATCAAAAGCCTTTGACATGGTTAACCATAAACTTCTTCTGCACATACTAAAATCTCTTGCACTTGATCCCTCCTCCTTAACTTGGTTTACTTCTTATCTTGAAAACCGTCAGCAGGCAGTACTCTGGAAAAGTTCACTATCTACCCTCCTTCCTATCTCTTTAGGAGTACCTCAAGGGTCTATCCTAGGCCCACTTCTATTTTCTATCTTTATTAATGACCTCCAATCAGCTATCCCTAACACCACTTGCATACAATATGCAGATGATTCCACTATAATCTGCACTGCTTCCTCTCAAACTGAACTCCAATTTCTTACCCAAAAAAAACTTTACCACTGTTGAACAGTGGTTCTCTGACCGTTGCCTACTCCTTAACCCCAAGAAAACCAAATTATTACTGTTCTCACCAATCCGTAAATCTGCTTCCATAAACTTCTCTATTACTTCCACTGATTACACTCAAATTACTCCTGATTCTTCTACAAAACTACTAGGTATTACTATTGACAATAATTTTAACTTTCATTGTCACATCAACAACACAATCAAAGTAGTTAACAAAAAGATTGGATCCCTTTACAGAATCAAACCCTTCCTTACACCTGAAGCCTGAACCACCTTAGCCCGATCTTACCTCATCTCTACCCTGCTATATGCTTCCCCTATTTACACTAATCTCTCTAAATGCAACCTTAAGAAACTTGCTACATCTTACCATAATATTGCTCGATTTGCCACAGGATCCCAGTTTAGAACTCACCACTGTCTGAACTTAAAACAACTAGGATGGTTTGAACTTCCTAACAAGCCCATTTATCAACAGCTCTTAATAGCTCTCAAAATTCTATATCAACCATCTAAAACACCTATACTGTCTAACCTCCTTACTCCCTACAATAACCTGAAACAACTACGTTCTTCAGACAAACAACTAGTTAATAGTACCAAACCCATTAATGCTGCAGGAGATTGCCTTTTTTCCAACTCAGTTGGCAAAATGTGGAACAAACTTCCATCCAATATCTCATCTTTGTCCACTCTTCCACTCTTTGAAAGACAACTGGAAATCCATCTTAATAATTACTGGCTTTGCTCTTGTACCAACCCTGATTAACCTTCCTTCTTCCTTTCCTCTACCACAATACTTTCTTCTCTTTGATTGCATCCTGACTGATCCACTCTTTAAAAGACAACTGGAAATCCATCTTAATAAATACTGGCTTTGCTCCTGTACCAACCCTGATTAACCTTCCTTCTTCTTTTCCTCTACCACAATACTTCCTTCTCTTTTACTGCATCCCGACTGATCCCCACTGACATAACATCTTTGTAGATATAACTTATCTCATGTATACTGTATGACAAAAAAAAAATATTTTGTCGTCCATATTAGTAAGACAATGTATTATTTACACTACGTTTTGATATTATCAAATTTGCTTATTGCAATTATTTAATAACTTCTTTAGGAATATTATCTTGTTATGGATATTTCCTCTGAGATGTGTATTACCTATACTAAAATATTTTTATCTTTTATGCTCAATGTTTTTGTTTTGTTTTGTTATTTATTTTGTATTCTCTAAACTTGTTATAACCGTTGGAGCTTTTCTCCCCGGGCCTCCACTGAAAATGGACATATATCCAGCTGGACTAGCCCAGTCAACAAATGTAAAATAAAATAAAATAAATTTATTGGTCGTATCTTTGCTGTATTCCACAGGATCATTACTGTGATTTGTGTGGTACTGCACTATGATGATCTTATGATGTCTGTCAGTAACTGATGGCGTACATGTCAATATCAGATGTGACTTCCCACACAACATTTCTGTTAAGACAACCCCTGTTACAGTAGCAACATTCTACATTTATACCTACATGACATCCTCTTGCACTAAGAGTTTGTGACTATTGCTGCTGAGGCATGACTCCACTACATGTTATGGACATATGTTATACACACATGTATATATCTATATATCTATATATATATATATATATATATATATATATATATATATATATATATACATATACATATACATATACACAGATATATATAAATATGTATTACCTTATCTCTCTAAAAGAGTTCCCAGTCTTTTTCTGAATATTACTTCACTCTCTAATTAGTGTCCCAGTTGAACTTATCTACGCATCACTCCTTTAACATCCCAAGTTTATCCTTGCAAGCCTCTTACCTTCCTCTATGACCCTACAAACTTACCTTCAGACTTTCACACTTCACTGATTGTTCTCCCCGACATTCTTCTCTCTCTGGTGTTTAACTCCAAATTCCTACAGCTCGATCTATAAGAACTAGAAGTAAAGCTGCGCCATGACTCACTAAAGAGACTAGACACAAAATCTTATTAAGAAATAAGATCTGGTCTAAATGGAGAAACACTAAAAACCCAACTGATCACCTGAACTATAAACAGATGAGAAATGCCACTAAAAAATCAATACTCCTTGACAAAAAAAAAACTTTTACTTTAAACTCCAGCACAAGCATCAACAAAACCCACAAACTTTCTGGTCAGCTATAAATAGACTTCTACACCCAGGCCACTCCAAGAATCTAACCACATCAGGCCTCTCCCTAAACACTCCCCAATGAGATTGCTGAAGCTTTCAATACCTTCTTTACAGAAATTGTCCAATCTCTTGCAAACTCCTTACCACCTGTTAGCTCAACCCTCCTATCCCCTGACTACCACACCCCCTACCTTACATTTAAAGCCAGTTCCTACATCCCTCATCTATACCCTACTTCTTAACCTCTCAGCCGATCTCCTACCATCTGAATACCTACAAATCACAGCAAAAGTACTTGCCTATCCCATTTCCATAGTTATTAATAGAACCATTACTGAAGGCTCCATCCCATCTCTTTGAAAAATCTCTCACATAATCCCACTTCACAAGGGAGGTAACTCAACCGAACTTACTAACTTTCGCCCCATAGTCCTACTCTCTCCTCTTGCCAAAATTATGGAAAAATACATCCACTAAGAACTACTTGATCACCTTCTACAAAATAACCTACAAGCAGACTGTCAGCATGGTTTTAGGCCTTTCCATAGTACTACCACCGATCTATTATCCTTTTCTGACTGCATTAACAAACATCGTAACAATAATAAGCGCTCTGCTGCACTCTTTATTGACCTTTCTAAAGCTTTTGATATGGTTAACCATCAAATACTTCTAAACATACTAAAATCACTCTCACTCAACTCACAGGCACTACAATGGTTCAGTCCTACTTAGAAAATAGACAGCAAACTGTCCTCTGGGACAATAACCTTTCCACTCATCTTCCTATTACTCTTGGGGTCCCTCAAGGTTTTATCCTGGGACCTCTCCTTTTCTCTATATTCATTTTTGATCTAAATATAAATATTTAAGCCACCTGCATTCAATATGCAGAGGACTCCACACTAGTGTGCACTGCCACTTTGTCAGCTGAGCTCCAAACTATTACTCAAACTGTATTTAACTCAGTTGAAAAATGGTTCCTACAACGTTGCCTCCTACTAAATGCCAAAAAAACTAAATTATTGCTATTTACTCCAACACTAAAGTCCTCCCCAATTAATCTCACAGTTAAGTCCAACAATGGTACTATCATTGCTCCTGAACCATCCACCAAACTATTAAGTGTAACAGTTGATCAGAACCTTAACTTTGACTCACATATTAACACAACTATTAAAACTGTTAAATGAAAACTTGGCTCCCTCTACAGGATAAAATCTTTCCTTATCCCTGAAGCCAGAACCACCACTGCCCACACCCACCTGATCTCTATCCTTCTCTATGCCTCACCCATTTATACTAATCTTTCCAAAAGTAACCTCAATAAACTGGCAAACTCCTATAACAACATTGCCAGATTTGCCATTGGCTCACCATTTAGAACCCACCATTGTCTAAATCTCAAACAGCTAGGATGGCTAGAATTGCATAACCAGCTACAATTTCAACAACTTACTATCACCCATAAGATTCTGTATCATCCTAGCAATACTCATATTCTCAGTATCCTTATCTCCCCATATAGAAATCTTACTACCCTTCTCTCAGCAAATAAATTATTAGTAACCATCCAGAAATCCTATACTAAAGCAGGAGACTCTCTTTTCTCTAATTCTGTGGGGAAGATTTGGAATAGGCTTTCCAGCAACCTAGCATCATTTACATCATTAACACTCTTCAAAAAGCAGCTAACATTACTCCTTAAAATACAATGGCTATGCCCGTGTATTAACCCAGATTAACACTAACTGTACAGTATTACTGTTTTTCCACCCTCCCACAACCCCTTAGTGGGATTAGTAAGCCTCCTTTACTCTGATTTCTAGTTTTCTATTTTCTGGGAACTACCCCTCAGTATGTACATTGGAACCTTACCCCTGCTCTCGGCACATGTATTTCATCTTTGCATGTATGCCAACTATTTTACTTGAGTGCATAATTATGAACAGTCGTAATAATTAGTTTGAATCTTTCTTTCTTTCCTACTCTTCTACATGTCAAATGTCAAACCCTAAACCATAGATATATGCTTCTAGAAATTCTGTATTGCTAAACCTTGTACACATGATTCTTTTTTATGTTAATTACTACGTTAACCTCCAGCAATAATGTATTTAATGTTTTATTTTTATATTTTACTCCTGTGACATTAGCTTAATTTGTAGCTTATCTCCCGGGCCTCTACTGAAAATGGACCTGTATCCAGTTAAACAAGCCCAGTCAACAAATGTAAAATAAATAAAAAATAAAAATAAATAAAATACACACACACACACACACACACACACACACACACACACATATATATATATATATATATATATATATATATATATATATATATATATATATATATATATATATATATATATATATATATATATATATATATATATATATATATATATATATATATATATATATATATATATATATATATATATATATATATATATATATATATATATATATATGTATACAGAAAGATCTATATATGACCATATTTATAACGCAATATACAGATGTATATATATATATATATATATATATATATATATATATATATATATATATATATATATATATATACATGCATATATATATATCCATATCCTTATGTGTACACATGCGTTTTGTATTTACCTTCCCAGACATATCCTACCATATTTATCTGATATGTGTTTATATAGATATAACAACGTACTGATTCAACAATATGTCCACTAACAAGTACTACACAATTGTAGAAGTCAAAGCAGTTGTTCACTACTATTCAGTATGTGTACTGACAGATATATTGGAAAAAATAACAAATATTTTAATAGCTGTGATGACTTAGTGGTTAACTGCTCTAACTACATTGTACAGGGTCCTGGGTTCAAGTCCTGCCAGGGTAGTTTATTTTGTTGCTAGGCAGAACAGGGACTGTTGGATACAGAGTGGTTAAGGCAGTTTTGAGCAGCTTTAAGTGGATTTGTGCGGGTTTGCCCTATGGTAAGCGGTGCTAATGTACGGTTAAAGGTATAGGCACTTAAACTGTTTCAGCTTCGCTTACCAGTGCGCAAATCTGCTTAGCATTTATATTGCAGCAATGCTGAAACCTGCTAAGCATGGCTCAGCCTTGATAACCAGTGATCACATTCCAGTCTGATAAAATAGCAATGTAATGACATCTTTAATAAGTGTATTTAATGTGCTGTCATTACAGTAGCAAGGGGTGTGAGTCTACTGTCTGGGATACCTGAGTATATATGGCTTGTACAGCACTCTTTTCCATTTGAATGTGTTTCATAAATGGGTAGTATCCCAGGTTACATGCAGTCACACTGCCATGTAGTGTATCATTACGTTACTACTGTTCACAGTGCTTTCACAAGTAAGAGTAGATTGCAGATTGTAGTACTGGAAGCAAACACCCCTGCATGCAAAGGTGGACTCTGAGTCCTCACTATCATGTTCTTGGTGTGTGAGCTGTGTGTCATTAAGTATTTGCTACTGGATATTGATCTGACGTGGATATTAACTGTAGACCACTGTGTGTATAGGACATGTCATTGAGGGCTCCTGTCATGTAGTAATGGCATACCTATCAGTGTCAGACGTCCGTCTGTCAACACATTCATCCTAATGCATAATCAGTTAGCTAACTGATATTTGTCTGTTTTCTGTACAGAAGTGCAGATGTCAGGTATCCATCTTGACTGCTTACAGGCAATCTATGCTTGACTGACACTGACATGTCTACCCAACTTTGTTATGAATGCCACAGCTAGGAATCCCCGGGTTCCTATTACGTTATCGAAAGATAACGTAATTGAATGATCAAAACTTTGAAATAGCACCATTTCAAAGATCGGATTGTGGGATCGCAGTACAGTGAGGACTGGAATATCTGCCCTTTCCTCACTGTAGTGCGATCTCAGAGTTGGAATATATATTTAGCAGGGGCTGTGAGGGCACAGCCCCCCACAATACAAGCTTCAAAATGCTGCCATTTCAAAGTTTTGATCATTCGATTATGTTATCTTTCGATAAAGTAATATGAACCCGGAATCCCCACCCTGTACACACTACATGCCATGGATACCTCAACTACACTAGCAAAGTCAACAGAACATGCTTGGGTACAGGTCTCTAAGACAGACACTGAGCATGTTGTGTAATACATGTTGCATACATGTCAATTGGAGCATGTCACTGGCCCTCTGCAAGAGGCAACCAGATGATTGAATATTGCATTTAACTCTCACTCTGAGGATAACTCCCATGGCATCAGTTGCTAAATGGCCTGCTGGCAAATGGCAGGTGGCATGATACCACTGTATCCAATCCCTTACTCTTCACATCTCTCCATGGACAATATCCTGGTATACACATAGCAACACCTGCACCTATGGACCCCAGTACTGACAAATGTGTCAGTGTGCGTTACTGAGAATAACAGTGTCTGTGTGTTTGTAAACCTGTAGTTGGTAATACCCTGAGGGCCTTCACACCCACTACACCCCCCTCATTGCCATAGTTAGATATGTCTGATGCTGTAATGGACATTACATGTACCTTGTTACACTCTTCACCCTATGGATTTCCTGGAGCTTGCAGTACCAGAACAACACTGCTGTATAAATGGGTAGATAGGCATGGGTTACCGTCTTAGTCCTGGCAAGTGTGTGTATGCGTGCAAGTGTGTATATTTGTAGGATACAGCATTCTGAGGCCACATTCTCCTAATACATTACACCTTGCCATACAGTATAAGGGATAGTTATGTTGCTGACCATAGACGAGTCATGACAAAGCATCACCCTGATATCCCTGTGGCATGTGCAATAGATGCATATCCCTGTAGTAGCACTCTTGAGACAGACAAGGGGTTGTATTGCAGTCCTGATCAATGTGTGATAGTGGGTATGTCAGAGTATTATCATTGGTTTCAATGAGTACAATATCCAATGTGGGGTGTAGGTGCTGGCTATAATGTCTTTACACCATGGTACTCCCAGTACATGTCTCAAGGTCCACTGTATGGGGACCACTGTCACCATCAACCATACAGGTAACTGATTACACTATCCAGCCCAATGATGCATGTGCTGTGTGCAACTTATCTGTAACAGAATGGACATACTGACAAGGTAGTTAGCACTGATAAACCCAGGTCTCTCAGATGTGTGTATGACTGTTATGTTTTTTGTCAATGTGTATATGACAGTATGTCACACTATGTATTGTTCATAAACAACCAGTACATCCCCATTACCATACTGTACAAGGTCTTGTGATGTTCTTCACTTAACAAGTAACCTGGAACACATCTCATCCTAAAAGCTGTGTGGTGTGTGCAATTAAGGCCACACAAATTAATAGCAATAGGTACCTAGGTAGGGGTTCTACTCTCAGTGTTGCCAAGTAAGAGTGTATGTGTGTATGTGAAAGGATCTACAGTTTGCAGAAAATACATGTCCCAGGAGGTCATCTGTCCAAGAACTGACTGGCAAATGCTAACATTTCACAGGTATCATCTTGTTGAAATTCATTCCATCAAAACTAGTAGTAGATGTGTAGATGCTCTCTTTCACACTGTATAGCTGTACAGTGATACTGGGGATGGTATATATAGCTGGGTGTGGATCTTGTGGACACAGCCACCATCATTTTGGTTATTTTTGAGTGTAACCCCCTGCTTTGTGGGCTGTAATACTGCGCTGTTTATGTCAACAGGTTAAGTAGTTGTCAATCACACTATCTGCAGTTCTACATCAACCTACCCTCCAAAGGTTAGGGCTGTGTGACCCACACCAGCATGCCTATGTTCATCAAGTTGAGGATTGCACTACATTAGGGAAGGGACATATACCCTTCCAGTACAGATTATTTCCCAATCTGATGTTGTGCCTATTCTGTCTTGGTGGAATTAAATAGACTAAAATGTGCTCCCTGCAAAAGTACATACATCCATGTGTACAGTATTCTCTGTGTATTGCATGCATCAACACCAAAGCCTCTGTGTGTGTGTGTGTGTGTGTGTGTGTGTGTGTGTGTGTGTGTGTGTGTGTGTGTGTGTTATACACAAACATGGTGTGTACCACCCAATACTTTTACCATTGTCCACTGTAGAAGTGCTGCTGACATCAGCCACCATGCACTCACCTGTATACACCCCTCAGACCTATCAAGCATGTGGCACATGCACTAACTGTTATACAGACCTGTGACTTGTGTTCAGCTGTGCCCAGGATATGGCACAGTCAAGGTGTCACCACAGTGTCATACCCCTTGTAGGAAACAACAGCAGACCAACATACTTGTGACACATAGATGCCTACAACACAAACAGAATACATTATGGAGACCACAATCACTCAGTGTTAATAACAGCTATAATGCATCATGGCTGGACAGCTACACATCCTGACATGTAAGCATTAAACTTTAGTGCTGAAAACATGTACACAACATTACATTGGTACACCATAGTGCAGTCACCCTGTGCATCAGAACCATATTAGTCTGTCCCTGCATTGATGTTATGGATGACAGGGATGTGGCACAGGTATCATCATATGCACAGGGTGTGTTGTGGGTTTGCCAGAGGCCTAGACTGATCCATTTGTTTGACATCATGTGTGTGTGTTAGGGGGTTTCATTATTAATTGGGCTGTGCAGATGTGGTGTGTGTAGGCATGGGTTTGCCCTAGCTGTGTTGGTGATGTGTGTGTATGCATGCACACAGTTCTGCTATGTGGCTGGCATATACATGGGTTTGTTGGACAGCTGCAGCCTGTACCTCACATGGTGTGCAGTTCACCGTCTCCGGCCATGGACATGAGCCTGCCAGGGGTTTCACGGGCACTACCAGGTACAACCAATATATGGTACTTTCCCCTGATGATGACATATGTCTACTGGACCCGGGTCCCTCTTGGGACTGGCCAGGGCCACGTGCACATGGCCTGTTATGTTGTGGTATGGACAGTGCCCCCCCTGCAGTGCTGGTGCTGGTACTGCCACTACATGAGCGGCTCTGACTTGTTGCATATCCATGTTGATCTCTACCTGTTGGTGTTGCTGGCGTACGTCCAAGTGGCCATCGCACTACTCCCACCATATGCTCAAGCAAAGACATTCCATGGTTGAGGATTCCCACCATCTCACCTAACCGTCTATCCAGGACCTCTGCAAAATAATGGTGGGCACCTGCAAGGCCACGGATGTTGTCAATAGCATCAGAATGAGTAACCCTCTGGAGCCTCAGACCCTGTCTGGTATAATGTTCCATACTTGCTTGCACCTCCATAATGGTCTGAAACATGTGTCTTGTGACACCAGCCGAGGCACTTCTGCCAGGGGCATGATGACCAGCAGCCCTCCTACAAGCATCCCTGTTCATCTGCCTGTGTGGTACCTCACTGGGCATCTGGGTATGGCTGCTGTGTCCAGACACACTTGCCATAGTCACTACACTGTCCTGTCCCATGCCACCTGCCAACTGCCTCTCATCTATGGCCACTGGTGATGGGGTACATATAGGCAATGTGACTGTGTGCAGGGATGGGATGGATAACAGTGGGATGTCAAACGATGGGACAGTTTCAGCCTCTGATGACCCTGCCTGTGCCTCACCACACCTATCATCATTGTCAGAGTCTGTATGGACACTAACATCAGTTTCCCTGCAGGACGGACCCTGACCCACCTTGCCACCTGTGAGGAGAAAACAAGAAATGCATTTTAAGACCTGTACGTCATTGCTAAACTGTACACACACACACACACACACACACACACACACACACACACACACACACACACACACACACACACACACACACACACACACACACACACACTTACAGGTGAGATTGCACAAAGATATTACACACAGACCTCTCATTACCCATCTGTCAACATGCATGACATGGCACTCAACATCATGCACTGCAGCTATAGTCAATCCCTGTTAATAACATTATACATCTCTGTGATGCATGAGTTGTGATAGTAGGTGATGCCCCTTCCCCTGGAACACATTGCACCCATGTACACAGTATTGCTGTGCACCTGTTCAGCACCCTGACATGTACTGTGCACCATACCTCACAGGTGTACACGCCATTGCTGAATGTTTATATGTGTGTCACTTATGTTTGCTCTGCTGCTCACAGCCCCTATGTGTGTGTGCTGTCTGATTTGCAGATCTCATCATTAGCGGTGCATGTATGACCAATAAAATACAATTACACTGACAACCTTAAATCCTTACTGTGGCTATGAGGAGTGTACACACCCTTATTGACATGGCACCCTCTTCCCTGATATGCCATGGGGCCACAATACTGCATATGTTAACATTACACAAACCTGAGATGTGAAATATGACCTGTGCAATCAAATGCAGCATCAAACTAATGTTAGTTGTGCTGATTGAGATGCATACAATATGTGGGTGCATAGGTGTGCACACCCTTAATATGATGCTTTATTGCACCAACTGTTAAGTGTACGACAGCAGTCAGTATTCCTGGAAGGGGTATACTAGCATGGCACATCTGCACTTTCCAGTATTTGGTCACTCTGCCCTACAATGTACTCCAACTCTGCAAGATTGCAAGGTCAACTCATGTGCACAGTCCTTGGAGGTCACACAGTGCCTTCACTATTGCTGTGGAGTCAGGGTTATGTCTGCCACAATTCATGGCCTTGACTGTGTGCAGATACAGCCATTCTTAGTGAGCTTTGAATGTCTGCTTCAGTTCACTGTTGTGTTTCAGGATGACACCCCTCCCCATCCTCAGCCTTTTTGCAGATGCTTGAAAACTATGGGCTACACATGAGTGGCATTTTGCAGTGCTCCAAATTCAGGACACCATGTGTACCAGCCTAGTCCATGCTAATGAGCAGCAAACATACAGATATACCATGGCACCAGCAAGGTACAGATGGGGATGGTGGGCCTGAGGTGGAGTGAGGTGTTGCTTGTGCAGCACATGTATCTTAATTGATACTTTCTGTAGGTTTCCAACTTGGTCTTGGTACACCAATACACATTGCAACACATGCCTTTTGGGGACTTTTGATGATATGCATATGCTATCTGTAGAGAGCCCTGGCTGATGTTTCCTGTGGAACAACTGCCCCATCTGATTACCCTAACCCATAGGCCACACTTATGCAGAGTCCAGGTGATTGTTGACACAGGTACTGCACAGCCAGTACTTTCTAGACATTCCTGCAACTCCCTCAGTGTTGCGGCATGTTTATAGGTAGCGTCCATGACCAGTTTGCAACATGTGCTGTCATCTGTCTTGGACGGCCATCTGTTTATTTTCTACATTAATGTTGTCCCATACTTCCTCGTCACATACATGACTGCACTGATTACCATGGTATATGCAGTGGTGAGGTATGGCTACATGTCCCACTCCTGCGTGCTACCTGTTGGGTATGGTATCCATTCCATGGTTTGTAAGATGTGTGCAAGCCATGGCTGCCTCTGTTGTAGGTGAGTGGGCAAATGTGATGGACATATGTCTTGGACAGGAGATCATTTCTTGGTGTGACATTGAGGACCTGTACTTGCTGGAAGGTGCATACTTATAAAGAGTAAATGCTGTCACTACCTCAAAAGCTGCTTCCACAATATGTTATTTGGATTGTGTGCACACATATGCTTCCAGTGTTTGTTAAGGTATGTATTCCCCATATTTGCTGTCCTAACATAGGATTCCATATTACACATTCATTGCTCATGTTAGGATCACATTACAGGTTGTAAGGGTTTTGGAATGTGGTATTCTGATATGCCATTGTGTAAATCTGTAACAGTTGCCATTGTAATAGTGGTATATACACTGTTGTAGCACTGTATAAGGGTTATGTTTCAGAGATGTTCCTACAGTAGACCACTTGTCCAACCATTATGTTCATCTCTGTGCACACATCTTGCAATGCAGGTTGTTAGTTATATTGCAGGACCCTTACATACCCTTCAGATATGCCAACATGGTGACCACTGTGATGCAGTGCAGTTAACAGCAACAATAAGTGAATATGTACAGCATGCATTATGGGTAGGTGTGTTAAATGTGTATATGGCAAATACCATGGCCATAACATGGCTGGTGTATTGGAAAACCTGAACAAACAACACCATACTCACCAGCTACAGGCTGCTGCCCCAGAAAAATACCAGAGGGACCTACATAGTTGCATGAGAGATGTGTTGTCAGTAGCCACACATGTGGCATTGGTACAGGGTAGGAGCAGCATTTCAGTCTATCAACAGTACAAACCCACAATACTACAGATTATGCACACCTGTTCATTACTACAATGTAGCAAAAGACTATATATATTTTATCTCACATATGCATGATTAAACTCTACAGATGCAGATGTATAAGCAACAGTGGTCTATTGATGTGCCCTGTGGCCTTACCTGCACGTTCTTCATCCTTTGTGTGGGTAGCACACACCTCTACAATGCTATCTACTGGGTCTTGTCTTTGCTGGGGGGCAGGTGCCCCGAGGCTGGCAAGGAGCTCCTCAGCATGTGTCGGGGGGGCTGGATGGCATGACCCCCCCATGTGGCTAGCTCATCCCTCCTAACTGCAGCAGCACACTGACAGGCGTGGCAGATGAGGTCAGTGCACAGATGTCGGATCTGCACATAACTGCAGTTAGGCAGGTGACATCATTTACCCTTTGGACCAGCTCTTTCCACAGGGCGGTCCTCTCCTGCAGATCATGGGCTGTATGGACAAAGAGGGTGTGGCAGTGCTGCTCCAGGTATTTGATTATGACATCATTTGCCTGGGGGGAATAAACTGGCAAATGCTCTCTAGACATAGTGCCTGAAAGACATAAAGAGGAAAAAAGGTCTGAGGACCTCATACTGCAAGGATATAATAGTTGTTAATTGACATCTCTGTCTCCCCCCACCATATCTGCAACAATAATCTGAACACACAACTCAACGGCTATGTTTACAGCAAACCTACTGTTGGGACATATATCGTATTGCATGACAAATAGTGCAATGCGTTTCTAGTCAAGTTCCATGCTGAAACACTATCATTGGTGGCCTGTTGCTAATAAATGTCACCTGCATGCCTTTGTAAGGTCCACTATGGTTCCATATATGCATGTGTTCTGTTTGCTATGTGACTGCTCCAAATCAGTTTTGTGTTAATGGGGATATCTATGCATGCTGTTAGAAGTAATCCTGCATTGTGTGGACTATCACTATCCACATATGTTCTATAACTGTGACACAATAGCATGTTTCGGAAAACTGTTCCCAGCAGAATCACCTCTCTCACCTCATCTGCCCATATTACCAGGCCACAGCACATCTGGGACCCACCCCAGGACCTCATCATCTGCTGGTCCTGCACTACTTTCAGGTGGAACCACCTCAAGGGTTGTTGTTCATTACCCCCCGGGAGCACACACAGACAGGATCCTGTCACCTGAAATCAGGTCCAGGGCCTGGTGCATAGGGAGCTCCGCAGAGACTTGGGGGATGTGCTACACCACCTTGAAGACCTCAGTACACAATTACAGGGTCTGCATGCTCCTCCTGCTCTTCCCCCAGCTCAGGCACCTTCAGGGCCATGAAGGTGCAGTTGTGACTGCCCATGGGTAGGGACATTGGTCCCACTGTTTCCATTTGGAGGCTCATGGGCTTCCACTTTCCAAACATCACTTCCCATCCAAGGTGTTTACCCACCATGTGTCATATACCACCCTTGTATGCTGTCTTGTCTGTCTTCCAACCCAACCTACCTCCCCAAATATACCTACTATCCTTCTCCAACATACCAATCTCACCTTCAGAAACAATGGCAATGTGTTCCCAACATGGATTTCACACCAGACATAACTGTCCATTTCGTACCGGTGTACTACTGTATATATATATATATATATATATATATATATATATATATATATATATATATATATATATTTATATTTATATATATGTGTGTGTGTATAGATATGTGTGATGTTTCCTCAAACATATCGTGCAGCACTGTCATTCAACAGTAGGGGAAATGTATTTATAGATAGATATATATATATATATAAATATGTATATATATATATATATATATATATATATATATATATATCTATATATATATATATATATGGGGTGCATTCAAACATCAGGTCCATACTCTGTAACTCTCCTTCCTCCACAGCTGCACTGTTCTGCCTTGCTGCAAAACAGAAGGGTGTCACATGTGGACAGAGCCTAACATTAGGGAGATATATATAGATATATGTATATATATATATATATATATATATATATATATATATATATATATATATATATATATATATGTATATATATATAGATAGGGACAGATTGCAGGTAAGCCTATTACAAACCTATGACGTTTGTGCATGATACATTTACGATAGCATGACTGTCCTGCAAGTGGTGGGGTCTGAAACTCATGCGTCTATCATAACTTCATTACTTCCACCACCAGCTATTTGCACACTGATTTTTACTCTGAAGATGCCCTATATTGTAAAGGGAGAACGCGCTTAGTACTGTTTTATTCGTTGGTCTATCCAGTTTCATTAAAGGCATTGTGGCGGTCTATCCTGGCTCAGTTTATTTTTACTAGTCTATTATTACTTTGCTATTTGCACACTAATACACGTCTTGAAGTACAGAACATACACTATGAAAGCATACATCTTGTCATTCAGTGCTGATCTGCACAGTTGACAGGCATGGCCCACTGCCCACAGGGCCAGATGCTATGTCCATAGCAGTTGTTCAGCAGGACATCATTACAACAACAAGTCTTGATGGCACATATAAATATTTCCACATCATCTATCCCATTATTACAGATCAAGTACTGCATTCAATTACATGCATATATGATTTACATACCTGTTGTGGTATTGTCCTCTCTTCTAGGTACACTTTATGTGTCCCTTGTTTTATATACTTTTGTTTTCATTTGGTTTGTAGTTTTAATTTATTCTCTCTCTCTCTTTCTCTCCACTACAGGGATTGAGCTGCTTTGAACAGGTTGCAGCATGGATTTTGTAGGTGATGTTCATGATCAGGTGATGGCCTCTGCACCAGTCAGTGTTCACCACTTGCTAAATGCATGCAGCCAGCTGTGTAGTACTTCCAATTACCACTGTCATGGCAAACCACTACTATAAATTACTACATCATATGGACATTGTCCCTTTACCTTTCCTGTATGGAAGGCAGCAGTGTTATATACAGCAGGTAGCAATACCTCTTACAACAGGACTTGCAGACACAGGCCAACTACATATTTGTATAAGGTTCCAGACCTACGGACAGAGTGAGTACTGTTGTTATATGCATTGAATACCACTAATTTTACAGGGTGTGTGTGTATATGCTAGATTTGCATGGAATGCAGTCTGTCTACATAGTTCTCAACTGTGGGCATATCCACATGAAGGCCAGAGGATTAGCTGTTATGTTTTGTCTGCTCACCACACAGGTCTTGTCTCGGATATATCCGTGGCATTTTCTCTGTTGAGTGCTATCAGTACATGGCTACATCCATTTGTGTTTATGACTTCATATTCCTGAGTATGGGTATGTTGCAACCAATCCTGTAACACCAGCAACTTTCACAGTGTATAACAGCAATATTGCAAATACGACCCTGTGTTCCGGCCTCTGTCCTCCACCTATATACCAGGCTTTGTCCATATGTCATGCAGTAAGAGGTTGTTAAGTAGTGGCCTATCATTATTTAGTGCTGGCATTCCTGCTATCATTCCGTGATGTTGTGGATTCCCACACAAATTATGGGGTAGGGTCCATATATATATGAGGGTTACAGCAGGACAAAACATGAGTGACCTTGTACAGTCCACAGGTCAAGTGTATGTAACACTGTTATATGAACTTGTAAGTCATTCTATGAGGGAGGGGTATGCACCGTTTTTAACCTAGGCTGTTACAACATGTGAGGGATATCAGTAGTAAGACACATGAAGGTATATGGGTGTACATTGTCATACATTTCACTATGGGAACAGTGGTGGGCTAGTGCTTACTGTCTTACAGACAGTTCTGTTTGTCAGTGTGATAGTGATGTTTTAAGTTAAGCATTGTTATGCAACAGATACATTTTCATTGTCACAACTTAATTCTTTTCCTCCTAGGGGTTGAGTACAGAGTGTAATTGGAGGCTGCTGAACTACATTTGTAATTAATTAGTGTTGATTGGTTCTTATCTACAAGGCAAGTGTTTTTTACTGCTGTACTACATGAAGGCCTTGGCCTGGACAGCAACATATATTATGCTTTCAGATTAATGTATCAAATGATTTGTTTGAGAATTGCATTACTCAGTTATTATGTATTTCTAACACCTAACTGCTATATGAAATGACATATACAACTGAAATAGTACACAAATAAACATTTCTATGTATGCAAACTTGTGTGTGGTGTCATATCCTTTGACTTGTCTGTGGGTATGTTTCATGCAATAATTGTCTTTTGTATGAGAGAATCAAACACTGGTCATTTTAAAAGGTGGCAACTGTAGGAATACTGGCTGTTCAATATTCTGTGCACCCACTAAATATATATCTTCTTATACATATCTATAAGTAGTAATATATGTATATGTGTATGTATATATCTATATATATGTATATATATGTGTGTGTATATATGTATCGTTAGAATGTTTACTGCTTCCACATTGTACATTCCCTATGGTACACAGACTGTTCTGCATGATATGTTATTGATATCATCCCGACATCATACAGCTGAGACAGATTACTGTTAACTTGTTGTGGCTATGTTGTGTAGGGTCCTGGGTATGAGACTTGCAAGTGTTGGTTATTGTGTTATAAGGCAGATCTGTTCAGCTGTGGAGGAGGGAATTATATCAATAATTACAAGAGGTACTTTTTTTTGGGCCGGTTCAGCCCCCATTAACAATGCCTTTGGTCATATATTTATTTTTTGTGTTCTTTTATATATCTTATATATATGTATATATGTATTTACATATATATATCTTTTTATATATATATATATATATATATATATATATATATATATATATATATACATATATATATCTGTAGATGTATATATATATATATATATATATATATATATATATATATATATATATATATATATATATATATATACACACACACACACACATATACATACATACATACATCTACATATAAAAATATATTTCCCCTACTGTTGAATGACTGTGCTGGATATGTTTGAGAAAACATCAGATTTATTTACAGCTGAAATGGCTTAGTGGTAAATAACTTTGGCTATAGTGTGCAGGGACCTGGGCTTGACACTTATAAGGACTGATTAGTTTGTTGCTGGGAAGAACAGGGTCTGTTGTAGACAGAGTGATTAAGGCACTTTAAAGCAGTTGTAAGCGGGTTTGCACAGAGCAAAGCGATGCTTATGTGAGCTTAGCTTAGCTTAAGGCCACTTACTGCCGCTTATACCCCCGCTAATTTCAAATGAAGAAAAGAAAAAAGGGAGATAGGAAAGTGCTGAAATTGGGACAAGCAGGGGGACAAACAAGAGGAGAAACAAGTAGGGATGTGCAGGACAGGTGTAGGAAAGGACCATAGCTTTGCATTTCTTTGGTAGCAACAGCTGTTTTCAATGTGGGCAATTTAGAATTTGGAGCCTCACACCCTACAGGGAGGTGTGTGAGCATCATACAATATGGATGATTGGTAGGGTTAGATTGTGTGATGGGTACATGTCTCTTGGTGAAATGCAGAACTATGTGTGGGACGTGATTTGTTTGTGGGACAGATACCCTTTTTTTTAAGGTGAGAGTGGGATGTTAAGGAAGGATTATTAGTAAGTGTGGTGAGGGATGTTTGGTAGAAGAGGTTGCATTTGCAGACAGACAAGACAGGCAAGACAGCAGACAGGGGCAGTGTCTGACACATGGGGGGGGTAAACACCTTGATGGGGAGGGTGGTTGGGAATCTGAGGCAAGCCCCCCAGATGGTAGTAGTGACACTGATGTCCCCACTCATTGGCAATCACCACTACTCCTTCACAGCCCCAAAGGTGGCTGTGCTGGGGGCTGGGCTGGAGGGGCCACCTGCGCCACTAGCTGTGACAGCCTGCTTTCCACCTGGCACAGGTGGTCATCCAGCGCCATCTGGAGTACACTGCGTACCATGCCACAGACCTCATCCTGGGTGAGAGCATCCTCACCCTGCCCACTAACAGGGGGCGTGTCCCATCTCCTGCATCGGTTTCACCTGAGAGTGGTGCAGGACCAGCAGATGAGGAAAGTCTGGTTTGGGTCCCAGACATGCTGTGACCCAGTGCCTCAGCCAGGTGGGGTGGGAGAGGTGGATCCACTGGGATCTGCCTTCCCATATGTGCTATGGTGTGGAAACTAACAAAGAATATTGGTTATTCATGCACAACACATTACAACATTAGTCAAAATAGCATGCATGGATATTCCCATTTACCAAAAACAGTGCAATTATAACAGTGGCATAGCAAACAGAACCCATGCATATATGGAATGGCATTCAGGGTTGCAACATCATGCCAGTTAGTGGTATGTAGGCAGAAAAAACAAATGGAACAACTGTCCCAACAGTAGAGGTTTGTTTTGGAACATACCCATGTTGGTTTCAGTGTGATGGTTGGATCAGTTCAGTGGTGGGGGAAGGGAACAGATTCAATTGACAACTGCTATCAAGTATATTTGTCAGTACACTACTATTTACTACTCTACATTCTGACCACATTTACATTCTACCTGGGCCATGGGCTGCTACAGCACACCAACAGCTGTAGATATCAACAGAGCAATTGTGCCCTTATTTTAGTTATTTACATCATACCTATTTCTATACCAATTTCTTTACCTGTGGGTCTGTGAAGATGAATTGTGTGCACATTACATTGCTGTTTCTACAAATATTTCAGATTCACATATTAGTTGCAGGTGCTGGAGTGTGTGTTGTGCCTTTCACATACATCTACTGTGACATTCTCTGTGTGCAGGTTTCTTGGCAAATGGGGAAACTATCTGTGACAGCATGACACTTGAGGGGCTTGTTTGGGCCAGACTGCAGAGTGTGGATGTCTAGCTTGCATCTATTTGTAGGACTGGGGCTGATCAACACAGCAATTGTACACCTTTTATAGTTATACACATCATACTAGTATTTCTATTCAGATTTCTTTACCTGTGTGCCCTGTATGGAAATTGTATGTGTTGCAGTACATTATTTTTTCTATTCAGATTGCAGTTTACAACTTTAGAACCAGACTTAGATGTTAGTGGTGGTCCCTGGATTCGAACCATGGTGTGTGTGCAAAATTGAACTACAGGCCTAGTCCTTATCAGACTGAGCTACTGGGGAGGTGTTGTGTGCTGCTTGTGGCATTTCTATTTAGTACATATTTTTGTGCACAGTACTTTTATCATGACGTTGCATTATTTGTTTCCCATTTTCAGTACAAATTGTGCATACACAACAGACATTGGTGCAACTGTTTGTGAAACATGTGCACATTAGCTGGATTGTACATTTGACTGTTTTACAGCTACATACTGCAATTTAGATTCCTGAGTACAGCGTAGGTTTTAAGTCTGCACCTGTTAGCCTTATACATTTTTCAGTACATTCACAGCTATGTACAGCTGGAATTGAAAGGTTAACACAGGACAATGCTGGCAGACAAACAAGTAAAACATATTCTGATGGAAATATGTACTGTTGCTTTTTTTCAGTTATTTGACATGCCCATTCGAAAGTATCTAGACAAGGAGTGCTAAATCAGTTCACCTCAGTTAATGCATTCTGCAGGACATACACATTTCTATTTTTCAGGTACAAGTGAGATGACACACACCAGTGTTTGGGATCATCTTTATTAATTTTGACATACATATCTGTGTACAACGCAGAAATCCATAATTACTATTCCTGAATGATCTGCACAGGAGAATGCTTTTCATTTCTAACTGCTACAGTAGCCCTGACATGGCACTTTCTTGGCAGGTTCACTCAGACACACTCACACATAATCTAATATTCCTCTCCTGCATATTGTACCTTGTTTGCTACTGATATCTGTATTACACAGCAGGTGGGAATACTCCATTGTAACACTGGTAGCCTGGCTCAGGCATTCATTCCTGACTTTTACTGTACAATTATATATGCAGACAGTACTACCATTACTATAATTTTGATTTCTTACTGCTAATAGTAGGGGATATTCTGTACTCACCATACTGCCGACACAGCTGTGACAGTCACTGGGCATGAGCCTCAACATTCTGGGACCTCTCTGCAGCAGCTGTATGGGGAGACATCACACATTAATCACACCTGCACAGTCACAAGTTGAACTTTTTGCATACTTAGAGATACATAAGACTGCATACTTACAGATAGGTGGGTCAGCCTGCGCTCAGGCTTCTTGGATCCACTGGTCCAAGAGTGCACCCCTCCACCACTTCAGGTCATTATGGTGGTGATGTACCTGCTCACCAGTCCTGGGTATGCCAGTGGCACTGGTGAGATCACATGCAAGATGGTCCCAGGCCTCCGCTTTGTATTGCGAGCCCTGGTACTGGCCCTCCACCAGCCTGAAATCATGGATTTTAACTAGGAACTCAACCATGACACTGGACTCCTGGATGCCCCAACATTGTGATCGGAAGCTAACACCTTCACCAACGCCAGACATTGTAGTCCTGCTGTGAGCAATCCCAAATGGTTATGCCTGTATTCATGCCTCTGCGGTTTAAATAGGGCAGTTTTCCCACACTTTTTCTTGATTGGCCAGTTTTAATATCCTGAACTATGCTTAGCTCTGTGCAAATCCACATAGCAATACTTACACCAGCTAAGCAGAGCTGAATGTAGGTAAGCAATGCTTACACTAGCAAAGTATTGCTTAAATTTATTTTTTCATTAAATTTATAAATTATTTTTTACATTTATATTTTACATATTCCCAGACCTACTGTGCCATATGTGGGCCATATGATTGACATCTATCATTCAAATTCCTTAAAAGTTTATTAAAAAATTTGGCAGAAGGGGGATTTAAACTGAGCATGTTCTACATGCTATACCATGGCGGTACTACTACGCTACAGCAGCTTGATGACATTTTCTATCACAGTAGCACTTGTCTATCATTTTCAGGATTTCAACCATGCTAAGCATAGTGGTGCGCCATGCAAACAAGCTGCACATCACTTAAATATCAGATTTATTTCATGAAAAAAAATACATATTTTTAAATTTTATTCCTTTCCTCTTGCCCTACTGCTTCCATGCATGTAGGGCAAGAGTGCATACATTTGGGGATGTACACTTGAAGGCTGCTGCCTTCTAGGTGTTTGTGTTTTTTTTTCAGTGTCATCGGACACTGAAATATTAGCTATTTACATTTCAGTGTCTGTGAATACTCGTTTACTACATAATATTAGAGCCAGGCTCTAATATTATATAAATTGACACTCACATCTGTCACAAAGTGCTGTACGGCACTTTCTGAGTGAAGGGTGTGTGTTACATGTGCAGGCACTTCTGACACACACACCCTGTGCTTGCACCTGGTTCGTGTCCATTTAGATTAAATAGCAGCGTGCCTTCATGCATATGCAAGGTGCGCTGCTATTCTAAATGGACACAAACCACTCTGTGCAAGAATAGACTTATTCTTGCATGGAGCTTCGTGAATCCTGGGGAATCTCTGAAGCACTTGTGAGAAACAGGTTTAAGACAACTTTACTAGCAGACATTAAGGGGTGGATATGTCAAGCAGACCTACCAGTTGCCAAAGGTTTTGTAACTTTAGCAAAAAGGATATTGTATACGAGAATGTATTAAAGGAGTCATCTACCAATATGGCTGATAAAACTTTAAATAAGATGAAGGAGACTGTGCTGTCTATTCTGTAATTCACATGCAGTAAAAAAGAGCAATTTGCCAAGTATTATGGGGCAAATAAGTTAGAGAATCCCTCACAGGCAACTAAAGTTTTTTGCGAGATGGTGACTATATTATGATGAAGCTGGTCAAAAAGCATTCTGCTATTGTGCTACTGAAAAAATGATGAAATATTTGAAAACTATAGATGAATAAGAGCTAAAGTAACTAATTGACTCGGTAGCAGGATTCTCTTAGGAAAAACTCAATACATCTGTAAGAAGAAAGCCCATTCAGTGGAGTCAATTGAAGTTCTTTCTATCTACTTGGAGAAAATGCACTACCCGATTACTAAATAGGAGGTACAGGCCCAATTTGGGAAAGTCCTGTACCCTATAGACATGGTGGCCTATCTTATCCATGATTTAGCAATAAGGAAAGGTTTCACATTTTTAAGGGTCTGTGGCAGTAGAGGGAGAGGGAGGGGGGATTAAAATAAGAGATCCGATATAACCCATATTGTAGGAAGAGAACTGAAAAATTGATCAATTTACGGGCTACAAATGCCTCACCAACCTAGAGATTTGTAATAGCAGAGTTTATATCAGGCCTAGAGTTACAGTGGAAGGCCAAGAAAAGACTAATGTATGGATATATTTGTCTATAAAGGCAGAGGAAACTTGTCTCTGCACTACAAAACCCCATGAAAGGGAAGAGGAGGGTGAGAGCCTTTGGAGGAGGCAAGGTCCTAGGATCCCAACATTTGGATGAAATCACAAGAAATGGTCAAGAAAATTGAGAAAACTCAGACAGAATATTATTACAGATCAAGAGGACAGTAAAGAAAATCCTTTAGAGTGCTGTATCATTCCTTGAGAAGGAAGAGAACACTGAGATTCCTCTACTTGGCATACCATGAAAGAAGACAGTGATTTCTTCCTCTCAGGGCATAAGAAGTGAAGAGAATTCATAGGTGAATACTAGGTTAACTGCCCTAAAGGGCCATTTTAAAACTATCAATAAGCCTAGGCCAGAATCAAACCCTGAACCTTGTGCCTATAAGTTGAACACCTTAACCATTATGCCAAACCCACCAGTTTGTATAGATTCTAAGTAAGTAATTTAAATGTCCTGTGGGCCTAGTGGGAAGACGAGATGCTCAAACATGTTAGGGAGAATATATTCAGGGTATTAAGGGGTAAGGCAAGTATCAGCTTACTCTTTCTTTGAAATGCAAAATAACCTGGTATATAGGGTAGCAAAGGACAGAGGATGTTATATGGTGGTTAATGGTACCTAAGATAAATGGACATGAAAATGTTTTATGGCCATTTGTTGTGGGAGCCATATGGGCATTGATAAATCTAAAGTGAAAGCCTCAGACAGCTTCTATTAGTAGATGACCTAAGACAGATAGACAATTACTGTGAGAATTGTTCTGAATGCTAAAGGGCAGACTCAAGCCCAAGATTCAGGAGACCCTTTACTTTCATGTCTATAATTGTAGTTCCATTTGAAAGAATTGCAATGGACATTGTTGGGCCATTAGTTGGGTCCAGAAATGGGCATCAGTATATAGTCATAACATTGAACTATCCTATAAAGTTTTACTTAGGCTATCCTCTCAGAAAGGCCAATTCCAAAGCAATTGCAAAACAACTGGTATTACTGTTCACCTGAGTAGTGATAACAAAGGATATCCTAATAGGTTAGGACACAACTTTTATCTCCAAAGTCATGCAACACCTTTGCAAAAGCTTTCAAATAAAACGATTAAGAACCTCTGTCTATCATCCCAAATGGATGGCTTAATGGAATGGTTTAACAGGACCCTAAAAGCTATGTTAAGATACGTTATGGAAAAAATAGGACCAGATTGGACTAACTGTTGTCCTATTTAATGTTCTCCATGCACAAAGCTCCCCAAACCTCTACAAAATTTAGTTCCTTTGGATTATTATATGGTAAGCACCTCAGAGGGATACTGGATATTGTAAATGAGATGTGGGAGGAGGAGGAGGATAAACAATTATACTGGTTTACAGAAGAGAATAAAATTGATAATGCTTGTCATGCAGGAACACATGTAAATGGTTCAAGCTACTCAACAAGGTATCTATAATACAAATCCCTAGAACAAGGAATTCTGAGTGGAAGAACAAGTTTTGATTCTGGTCCCGACTACTGAGAACATGTTCCTGGCCAAGAGACAGGGACCTTATGAAGTAACTGAACAGATAAATGAGGATAATTATAAGAAGGTACAGACAACAAAGAAACATACTGAACAAATTTGCTATATATAAATATACTGTAAAAACAAAAATATCCATTCTGTAATCCATAAAAAAGGGTTGTCTATCTGTAGTACAAGTTTATTAAGCACTTTCGGCTATGCACAGCATAGCCTTCATCAGAATACATTACAAACAGCATACTGCTTCATTAAATAGAACTCATTGACCAATCACAAAGATAAAACAATTAATTAAAGAATCATCCCCCCTACTTGCCCATTAACTCCTAAAAACATAGTAGATTCGTATTCCATACAGAAACAACAGTCAGTTCATCACTAGAAAACATGCCCTATAGGAAAAACCTTTCAAAGTTCATCATTAACTATAAAAATAATATTTATTTCTTATTTTTCTTTCCTGCAAAACTGGGACCATGGAATATTTTCATTTAACCCCGGGGGAAACATTGCTGCTGTTCTTATTTGCTATTGTGTTTCTTTTTTCTTTAAAGTATTTTTCCAGTTTCCCCCTCTTGGATTTAATTTGACCTGCTCCACAATTCCAAATGAAAATTTCGTAAAAGATGCACATATTGAAGAATGTTTATATAGTGCACTAGCTGTTTTTTTTATTTTTGATGTCATTAACATGCTCATACATCCTACTTTTAAATGACCATTCTGTTTTTCCCAAATAGAATGCTGTGCACGAGTTGCACAGAGCTATGTATATAACACCTTTGGTCAAACAATTCCCATTTACGAACACTATTTTACTTTTTAGCCTATTGTGTAGAACTACAGATTGTTCTTTGTGTATATAGCAACATTGACTACACATTCCACATGGTCTGGTGCCCCTACTGTTCACCTTTCTGGATTCTATCTTGCATTCAAGAAGGCCCTTAATATTGTGCCCTGTCTTATTAACAAATCTAGGACCCTCTCCCAACTTCTTATATATTTCTTGATTAGTTTTGAAAATTGTCCAGTTCTTGTTGATAATACCCCTAACATCCTTATTTGTGGAATTATATTCAAGTACACAGGCCCTTTTGTATTTATCATTTTCCTTAATCTTTTCCACATTGTTATTTTGTAATCCTACCCCTAATAAGGCGAGATAGTCAATGCCCCACTTGTATTGTACTTCTGAAATGATTTCCTTGATCATCTGTTTGGGGTACCCGCTCTCTTCAAACATGCACTGTAATTTACTTAATTCACCTTATAAATCATCATAATGGGATGTCATTCTGGCAACCCTCACTGCCTGTCCCTTCACTATACTTCTTTTCTGAGCAGTAGGGTGATTGTTCCCATAATGTAGATATGTGTTGCAAAATGTAGGTTTTCTATATATACGGGATCGGAATCCACCCATGTCATTAATAATTTGTGCATCCAAATAGTTAATACTGGTAAAATCATAAGTATAGGTAAATTCTAAGAAGTCAGTTGTTTCACCTATGTATTGCATGAAGTCAGAAATCTCTTCTTCAGTACCCTTCCATAGGACAAATATGTCATCCAAAAACCTGGAATATAGTTGTATTTTGTCCCAATAGGGGCTGTCGAAGATGTGGCAAGTTTCCCATCCAATGAGTACTATGTTGGCATAGACAGGGGCACAAGCTGCTCCCATTGCTACACCTCTAATCTGCTGATAATATTCCTCCTCAAAGAAAATAAAGTTGTTGTCTAGAATCAAACTCATGATTTCACAAATAAAGATAATCTTACTGTGTTCTAACTTGGAAAAGTTAAGTAAAGCTTCTTCAAAAAATTCCAAGCCTTGCATCTTAGGTATCACAGTAAATAAATCTTTCACATCAATTGTGAGGAAAATCAAGTTCTCTTGCCACATCTCCTTTTTTATATTACCCAGAAATTCCCATGAATCTTTAACCAAGTGTTCACAGTCATTGATAACATGTTTGACCCAGAAGTCTACCAGTACTGCTAATGGATGAGTTTTAGAATTGTTTGCTGCCTCGATGGGTCTAAATGGTGGTTTCACTATGTTTTTATGTATTTTGGGGATTCCGAAAAAATAGTGATTTTAGGGTCTCTTACATATAGAAATTCATAAAGTTCTTGTTCTATCCTATTATTTATTAAATATTCCTATAAATATGCATTAATACATGCACAAGAAATATTAATCTGATTAGGAGAAACTAAAGCATAAGTTTCTTCATCAAATAATAAATTTTAAATTTTGCATCACATCCGAATAATCTGTAGACTTGAACAACACAACACCCCCGCCCTTGTCAGGGGTCATAACCCTTATAGTATCATCTTTCCTCAACTCCATTAACAAGTTAAACTCTTCCTTACTTAAATTCCATTTTACTTTCTTAAATTTATTTCTCTCTTGAACCTCATACATTTCTTCCAATACTATTTTTTCAAACGTATCAATTAATGGATGGAGAGGAGGGTTAAACACACTTCCTCTGTAATTGATGTTGTTGTTGTTCTTTACATTAGAAATGTTATCTGAAAACAAGATGTCAAAATTCAATTTCCTGGTGAACAATTTAAATTATATAATGTTGTCTACCATGTTAGCTCGAGTTTGGGGCACAAATTTAATGCCTTTGGAAATCAATTTGAAATGCGTTTCAGTAACAGTGTGCTCAGTATAGTTATAAATGGTAAACCCATCCATGGTGTTCACTATGGGCTGTCCATCTGCAATGGCGGTTGAATCATTCCCTACTAGTTGATTCTCTTCCTGTATATGGGTTAATACTGACAGTGTCCCCCCATCTTCATCTGTCCATGTGCTGTTCTTTGTGAGTGGTGGAATACTGGAAAATCCTGATCATAGGTATCACCATATTCTCCACCCTGCTTATATTCTTCCTCATATCCCTGTGTTTCTCTATTTGTCACTTTTTTATTTCTACTATAGTGTGAATTTACTGAAGGTAAAATGTTTTCTGTTGGGTAGACTCTCTTCTCTTTATATTGTTGACTATCTCTATCTATTTTTCATTTTTTTCTTAGAAAATAGATTATTAATTCTTCTATCTACCCTATCAAATACCTTAAAATATAACTCTATATATTGTGGGAATAACAAATCCTTTGAAATATTCTGGTCAAGCAGTTCTACTTCTTTAAAAATACTATCTCTCTGTTGCTCATAAAAAAATACAGTTTTCTTAACAATATTTATACCTGCTTCATCAAAGATATTGTAAAATTCATTCAATATAGAATCATTGTATTTTATCCCAAATGGAAACTTGTATATACGCAAACCCTGTGGAACAATTTGTAACCTTAAATATTCATTCAAGTATGCCATATCAACTTCACAAGATTTTAATTTAAACAATCTTTTTTCAAAAAATAAATCATTTCCTTCAAAGAAGAGAAACTTTGAGTTTTGTCACTGTTCAATTCCAACACCTTGTGCTGTTCCACAGCAGCTTGCTCAGCACCAGAGAATACATATCTTCTATTTATAAGTGAAGTATAATGTTCCATGAAAAGTACCAAACATGTATAATATCTGAGGTTACAAAACATGAGTAAGAAAAGTGGAGTCCACACCCAAATTTGCGATGGAGGACATTTTTCAAAATCACAGAAGGAAGAAGTCAAAGAGTTCCTTCTGGGAAACAAACATATTTTCTCAGAGTTACCAGGAGGAACGTGTCTTATTATATGTGTCTTAGGGACAGTTTCCTGTGAAAAAGTTCACTTATGATTCTATGGAAGACCTAAATCCCAGAAACAAGGAGTAGAAGAGGAGATAAAGAAAATGCTAACGTTATTAGTAACTGAAAAGTCAACTCATGGCTGGAGTAACCCTATTGCACTAGTGCTAAAATCAGATGATACTTTCTGATTTTGTAAAGGATTTAGAAAACTTAATAGTATCTCCACGTCTGACTCCTACACTATGGACAGAGTATACATATTGGTGGAGAGGCTAGGAAAGGATAGGCTCCTTACTATCCTGGCTTTCATGAAAGGATACCTGCAGATTCTCTTAACTGATGATGCTAATGAAAAAAAATGTATTTTGTACTGCAGTCAGTCAATTTCAGTATATTGCATTCACCTTTACTCTTCATGAAATGGCAATCATTACAAAAGTTGATGGTCACAGTGCTGAGTCAACACCTGTCCTACACTATGACTTATTTAGGTGATGTGGTCATCTACTCAGAAGACTAGGATTCTCACCATCCCAAAGTTCAAGCAGTATTGAATTCATTAAGACTGACCACACTTACGGTCTCTAAAATGTAAACTCAGACTGACTGGGCTAAGTTACCATGGATACCTAATTGGGAGAGGGTTAATTATTCCCCTAAAAGAGAAGTTAGAAAATGTAAAGGAATTGCCACTTCTCGAGACAAAAAGGCAAATGATTGCTTTCTTTTGCCTTGTGGAGTACTATAATAAATTCATTCCCTAGTTTGCTTCTATAGCCTGTCTCTGTTGAAATACACTAAGGGAAAGATGCCAAAATGAGTCAGGTGGATACCAGAGTCTAATGAATTGTTTTACAGGATCAAATTAAGTCTTTGATTTGAACCAATTTTGGTATCCCTTGACTTTTCCAAACAGTTCATTGGCTTAAACAGATGCCTCAGAATTTAACTTAGAAAAAGTGCTCACACAATAGCTAGGAAATGAAGAATATCCAGTCTGCTAACACAGCAAAAAAACAAAAACAAAACAAAACAAATAAATCTGAGATCAGATACTCCACAAATGAGAAGGAATACTTGACATTAAACTGAATCTTAGAATCTCTACAATACTTTCTCTTGAGTAGACAGTGCACATCCATTATACATAATGTTCAACTTCAATGGTTTTATCAGCAGAACAAAAATAATATTAATCTCTGTTGGTGACCCCTATCACTTCAGACAAAATCGAAGAAAGGGGGATTAATGATGATGATAATGATGAAGATGGTGCAATAAAGTAGAAGCATGAAGTGGTACCCATTATGTCTCGGGTCACAGACCTGTGCATGGCCCAGAAAAATAATTAAGTGCTACATCACAACACAACAGCTGTCACCTACAATATAGATAACAGGCAGACAATTGCCCACAGAAACCACCCTGGGATATTCAAGGATCAGCTTAAATAAGAATAGACAAGTAAGAAGACATCTGTAACAAATAGAAATATTTATTAAATGCAGTACTGTACACAACAGGCATGATAAATACTGTATCATTTGGAGCATTCATGCCTAATCTCTGTTTCCAAAACTCAGAGGTATCCAGGGCTATGGCAATTTAGGTTGTTGTACCAGTGTCTGCCCAGCACACTGGTATGTGGGATGCCAGTCACTCTGAACATCACAGTAACAGGTCATGCCAGGTATCCTCATTCTTGAAGGGACCTGGATAGTGTTCCAAAAGCCATTTTCTGAACTGGCTGTGCAGGAGACAGACCATAACTTTGCTGTTCTCTGCATACCAGACAGCTGTTCTCCATTGAGGTACAAGCATTGACAGGCATTTCAATGAATATATATTGCAAAAGAAAATGGAGGCATGAAAATTACACCCTAAATGTGACTCTGAATCAAGTGTAATAAACTTTGTAGTTATGCAACATTTGTATACATACAGCTTGTGTGAATGTGAAAATATGCACATCATAGGGTTTATCTAGAATTATACTGGGTACACATGGAAAGGCTTATAAAGACCTTCAGGTCAATAGCCCAGTTACTATCTATGATCCTATATTGGTGATGTGCATCAGAAACTATGTATATGTCACTGGTGCACTTCTGTGAAGCCCAGTGATACATAGACAAAGAATCTTGCCACAATGCATAATAAGGTAAAACTATTATTTATTAATAATGTTAATTATTTTCTGTTAGCAAAAAAGCAGTGTATATCTATCTATCTATCTATATATATATATATATATATATATATATATATATATATGTGTAGGATATAGCCCAAGTATACAGAGGATTACGTTAGGGTAGTAAGAAATATGGCAGTATCACACACCTGTGAATATCTCCTTTTTGAACAACTCCTGGAATCAGTGATTCTTAACTAAGATTACAGCACAGTACTTCTGATGCTACATATTGGCACTCATGCGCATATTCACATATAATCTTCGACATGTTGAGTATGTTATTGCATAATTACAATTTTGTAAACAAGGAAAATGTGTATGTTGATTTAAATGCTCTGCAATGTGTGGAGCATGATAAAATTCTTACAGTGGTTCCTTTAGAAGTAAGTTCATCACATAAGCTTTACCTTAGTATAAAATAAAGCAGCCTGTAAGGCTACATTCAGGAATATAGTTTATTACTGAAGGACTGTTGTAGAAGTATTGAAAACATTTAGAAGCGTGGACTATGTGATGGCCCAGATGGGGTTACTGTGTTTAAGCATAACTGTTGAATTGTTCTAAATGCAAGCACTTATTTTTATTTATTTTTTTTTTTTATTTGAACGATCTGGGTAAGAAAGATGACTACTGCCTTGGGCTGAATTGTGGAAGTGCCTGATTTTGGAATTGTAAGTGGCACATGGAGAAATGGCCTACAGCCCTGGAGTGAAATGCAGAAGCACCTGAGTTTCTAGCCAATAGTGAGGTTTAGGATAGAGGTCGACAGCCTGAAACAACACTCCTAATTGTTGAAAAGTGTCATATGGACTTGTGACTTATTGCGGCTATACTGATTATTTTGTGTTTTGCAAAGCCAAATGTGCCACTATTTGAGTTTGAAAATTAAATAATTATGAGTTTTTCTGCCTTGCCTTGAGTGTTTTCATGGATACTTGAATGGTGGTGTGCATGGACAGCTTTACCCAAGACTTGTCAAAATACAGTTCATTGCTGTACTGCTTCTGACAAGTGCAATACTTACTTGAGTTGTAACTGCCCAGAAGAACTGTGCCTGTGGAATCCTCTGTTTATTGAGGGTACCAGTTAGGTCTGCTATATGCAATTATGTGTTTGTTTAGTGTGGAGAATGTGTTTCCTTGAGAGGATAACTGTGTGCACCTGCCATGAAGGAATGGTTACAGAGACTTGTGGACTACAAATGAGATCTAACCAACATCTTAAGCAATTACAGTATCAGCAAGTAGGGCCAGCCAATGAAGCTGCCAAATCAAAGACTATGCAACATAGACACATGGGTGTGTGATAGAATGTACAAACTATGACAAACTAGATAAATCACAAACTGCATGAATGCATGATTAAAAGTATATAGCAGTGCTTTAGTTAAATCTGACAGCCACAGTAAAAAACAAACAATAATAATAACATTGATTACAACAGTAGTTAAGACTGAAAGAGCTTAGCCTGGTAATATAAAAGAACTGATACTATCATGCAATTCAGAAAAATCTGGTAAGCTTGAAGATTATGTACCATTAAAGACACAATGCTTAGAAATGCCTCGGGATTCAGCAAGCAGCCGTGCAGGAATAACTTATTCCTGCACGACAGTGACTGTTCCTGTTCAGCACAACAGTGTCCCATGCATATTTATGAAGGCACGCTGCCATGCTCTAAAACAGACATGGTTCCATGTATGAGTGCAGGGGGTGTGTCTGAGAGCAGAGCTCTCACAATACACACATCCCCTGCACTCCAGAATTGCCTATCAGCAATTAAAAATGGGCGAGAATGCTTGTAACACCCCCAACACGTCAGGAAAACAAATCAGTGGTCAGAGTCATAAGGGACAATCATCCCTACCAAGCATACCTCTCAACTGTACAGATTTTCGCAGAATGCCCAGATTTTTGCCTCATATTTTTGGTGTGTTCCCCCTAAAATCTTTACCTTTCTGGCAAATAGCTGAGGATTGAGGTCATTAAATAATGACAAAACATTTGAGTTTAAAAGTCTCCACACATCCTTCAGAAAATTCATTCTAATGTAAAACCTAATATTATAGCAACTTTTTAAGTTTGTAAGAACAATATTTAAAATCTGTCCCTATTTGTCCCCCCATCATTTTAGGCTTTGTCCAGATACCTTGCTCTAAGAGGTTGACAGGTATGCTACCAAGCCAAAAGTTATTAGGATAGCACAGGTAGCATAACCACATAGCACATACCTCCCAACCAGTCAGAGTAAGGAATGTGGACAAAGCTAAAAGGGACAATTGTCCCACAAAGCAGAAAGTTGATATAATAACATGTTCAGCATTAGCAGGGGTATTCTGAGGAGTATAGATAAAATAACACAACAGAACTGTTTTTTTTTTTCTTTAGAAATGCGATAAAGTTTAAGCATAGATGAGCGGGTGTGCCCGTTGCTTAGCTATGCTTAGTCCAGCTTAAACAGCACAAGAAGTTAAATAGCAAGAGACATTCAACATAAGTAGAATTGCAATAGTGTAGTAGTTAGAGTACACTTTTTGAGCAGCCATTCCTAGTTCGATCTCCACTGTAACTAATTAGCATTTTACATGTGAAAGCAGTACATAAACATTTTTTTTAGTATTACCTACTAAATAACATATATTTGTTAACTGGAGTACTGCATTACGTCCAGATGTGAGGTGTCAGTTTAATAAAGTTGTGAAGTCCCCATATAAACACAAGTGCCCCATACAGCATAGTCACACATGAATATATGTAATGAAAGCACCTTGGGGGATGTCAGGGACTGTAAACAAATCTATAATATGTAATGAATGATGAATCAATGCCATACAGCTGACAGTTTATAAAATGAAAAATAAGCAATGCTAAGAATTTCACATTATGTAAATATGAATGCTAAGCAATGAGTATCCCAGCTAAGTGGATTTGCTCATCAGTAAGCAGTGCTGAACCTGCTCCTTTAAGCAATGCCAACCTTAGCTAAGCAGGTTTGGCCAAAGCTTAGCTTAGCTCAGCATATTCAAAACCATCCAATCACGGCAAAGGGTGGGAAATTGGGCATATTTAAACCCCACAGGTGGGAATATAGCTCATAAATGGTTGCAGCTTCCCCCTGTAGACAGGATGGCAGGAGTTGGAGAGGGAGTGCGCTTCCGGGTGCAGCACTGGGGCATACAGGAGTCCAAGGTCATGACAGGACTCCTGGTAAAAAACCATGATGAGATACTGCTGCAGGGCCAGTGCCAGGGCTCCCAATACAAAGCAGAATCCTGGGACCATCTCAGCCGTGATCTCACCAGTGCCACTGGTATCTCTTGGAATGGTGAGCAGGTCAGGCACCACTATGCAGACTTGAAGCGGAGAGAGAGAGAGCTCCTGGACGAGTGGATCCAAGAAGCAAGACAGAGGGGTGAAGTCCTAGCAGTGTGTAAGCAGTCATACCATTACTGTTTACTAAAGTCCAGCATGTGTATGTGATGGATAGGTATGTCTAAATATGTCTTTATTTCCTTTACAGCTGAGTGGGCTGTGAATCAGGAAGCCCATCCTAGTAGACTGCAAAGGCTGTGTCGCGAGGCTGGTGAGTAACAATCCTGCTTGTACTAGTCATAACAAATAAATATAAAGTAGTAGAAAGTGACCTGGCAGTATAAATACTGTTGTATGGGTTGTACTGAATAAACCAGAAAATATGACAGTAATAGTCCCATATAGGTCATATTTAAATAAACCTGCAACTGCCTGGCAATAAAGCTCTAAATCCTGGACTGGATGTGTTTACTCTGGTATTGTATGGCATTTATTGTTGCATTCTGTGAATAGTAATATTGTGATAACCACTGTTACCCACACTGTGCTACATAAAAAATATGTCTAGGAATGTCTGTATAAGACAGTTGTAAGTACAAGATCAGATTGGACAACCAAGAGAAACATAGAAAGAAAACACTGAAGCAATAGAGAGCAATTTTCAAATAGCACACTCTACTGTGACTTAAATAGCTGTATTTTTATCAGACACAGCCATGGTTCAAATACTGGGAGTGATAGTAAGCTGTATGCATAATCATACCTCTCAACTGTACAGATTTTTCAAAATGTCCATATAATTGGCCCATATTTTCTGCCTGTTCCTCTGTCCCCCTGGCAAATCAGTGGGATGATCTCAGAATTGTAGTCACGAAATAATGACATACATTTGATTTTCAGACCTCAAAACCTTCAGCAAATGTATATTAAAACAAATCATGTCACTCTAGCAACTCTCCAAGTTTATGACAGCAATATTCAAAACATGTCCCTATTTGTACCCCCATGTTGTCAAGCTTTGTCCAGAGTGTGTTTATTAAGAGATTGAGAGGTATGTGCATAATATTAACTGGAATCTTGGAATATGTGTAGAAACAGTTAGGTAGTGTTAACAAACATTCTCTCCACAAGTCTGTTAGATAAGAAAACTGTGCCTGCCAATAAAGATTTAAATTCTAGACTGGTAGTGTTTACTCTGGTATAGTATGGCCTGACATGTAGCATTCAGTAACATCTGATATCAGAATAGTACTGTTGTGTCAACCACTGTTTCTCACACTGTGCTACATAAAAATATGTACAGGAATGTCTGTATAAGACTGTTGAAATTACAAGGTCAGATTGTACATCCAAGACAAACTTAGACAGAAAACACTGATGAGATAGACAGCAATATCAAAAAAGCACACTCTACTGTGACTTAAATTGTTGTCTTTCTAGCAGACACAGCCATTGTTCAAATCCTGGGAGTTGTAGTAAGCTGTATGCATAATCATAATTCTCAACTGTACAGATTTTTTCAGAATGTCCAGATAATTGGCTCATATTTCTGCCTGTTCCTCTGTCCCCCTGGCAAATCAGTGGGATGATCTCAGAATTGTAGTCATGAAATGATGGCATACATCTTATTTTCAGACCTCAGAACCTTCAGCAAATGTATATTAAAACAAATCTTGTCACTCATGCAACTCTCAAAGTTTATGACAGCAGTATTCAAAACATGTCCCTATTTGTACCACCATGTTGTCAAGCTTTGTCCAGAGTGTGTGCATTAAGAGATTGAGAGGTATGTGCGTAATATTAACTTGAATCTGGGAATATGTATAGAAACAGACAGGTAGTGTTAACAAACATTCTCTCCACAGGTCTACCAGATAAGAGATGTAAGAATGTAGCTATAAGACAGTTGAAGTATTGTACAAACATACCACTGCCCAAACCAAGGTCATAGGATATTGTAATAAAACCTGTACCTTAATGATTAGCGCAATGATCATTAAAGTTGGGAATACTACCAGGATATATAAGTTGTTAATTGACATTTGTCTGGCCCCCACCCACAATATCTGCAACAATAATCTAAATACACAAATCAGTGGGTATGTTTATACCAAACCTATTCTTGGGACATATGTCCTATTGTTCAATAAATATTGAAATGTGTTTCTATTAATGTTCCATGTTGAAATACTATCATTGGTGGCCTGTTGCTATCAATGTAACCTGCATGCTACAGTAATGGCTACTGTGGTTCCATAGATGCATGTGTTCTGTTTGCTATGTAACTGTTCCAAATCTGGTGTTTTGGGTTAATGGGAATATCTATGCATGCTGTTGTAAGTAATACTGGATTGTGTTGACTATTACTAACCCACATATGTTTTAAAACTACAACACAATAGCATGTATGGGAAAACCTGTCCCAGCAGACCCACCTCTCCCACCTCATGTGGCTGTGGCACCGGACCCCAGCACTCCTGGGATCCACCCCTGGACCTCCTCTTCTGCAGGTCCTGCACCACCTTTGGGTGGAACCACCTCAGGGGATGGGGATCATCCCCCCCTGGGAGCAGGCGTGGACAGGATCCTGTCACCTGAAGTCAGGTCAGGGGATTGGTGTGTAGCGAGCTCTGAAAGGAGCTTGGAGATCTGCTACACTAGTTTGAGGGCTGTGTGGCGCATTTAGAGCACCAGCCTGCCCCTCCTGCTCAGCCCCCAGCACAGCCACCTTCAAGGCCGTGAAGGTGCATTTGTGACTGCCCATGGATGAGGACCTCGGTCCTACTGTTTCCATTTGGGGGCTCATGAGTTTCTGATTTCCAAACACCCCTCCCCATCCAAGGTGTTAACCTCCCACATGTGTCATATACCACCCCTGTATGCTATCTTGTCTGTCTTGTCTGTCTTTCTACCCAACCTACCTCCCCAAATATACATACTATCCCTCCCCAACATCGCACTCTCACCTTAAAAAAAGGACACTCTGTTTCCCCCAAAAAATGTTGCCCATAGCTGTCCATTTTGCACACATGTCCAGTGGACACATGTAATCTGGTCTAATTGGCTTCACAACACATTATTGTTGTTCTCACCCCTCTTTCAGGGGTTTGAGTTTCAAAATCTACCTCCAAATTCAGTACATATGCACAGCTGTTGCTGTAGAATTAATGGACAACTATGGACCTTTCCTACACCCATCCTGCACATCCCTAGCTACTTTCCCTACTGTTTTTCCCTCTGCATGCCCCCTTTTTCACCACTTTCCTATCACCCCTTTTTTTCTTTTCTTTTAAAGAAATTAGTATGAGTAAGCACTTTTAAGAAGTATTAAGCGAGTTTAAGCCTGTTTTTGCAGCAGCAAGCAATGGCTACACAGATTAAGCACTGTCAGGGTAACTGTCTGTAAGGTTATTTAACCAGAAGTTAACATTCCTTACCACCACTCAAACCCACGCAAAACTGCTTACAACTGCTTAAAAGTGCCTTAATCACTTTGTATCCAACAGCCCTTGTTCTGCCCAGCAACAAAATAATCAGCCCTTGCAAGTCTCAAACCCAGAACCCTGCACATGATAGCCACGCTGATTTACCACTAAGCTATTTGCAGTGTAAAAACATATGCAGCACAGTCATTCATCAGCAGGGAAAATGGATTTATATAGGTAGATGTATGTATGCACGTGTGTGTGTATATATATATATATATATATATATATATATATATATATATATATATATATATATGTAGACATACATACATGTCTATATATGGATAGATATATCTATATGTTATAAATATATATATATATATATATATATATATATATATATATATGTATTGCATTCACACATTGGGTCCACACTCTGAAATTCTCACTGCAAAACATCTGACCAAAGGCACTGTTAATGGGGGTGAAGGGGCCCAAAATAGGGATATGTTCTAATTATTGCCATTACCCCTTCTTCCACAGCTAAACTGATCTGCCTTGTAACACAATAACCAGCACTTGCAAGTCTTGAACCCAGGAGCCTGCACAACATAGCCACAACAAGTTAACAGTAAGCCATCTCAGCTGTAAGATGTCAGGATGATTTCTCTAACATATCATGTAGAACAGTCAGTCTACCATAGGGAATGTACAATGTGGAAGCAGTAAACATTCCAATGATACATATACATACACATGTATACATATACATATACATATATATATATATATATATATATATATATATATATATATATATATATATGTATGTATATATGCATACATACACATATAAATATATAACTACTTATAGATATGTCACCAAACACAAAGCACCAGTGGAGGAAATAAAGCCCAGTCCTTTCTTTAAAATCCAATTTAATGTCAAAAAGCACGACAAGTCAATCCAGCATAGCAAGATACCAACAAAAAACGAACTTCAAGGCACTAACGCTATGTCTCCACACTTGCGTTTTCGTTTAGTAACTTCCTCAGATGCAAATGAATACTAATTACAGAGCACACCTCACTTTATATACATACATTAATTAAGCAATTTTATACACTCAACTTTAATTGATGATCATTAAAAAACCTTTTTACTAGTCATTTAAAACCATTTAAAACACAACTTACACATTCATCCACTTTGCTAATAAAAAACTTGTATTATATTAACATTATTAAATAAATTAAATTAAATTTAATATGTTCATCCACATTTATTGCGTTTTAATCTTATATTATTGCTAATAATATCAATAAATGCAAGACTGCTTTTAAAAATACATATAAAAATGCATTTGGTGTATTACATTATATTATAGCACCATCTAGTGTTGAAAGAAAATAATTTATTCTAAAAAATGCACTATATGACTTTCAGATAGTTAGTACTATTATAAACTCAAAAGGCCTCTTTTTACAACTGTCAAAAATAATAGAAATGGTAAAAAATTATAAAAAATTACAATAATTTCCAAGAATATCATTTTATGTTTTAACCATTTCCAGTAAATATATGAAAGGCATTATTTCTTCATTCATAATTTCGCTGCCCTCATTTTTAATACTGGAGCCAAAGACACTGTATTATTCAAGCCAGGCGGATTATAGGACTCCAAATGGAGTTGCCATAACAACTCTTTGTATTCTATAGTGTCCTCCCAAGGATCCCCTCTGACATCTTTGTTCACCACCTCTAACACAAAGAAGGAGAAAACTGCCTCCTCACATTCAGTTTTGTGTCTACAAAGAGCATTATTAAGGCAATTTGTTTTTATGTCGTAATTATGTTCATATATTCGATTTCTTAGCCTCCTTTCTGATTTACCGACATAAAATGCTGCACATTTTTTACACATACTCAAATAAACTATACCACTAGTTTGACAATTGGCAAAGTGGTTACTCTTAATCAATATGTCCCTACTATTAATTTATACTGTATCCTTAGCACATATAAAGGGACATTGAGAGCAACCTCCACATTTAAATGTGCCTACTCTTCCTTTCTTTGGTCTATCCACCTTTCCTCTAACCTCAAAAAAATTCTTTAGGTTTTTGCCTTTCCTATATGTACATTTTAAAACAATTAAGGTCCGAAATTTCACCAAATTTTTGCCATTCATCTTCTACCAAATTTCTAATTAAATTTGCCTCCCCACTAAAATCCAATACAAAGTTGTTATAACCCTCGAATTGGTCATTCTTGTTGTCCACCTTCTGCCCTTCTTCTTTTCCTAAAATGGGCTGATATTTATCCAGCCTTCCTTTAACCACCTCATCTTCTATTTCCTTAATTAACCTGTCAGGGTAGCCTCTATCTAGGAACATTTTACGTAATCTTCCACATTCCTCTTCAAAATCAATCTCTCTAGAAGTCATTCTGCTACCCCTGACATATTGTCCCTTAATTATACCCTTCTTATGGTGGTGGGGATGGGCACTGTCATACGCTAGAAATGAATTAGAATAACTTTCCTTTCTAAACACCTTTGAAAATACCTTATAGATATGTATAAAAAGAGTATATATAGAGAGTGCACAGTATATCAAGCAGCCATTATTCCTACAGATGCCACCTTTTAAAATGGCCAGTGTTTGATTCTTTCCTACAAATGAGAATTGTTGCATTAAACAAATACCCACACACAATGCAAAGGACATGACGCCACACACAAGTTTGTATACACAGAAATGTTTATTTGTGTACTATTTCAGTTGTTTATGCTATTTCTTATAGCAGTTAGGTGTTTGGAATACATAATAACTGATTAATGCAACTCTCAAACAAAACATATGATACAGTAATCTGCAAAACATAACATACTTTGCTATGCCAAGCAAAAGATGGCAAATGGAGTAGCGAAGTACAAAAAAATTGATTTAACAAAATAAAATAAAATAACCAACAAATGATTTCAAAAGCACTTTTCATCCAGTACTATGACTGGACTTCCTCAGATACCAACAAATAATGAATGATAATGTTAAATACTTGTTCCACTTAGTCACATTACTAAAATGTTAGTGCATTACAATTAATTAATTGACTAAATGATTGCTCCAAAAACTAGCAAGTCCTAGAACTAGGTTCAAACTAAAACAAACTTGGATATTGACAATACATAGATGGAATGTTAAAAGTACATATGTAATACTACTTACACATACTCACATAAAATATTACATATTGGGTGTTAAATATTGAGTAACTTTTCCTAAAACTTCAAAACATTTTTTTAAATAAAAATAGAAATGAAGATGTTATTCTTTAATGTAATAAACTTCTCAGTTTCAAAAAAGATAAAATGGTACAAGTTTCATTAATTCCTGGAAATTGATTAGCATTCAAATGCAGTTGCCATAATAATTCAAGGTATTCCAAAAATAATGAAGCAGGTCCCCCTTGAATGTTTTCAGTCATTTGATCAATAACCCCAAACTTGAATTTATGATTGGCACAATGTTGGATGTGTACTTCACTGCTTTGTTTGCCATCTTTTGCATTTATTTTAAGTTTGTTATTTTGGTTTTGTGATGATAATACTTTGCTATACAGTCTAAGGCCTTCAAGTAGTACAACAGTAAAAAAAACACTTGCCTTGAAGATAAGAACAAATCAACACTTAATTACAGATGTAGTTCAGCAGTCTCCAATTACACTCTGTACTCAACTCCTAGGGGGAAAGTATTAGTTCTCACAATGTAAATGTATCTGTTACATAACAATGCTTAATTTAAAACATCACTAGCGCACTGATAAAGAGAACTGTGTGTAAGACAGTAAACTCTAGCCCACCACTGTTCCCATGGTGAAATGCATGAAAATGTACAGCCATATACCTTAATGTTTCTTACTACTGTTATCCCTCAATGTTATAATAGCCTAGTTTAAAAACATTTAATACCCTTCCCCCATAAAATGTCTTACAAGGGCATATAACAGTGTTCTCTATACACTGACCTCCAGACTGTACAAAGTCACACACATTTTGTCCAGCTGTAGCCTTCATATATATAGACCCTACCCCACAATTTGTGTGGGAGTCCACAACATCACTGGAATGATAACAGGAATGCCAGCACTACATAATGATAGGCCACTACCTAACAACCTCTTACTGCATAACATCTGGACAAAGCCTGGTATATAGGAGGACGTCAGAGGCTGAAACACAGGGCCATATTTTAAATATTGCTTTTATACACTGTGAAAGTTGCTGGTGTTACAGGATTGGTTGCAACATACCCTTACTCAGGAATATGAAGTCAGAAACACAAATGGATGTTGCCATGTACTGATATGAATCAATGGAGAGAATGCCACTGATACGTCAGAGACAAGACCTGTGTGGTGAACAGACAAAGCTTAACAGCCAGTCCTCTGTCCATAATGTGGATAGGCCCACAGTTGAGAGCTATGCAGATAGACTGCATTCCATGCAAAACAAGCATGTACACACAAACCCTGCAAAACTAGCATTATTCAATGCACATAACAGCAATACTCACACACTGTCCCTAGGTCTGGAACCTTATACAAACATGTAGTTGGTCTGTATCCGCAAGTCCTGTTGTAAGATGTTTTGCTACCTGCTCTCTGTAACATTGCTGCCCACATACAGAAAGGATGTCTTCCATACAGGAAAGATAAAGGGACAACACCCACATGATGCAGTCATTTATAGTAGTGTGTTGCTTTGACATTGACTGTTGGAAATACTACACAGCTGGCTGCATGCAATTAGCAAATGGGGAAAACCAGTTGGTGCAGAGGCCATCAGCTGATCATGAGCATCACCTACAAAAGCCATGCTGCAACCTATTCAAACCAGCATGATCACTGTAGTGGAGAGAGAGAGAGAGAGAGAGAGAGAGAGAGAAATAATAATACCAAAAAACAAAAATACTAAAATAAAAAAAAAAAAGAAGACATCCAAGTGGTACACAGAAGAGAGCACAATAATAAAACAGGTATGTGAAACATGTCAGCTTGTAATTGAATGCAGTATTTGGTCTGTAATAATGGGATAGATGATGCTGAAAGATTTATATGTGCCATCAAGGCTTGCTGCAATGATGTCCTGCTGAACAGCTGCTATGGACATAGCATCTGGCCCTGTGGACAGTGGGCCATACCTGTCAACTGTGCAGATCTGCACAGAATGTCAAGATGTAAGCAATCATAGTGTTTGTTCTGTTCCTCCAAACATGTATATTAGTCTGGCAAATAAGTGAAGGTGGAAGTAATGAGGTCATGATAGACACATGAGTTTCAGACACCACCACCTTCGGAACAGTCTTGGTAATGTGAAATGTATCATGCACAAACTTCATAGGTTTGTAATAGGCATATCTATGATCTGTCCCTATATATACCCCCCTAATGTGAGGTTGCATCCACACGTGATGCTCCGTTTCGTAGCAAGGGGGTTCAGTGCGGATCTGATGTCTGAACTCTCTCTCTCTCTCTCTCTCTCTATATATATATATATATATATATATATATATATATATATATATATCTATATATAGACACGTATATCTACATATATACAAACACAAACACACACATAAATACATTTTCCCTAACTGTTGAATGACTGTGCTGCATAATATGTTGAGAAAACATCACACATATCTGCAGCGTAGATGGCTTTGTGGTAAAGTGCTGTGGCTATGGTGTGCAGGGTCCTGGGTTAGACACTTGCAAAGGCTGATAATTTATTTGCTGGCCAGAATAAGGGCTGTTGGATACAGAGTGTTTAAGGCACCTGTAAGCAGTTGTAAGCGGGTGTGAAATGGACAGTTATGTATGGTGTGAAATTCTTGTTGGGAACAGATTGCCCTATTTTTTGATAAGGTGAGAGTGGGATTTTGGGGAAGGATAGTAGGTATATTTGGGGAGGTAGTTTGGGTCGGAAGACAGACAAGACAGACAAGATAGCATACAGGGACTGTACATGACATATGTGGTGGGTAAACATCTTGGACGGGGAGGGGTGTTTGGAAATTGGACGCCCAAGAGCCCCCAAATGGAAACATTGGGAATGAGCTCCCCACCCATGTGCAATCACCACTGCACCATCATGGCCCTGAAGGTGGCTGTGCATGGGGCTCAGCAGGAAGGATCCTCTAATTGGGGCACAAGGGCCTCAAGCTGGTGTAGCAGATCTACCAATTCTCTGTGGAGCTCCCTATGCACCAGACCCTGGACCTGACTTCAGGTGACAGGATCCTGGCTGTGCCCACTCCCAGAAGGGGGAACAAGCACCATGCCCTGAGGTGGTTCCACCTAAAGGTAGTGCAGGACCAGCAGATCATGAGGTCCCAGGGTGGGACCCAGAGGTGCTGTGGCCTGGTACCCTGGCCAGATGAGATGGGAGAGGTGGTTTTGCTGGGAACAGCCTTCCCTAACATGCTATTGTGTTGCAGTTTTAGAACATATGTTAGTAATGATAGTCAACACAATCCAGGATTAGTTATAAACACATGCATAGATATTCCCATTAACCCAAAACACCAGATCTGGAACAGTTGCATAGTAAACAGAACACATGCATATATGGAACCACAGTGGCCATTACAATGGCATGCAGGTGACATTGTTAGAAATAGGCCACCAATGATAGTGTTTCAACATGGAACATGAATAGAAACACATTTCAGTATTCGTTGCACAGTAGGATATATGTCCCAACAGTTGGCTTGGTGCAAACATATTCATTGTCTGTTCAGAGTATTGTTGCAGATATGGTGGGGGGAGAGAGAGAGATGTCAATTAATAACTACTATATCCTGGCAGTATGAGGTCCTCAGACCTTTTTTTCCTGTTTATGTCTTCCAGGTACCATGTCCTGAGAGCATCTCCCTGCTTATACTCGACAGGAGAATAAAATAATAATAAACTGCCTAGTGCATCATCACAGAACCCTCTTTGGGCATACAGCCCATGATCTGCAGGAGGGGACTGGCCTGTGGAGCGAGCTCGTCCACAGGGTAAATAAAGTCTGTCTACATAATCACAGTTATAAGCAGGTGCAACATTGTTGCACTGATCTCATCTGCCACGCCCGTCAGCATGCTGCTGCAGTTAGGAGGGACCAGCTAGGCACAGATGGGGGACATGCCATTCATCTCCCACTGACACATGCTGAGGAGCTCCTCGACAGCCTTGTGACACCCACCCATAAGCCAAGCCAGGAACCTGATGATATCATTGTGGAGGTGGGTGCTACCCACACAATGGATGAGGAGCATGCAGGTAAGACCCCAGGGCACATTAGTAGACCAATGTTGCTTATCCATCTTCATCTGTAAAGTATCTTCATGCATATGTCAGATAACATAGTCTGTTACTGCAGTGTAGTAATGAACAGATGTGCATAATCTCTAGTATTGTGGGTTTGCACTGTTGATGTACTGAAATGCTGCTCCCACCCTGGACCAATGCCACAGGTGTGGCTACTGACATTACATCTCTCACACAACTATGTAGGTCCATCTGGTATACCTCTGGGTAGCAGCCTGTAGCTGGTAAGTATGGAGTTTTTTTTTTGTTCAGGTTTGCCAATACATCAGGCATGTTATGGCCATGGTATTTGCCATGCACACATTTAACATGCCTACCCATGATGCATGCTGTACATGTTCACTTATTGTTGCTGTTAACTGCACTGCATCACAGTGGTCACCATGATGGCATATCTGAAGGGTATGTAAGAGTCCAGCAGTATACCTAACAACCTGTTAGTGCAAGATATGTGGACAGAAATGAACATAATGGTGGGACAAATGGCCTACACTAGGGATATTTCTGAAGCATTACCCTTATAGAGTGGCTACAACAGTGTATGCACCACTATTACAATGGCAACTGTTACAGAGCTATACAATGGCATATCACAATACCACATTCCACACCTTTTAGAACCTGCAATGTGATTCTAACATGAGCAATGCATGTGTAATATGGAATCCTATGTTAGGACAACAAATATGGGGAATACATACCTTAACAAACACTGGAAGCATATGTGTGCACACACTCCAAATAACATATTGTGGAAGCAGCTTTTGAGGTACTGATAGCATTCACTCTTCTTGAGTATGCACCTTCCATCAAGTACAGAGCCACAATGTCACACCAAGTAATGGTCTACTTTCCAAGAAGTATGCCCATGACATTTTGCTCATTCATGTGCAACATAGGCAGCCGTGGCTTGCACATATCTTACAAAGCATGGAATGGATCCCATATCCAAAAGGTAGCACTCAGGAGTGGGAGACATAGCCTTACCTTACCATTGCATATACCATGGCAAAAAGTGCAGACAGTCATGTATGTGACTACGAAGTATGGGACAACATTAATGTAGAAAATAAATAGATGCCCATCCAAGACAGATGACAATACATGTTTCAAACTGGTCATGGAGGCTGTCAAGAAACATGCAGCAACACTGAGGGACTTGCAGGAATGTCTAGCAAGTACTGCCTGTGCAGTACCTGCGTCGACAATTGCCTGGACTCTGCATAAATGTGGCTTATGGGTTAGGGTAATCAGATGGAAGAGTTGTTCCACAGGAAACATCATCCAGGGCTCTCTACAGGTAGCATATGCATAACATCAAGTCTCCCAAAGGCATGTGCTGTGATTCGTAATGGTGTACTGAGACCAAGGCTGAAACCTACAGACAGTATTAATAATGATACATGTGGTGCACAAGCAACACCTCACTCCACCTCAGGCTTAACATCCCCATCTGCACCTTGCTGGTGCCAGTGTGAACCTTTAGGTTTGCTGTTCATTAGCAGGAATTATACCAGTAGACATGGTGTTCTGAATTCTGAACACTGCAAAATGACACAGTTGTCAAGCATCTGCAATAAGACTGAGGATGGAGAGGGGTGTCATCCTGAAACACAACAGTGAACTGAAGCATACATCCAAAGCTCACTAAAAATGGCTGTACACAGTCAAGGTCACGAATTGCACCAGACATAACCCTGACTCCACAGCAATAGTGAAGGCACTGTGTGACTTCCAAGGGCTGTGCACATGAGCTGACCTTGCAATCCAGCAGAATTGGGAGACATTTGTAGGGCAGAGTGACCAAATAATGGCAAGCGAAGATGGGCAATGCTAGTATACCCCTTCCAGGAATAGTGACCGCTGTAGTTCACTTAACAGGTGCTGCAACAAACCATCATGTTAAGGGTGTGCACACTTATGCAACCCACATATTGTATGTATATCAATCAGCATCTGCACAACTAACACATTTGTTTGATACTGCATTTGATTGCACAGGGCATATGTCACATATCAGGTGTGTGTAATGTTAACATATGCAGTATTGTGGCCCCACTGCATATCAGGGAGGAGGCTGGCATGTCAATAACGGTGTGTGCACTCACCATAGCCACAGTAAGCTTCGAAGGTTGTCAGTGTAATTGGATTGTATTGCTCATACATGCATTGCTGTTGATGAGATCTGTAAATCAGAGGTCAGGCATTCATTATTGACATCTATCCTCATATCATCTCACGTATGTGTCAAGCAAACACATAGGTTTGTAAGCAACAGAGAGAACATAGCTACCACACATATACACATTCAGCAATGGTGTGTACACTCGTGAGGTATGGTGCACAGTACATGCCAGGTTGCTGAACAGGTGCACAGCAATACTGTGTACAAGGGTGCAGTGTGTTCCAGGGGAAGTAGCATCACCTATTAAGACAACTCATGCATCAAACAGATGTATAATGTTGGTAACAAGGATTGAGTATAGCTGCAGTGCATGCTATTGAATGCCATATGTCATACATGTTGACTGTTGGGTAATGAGAGGTCTGTGTAATACCTTTGTGCCACCTCACCTGTAAGTGTGTGTGTGTGTGTGTGTGTGTGTGTGTGTGTGTGTGTGTGTGTGTGTGTGTGTGTGTGTGTGTGTGTGTGTGTGTGTGTGTGTAGAGGTAAGCAATGACATACAGGTCTTAAAATACTTTTTTTGTTTTCCCCTCACAGGTGTCAAGGTGGGTCAGGGTCATCTCCTGCAGGCAAACTGATGTGTCCATATTGACTCTGATAATGATAACAGAAATGGTGAGGCACAGGCAGGGTTGTCAGGAGCTGAAGCTGTGCCATCAGTTGACATCCCACTGTTATACACCCATCCCCACATACAGTCACAATGCCTATACATATCCCATCACCAGTGGCCATAGATGAAGGACAGTTGGCAGATGGTGGCATGGAACAGGACAGTGTGGTGACTATGGTAAGTGTGTCTGTACACAGCAGCCATAGCCAGATGACTGGTGAAGTATCACACAGGCAGATGTGCAGGGGTGCTCGTAGGAGGGCTGCTGGCCATCATGCCCCTGGAAGAATCACCAGGCACATGTTTCGGGCCATCTGGAGGCACAGGCACATATGGAACATTATACCAGACAGGGTCTGAGGCTCCAGATGGCTACTCATTCTGCTGTACTTGACAACTTCTGTGATCTTGCAAGTTCCCACCATTATTTTGCAGAGGTTCTGGATAGATGGTTGGGTGAGATGGTGAGAATCCTCGACTGTGTAATGTCTGTGTTAGAGCATATGGTGGGAGTAGGGCGACAGCCACGTGGACATAGGTCAGCAACACCAACAGGTGGTGGCCTATGTGGACGTGCAACAAGTGACAGCTGCACCTATAGTGGCAGTACCATCACCAGCACTGCAAGGGGTGCTGTCCACACCACAACACAGCATGCCACGTGCACATGGTTCTGGCCAGTCCCAACAGGGACCTGGATCCAATGGATATTTGTCATCATCAGGAGAGAGTACCGTATCTGGGCTTGTACCTGGTAGTGCCCGTGGAACTCCTGGCAGGCACAGTTCCTGTGTTTGAAATCTAGTCTTACTTGGGAAAGGACTGTTAACAGTAGTAAAGTAATGATACAATACATGCAAGTGTGAATGTATATAACCTGGGATGCTACCCATATATGAAACACATACAAAGAGAAAATAATGTTGTACTAGCCATATATACTCAGGTGTCCCATACAGTATACTCACACCCCTTACTACTGTAATGACAGCACATAGAAGCATGTTATGTACATGGAATAAAATACACTTATCAAGGATGTCATTACCCTGCTATTTTCTCAGTCTAGAATGTGATTACTAGTTACCAAGGCTAAACTGTGCTTAGCAGTAGTAAGCATTGCCTAAATGTAACTGCTAAGCAGATTTGCACAATGGTAAGTGAAGCTGACATGGTGTAAGCGCCTTTTCATTTAACAGTACATTAGCAACGCATACCGTCTTGCAAACCCACGCAAACCCACTTAAAGCTGCTCAAAACTTCCTTAACCACTCTGAATACAACAGTCCTTGTTCTGCCTAGCAACAAAATACAGAGAAAAATTAATGAATGGAAAGCCACAAAAGACCAGTAATCAAAAATCCCAAATGTGTATGTGCGCATAAAGCCAGTAGTGGAGATCTTCGATATTATTAAAATGGATTTATTAAACACATAGATTTCCAAAAACGAATGAGCAAAACAGTTCACATGAATGCCTTAACAATCACAGCATGCGTTTTCATCTTTTACATTGACTTCATTAGATGACCAGTGCTTGCATCATTGTTAATTTATATTACAAAATTTAATTACACAACCAATACCTTATTCTATTCCATTTTAAACCAACCAATAATGATACCCCTACTGAATAATTAATTAAATATATAAATGAATATTAAATGTTCATTTAAAACCTTTTATTTACCTTAAAATTAATTCTTATAAATTTATTTAAAATTATTAAACTAATGCTGTACCTAAAACTCCTTAATAAATATGATTTGTATAAATAAAATACATTTAATATAAAATAAAAAATAAATAATGAATTTAATATTAATGGTATTTCATATTGTATAAAAGGTTGAAATACTTGTGTTTCATATATTATTAAATAAAACTATTAAATAAAACAGAAAACATAAGGGAACAACCAAAAAATCCCTAACTGCCCACTAGTGGTTTTTTATATTCACTACAAT
>NC_056735.1:1603548810-1603723810 GCF_019279795.1 Protopterus annectens | reverse complement strand
CACATTTCATTGATTTATTTAAACAAACATCGACCTAGAAATATATCAAACCAAAATCAAACCAAAATAATACATAATGGATACTATAAAACAATAATACATACAAAAAAAAAAAACATTTAAATAATACAAACAAAGGTTTGATAAAAAATTATTCATCAAAAATATAAAACTTGTAAAATTGTTTGTTACTGTCTGTGTTATGGTGTTTATTATTATATAATTAATATATATACTCATTCATTTAACATTTCATTTATACTAAATTAAAAGAAATAGAAAATACAATATATAGAGAATATTATATATATTTGTATATATACATAAACATAAAAACTTTAAAAATCAAAGATTTAATTTCTAAGAAATTAGTCTTTATATTGTGTAAGAGATTGCTTAATCTGTGGTTAAAGCCTATCCTCCTTCTTCAAGCCAAGTTTTTCTTTTTTCATCTCTCATACACCTTTAATAAGTATTTTCTTAAATAATAAAAACAAAAAATAAAAAAGATAAAGAAAATTGTAAAAATAAATAATATGTGTGTGTAAATTTTCTTGTGTTTTGTTGTTTAGTGATCAGTCTTAGGTTCTTGAATGTTGTTTTGACATGTTGTTTAGTCTTGAAACAAGTAAAATGTTTTGGTGTTACACATCTTGCAAAATACTATTTCAAGACAATTGAGTGTTATGTGTTACTTATATGAAACTGTTCAAGAATTTGTTAGCATTCGTACTTTTTCAACACCGATATAAGAGCAAAACCAAGTAATTAAACATTTTTTTTGAATTTTTCAAGTTTTGATTGATTCATATTGAATAAATCATGTATTTGTTTAGTTGTTAAGATTTGAAAGTTAGATCTGGTAATGGATAGCCAAAAAAATATATAAACTAATGGTGAAGAAGGAACTCATTATGGCAGTCAAGGAGCTACTATAGTTGTTCAGAACTCACCATATGTGTGACTTAAATGATACAGTTACAATAATATAACACCTTATATTTTGTATTAATTATATTTATTTATATATTAATGCTATGGGACAATAATATATTTTTGTATTTATTCTTTATATATATTTTTCTGTATATTTATATACAAATTTATATATATATATTTATGACACAAGATATATATTTTTTTATATATTTTATATTGATTTTTTTGTTTAAAATTTAATGTAAATGTTTACAAGTTTTTATTGAAATACTGTAACTATTGTGTCTGAGCTGCTTGTGTTACATGGCTGATGTTAGCAGAGGTATTCAGACATATACACTGTTTTACACTGTGAAGTATTATGTCATCAAGAACTGACAGATATACTTATTTGTTCACAGTTATTTCCTGGGAAATATTGTGGTCTGCAGCCTACATATTCTTGCACACTCATGCTATTCTGGAGGAGTACCCGCAGACACTTGCTGATGGGTCTGTGTAAATAGTCTAGCACCTTGGTACTGTGGTGGCTGAGGATCCCCTGGTTGTACATCAATCGACATAACAGAATGGCATATACTGCTGTGGCCATACCTCTCAGCTGTACAGATTCACCCAGGTAACCCAGAGACAAGGCTCATATATCTGGCTAGTTCCCCTTCACATTGTGGTTTACAAGCAGGTTTGTTGCCACCCATTACTGGGTTTGTAGGCAGGGCTAGTAAGAGCAAATATCAGAGTTTCAGACTTCACACACTTCATGGCGTCCATGTTTCTACAACCCCCCCACACTGTTAGTCTGTCCTCTTCCTAACATTATGCGAGCGATATCTGAGAAGTATCCCTATAGTTGTCCCTTCATCCCAGCGGTATTTAAGGGTTGGTCCACAGTTCATGCAGTAGGATATGGTGAGCATGCTACTGGGATTTGTCGGCATGGCCTTGCATTTGTGTTCTGTGGACTGTGTTATGTTGATAGCTGGGACCCCATTTGATAACGTACATTGGCAGTACAGGTGAGGAACAGGCCTTTGACACAGGACTGTAGGGCATTTCATAGTGATGCAGGCCATCTGTAGCAGGCCAGTGCATTCTGTTACTCCTACAGTCCCAGGCTGCGAGCCAGTGGATTCCCCTGGGGTGACAGGGTAAGTGTGCGAGGTATTCATAGCAATAGTTCCTGTCCATATTAATCCATTTTCTGGATGCTGGCAGGGTGGTGCTTACAGCTAGGGACACACCTGCATAGGACACCTCTTCAGCATGATGCATTCTGTGTGTATTCCCATATGGAAGTGAGGGTCATACTACACTCATTCCCAACAGCGGGGATATGACCTGTGATAAACCTGTGGCTGACAGTGGGGTGAGCTGTGTGCATGTGTGATATGGAAGTTCTTGCAGCTGACTCACAGATATACCTGGGAGATTCCCCTTGTGCTGCCTTGTGCAGGGACATAGGCAGTTTCTCATTACTTCATAACTGTGCTTTTTTGTGGTCTGCCAGTGAATGGCATACATCTGTATTCCATACTGCACAGACAACTAATGTGCTGCTAACCTGTATGTACAATTCCAAAGGTGTGTGCAATTGACAGTTAAATTTTATGTACTCTGTCTAGGGTAATTCCACCTGTGTTTTGTGTGTATGTCTGGGCCCACATTCATGGCATGTCCATCTTTCAGATGGTGACAGATATTGACATCTGAACAGTGAGTATGGATGACTGCTGAATTGGGTCTTGCTGAGATGCATTGTGGTTGGCACTGCAGTTGTCAGAACTTGATCCTGTCATCGATAGTATTGGCCATAGGCCACCAAGATACAACCCTCCATGCCTACATGCTGACCACTTCCACACAATATACAACACACAACAACCTAACACACATACCCCTGCATATTGTACACATGCAACAATCTATCCTGTAAATTTGGCCAACTCAGGTAGTCTGTGTGCCACTGTTATTAAACCCACACGTACATGTTACTGCATTTCTACATAGGATTGTTGGGGGGGCACACCTGACAACTGTAAACATTTGCTATGACTGTACTGGTATTTCAGGTACTGTGTTGGCTCTTAGGTTTTGTTGACCTACATTTCAGATTCAGACTTCTTACCCTTCAGAACTAACATACAACTGCCTGACCTGTTGTAGTCTGTCTGTCTAGGTCTGGAGGGGGAGTGTTCTCCATTGCCATCAATTGGAGGCCTCAGCACAGCCTTTCGTTATGGTCATCTACACCTGTCTTGCTGGCTGAGGCTGTTGTTGGGTATTTGAGCCTCATTGAAATGCATGTGTGTGTACTATGGACACACATTTGGGCCACCACATGTACTGCAGTGGGATTTGTCACCTTGTCTAGTACTGCCTACTTTGTTGAAACCAGCATTTGTTATGGATTTCATGCTGCCCATAAAGATGTCCACTATCTGCTGCCATCCCATTCAGCCACCTGATTCCCTTGCATGCTCACATCCATACCATAGATACAACTAGTAGAACATACTACTCCATTCAGAAATTGATAGGAAGAGTGACTTACCTTGTGGCTGTGCCAGTATTGAGGATGGTGCTGGAGGGCTGACTATGTCGGATGCACATAGTACACTCCATATACTTGGTAAAACACAGGTAGTGTCATGTTTGGCATCCCTTTTGCTGTATGTGCAAGTCAGAGAGAGGTGCCATTCCCTAGGTTCCTGCTGTGTCAGTGTATGTGCTATGAGTTTTCTCTTTGCCAAAACCTGGGCATACTTGACATGCCTCCTTCTCCCTACATGCGCAGGCTCAGGTTGTTCCTCCTCCGAGTCACTCTGTGCCTTTGCTGGACTTGGCAATAGTGAGGGGCTGTGTGGCCCTGCCCCATGCTGTTCCTGCTGCAGCTGTTTCCACAGAATCATATTGTGTAGCATGACATATACAAAGAAAATTTGTGTACATGTAGCTGGAGAGTACTGCAAGGCTCCATCGGATATGTCCAGGCACTAGAACTGTGACTTGTGCATCCCAAATACATGCTTTATTATGATTCTGGTTTGTGCGTGTGCCTCATTATGGAGTTCTTGTTCAGGTGTGTGTGCATTTCTGATCAGTGTCATCAGCTATGGTTCCAGTGCATAACCAGCATCCCTCACTAGGTGGCCATATTTGATGTCCCCACTGGCAAATCTCTGGTACAGCTGTGTCATATGCCAGATGTGGGAGTCGTGATAGCTTCCAGGGCTGCCAGCACATACATTCATGATAATGCCCTGGGCATCACACATGACCTGGCATTTGATGGAGGGGAAGCCCCTGCAGTTTATGTAGACCCTACCCTGCTCACCAGGTGGTGCTTTGATGTGTATGTGCATGCAGTCTATAGCATCCACTCCCTCAAGGTATTCTGCTATTTGGTGGAAGAGACACATATTGCTGTTCAACATCTCAAAGGTGTTGAGGAAATATATGTGCTCACTGGCATGTGCTGTCATGGCATCCAGGAACTGGTGGAATACCCTGGATACTGATGTCTGTGAGATACCCATGATATCCCTAGTTGGCCTTTCAAAGGTACCTGAGTCTAGTATTCTTAAGCCTACACATACTTTGGTATCCGCTGGGATGGGTTCCCCTCTGTCGGTTCTGTGTGTGAGGCGTGGCCAGCACAGGTCAACAATTTGCTGTAGGATGTCCCTGTCCACCCTATAGTGCTCCACTATCTCCAGCTCATGTAGCCCCTTCTAGGTTACCCTGAGTCTGTACAATCTTCTCCTTCTCCTCACTGTGGGTTGGTCATCAGCATTCTTATCCTCACCACCCTCAGCCTCTTCCATATATTGATGTATGAGAGCGACAGCAGCCCCTATCATTTTGTTAGTGTTGTCAGGTAAAATTTCCCTGTCTCTGTACACCGGTGGTGTAAAGTTTGTAGGAAAAAACAGAGTGAAAGGTGTTTGCATAGTTTATAGTAGTGTGCTAGGCTGGGCTGCTGCCTGTGTAATTGGCTGATTCTGATACATTTCACCTGCCTGCTATGCTAGTTCTTTTTGATTGCCTTCCTACTGCTGTTTTCCCTTCCCATTGCCTTCCCGTTTAAGCCCTGAGGCGTGCTGCACATACCCAGTGCTCAGATGTGAACAGAGCTGCTATTTCCTGTTTTTTTTTTTGTTTGTTTAAAATCTGGCACGTGGTACGCACACCTGTTTAGGCAATGTAAACTCTGCTAGGCAGCCTCAGACACATCCCCTTCCTTAGCTGTGCTTAGCTAAGGGCAAACACGGGCCACAGAGCTCCAATAAGCTTACAACATGCATGACACTTCCCCTTATGAGTTCATCTACCTCTTATGCTTATACCATGGTGTTGCTGCACCTAGACGGTTGGGTGCAACCTAACATTGAGGGGAAATCTGTGATTCAGTATAATTTCCCTCATTTGCATACAACTGACTGCTAATGCATAGTTACAGAACTGACACTCAGCCTTCCCCCTTAGCAACCACTATTCTATGGTATTGTTGTCTTATGCATGCAGTTGACTATTATGGCAGAATGCTGATTTTAGTTTAAAAGCTTATTTCCAGCTTTTTTCATTATTTTCAGGCCAATCCTGTTTGCGCACTGCTACCCTATGCTTAAACAGCCGAAATCTGACAAAAAAAATAAAAATATTTTTTTATAATTTTGCAACTATTTCCCGTGCCAATGCCCATATATTTGGAAATTGGCACGCCTACAACATTGAATACATGCTTTCTTTGAAGGTGTCATGCCTCCATTTTGTAATTTGCAGAAATGTATTCGGTTAGTAGCCGAATAAATTTCTGCAGGTTACACTATTCCTGCACAGATGCCTGTCTGCTTCCTGGATCACTAAGTCACCTCATTTGCATGTTTTTTACCTGCAAATGGGGTAATTAGCATACAAGAGTTGTGTCTGTGCATGAATAGTGTAGGAGTGCTCATGCACGTCCCGGGGACGCGTTCCTGGATCGCTCGTCGGCCATATTGCGTGCAGCAGCTCTTGCACTATTCCTTCACACCGTGCAGAGCTTGCTGAATCCTGGGGATGGAGTTTGTCTTTTTAAGGTTGAAACTTTAGTAAGAAATATATCTTCTTCAGTGAAACAGAATATAACAATGTGTTTCTGGCAGGACAGGTCACATCACTATATTATACTAAGGGAATGCTAATCTTTAAACTGAAATTCATGCTTTAAACAAAAACATTTTTATTCCAACATCTAAAATTACTGAGGCAGTCTGGTATCATTATGTCAGAACCAGGCAATTAAAATGTATTGTGTTTTAAAAGAGAACTACAAAATTCTGGAAGCACATTTTCACTTAAAAAAGTGGAATAAACCTTTATATCTATACAACTTAAGACAGTGCTGGGAAAATTGTTAAATCTTATAGCTATAACACCTGATCTGACTCATGAGTTAATAGCTGGAAAAGATTTTCCCCGTTTTAAGCATTATGGAAAATGTGGGATGAGGTAAAATCCATATACAAGTGTGACAAGCTGATACACTTAAGACAGACAGCAGCAATCTGATATACATACCTACTATAAGAACAAGGAGAAGCCATATCAAAACAGTAACAGTCATGAGATCCATAAACAAAATCAGCAAAGGAGAGTTGGCATTGAAACTACAAAAGCTACTAGAATTTGGTAAGGATTTACACAGCAAAGTAATAGAGCTTAATGAGACAGAGCAGTATGAAATAACAGAATTCATAAAATAAAGAACTTGCACAATATACAGAATATGTGCAAACATATGTTGTGCTTCCTTTCTATTAAGAGTCATTGGGGAATTTTAACAATGGACCATGATATCAGTAAGTTGAAAGACATTACTCCCAGATTCCATTTTAGAAACATGAAATCATTGTAAAGGCAGCTCTGTTACCCCATCATGGATTCTGTGCAGCATAGAAACAAAGTTACGATCCCTTGTGGTAGGTGTTCAATGTGCTCATACATTGATAGCAGTGCAAAATTTACACATCCAGACCAAAAAAGGGATTGAGTTTCATATATTTGCTACTAGCAGTACAGAACATGTTTATTTAGCCCACTGTAAGGAATGTTGCAAATTTTATATAGGAAAGACTGATAGGACTTTAAGAGAAAGAATAAAGGAGCATGTGTATTATATCCAAAAGGGAAGCACAACTAGTGCTTTGTCAAAACATGTACTGGCCACTGATTCTAGGCACACATTTAAATTTCTTGTTATTGGTAGAGTCTTTGAGACTATAAGGGTGGAGATATAAGGAATCAAACTGAACAGATGGAGGCTAAATAGATTATCAGGCTGAGGGGAAATTTTAGGCATGGGTTGAATGAGTTTGTACCCATTAAACCCAAACTGAAGTCAAGACCACTAGGCAGATGAGAGTATTTGCCTTTGCATCTGCAATTATATATGTTTGTTTTCTTGTTAGCTAAATCAGTATTTTTACCTGCTTATAGGAAGTTTTATAAAACATTTTTATGTAGTTTTTATGTTGCATTTATATGTGCATGTTTTTATGTGCTGTTTAAATAGCAAACATTTTAGCTGTATTTCTTTGGATTCTGGAGTCATGTGTCTGAATACTTTTTCACTTCTCTGTTTTAAAAAACAGCTTTGGTTTAATGTGTTTGTTATCTGATGAAGCAGCAGTAGCTTTGAAAGTGCTTATAATGTACAATAAATTTTTTAACCTGGAGAGTCGTGCCTTCCTTGGGTCCATCAGTGTTCTTGGGGGATCTAATACTTGTTTCTAGGAAAGTTCACAATTGTTTTGGTAATCTGATGTATTTTATAACTGCAAAACTGTGAGTGCTTATCTGTTTCATATATATTTTGTGTTATGTCGAATACTAACCAGGAGGAAGGTTGCCATGAAAAGTGTCATTTCTGACTACAGTGTGGCTGACTCTGAGTAGATATAGGAGTTAAGAAGAGTATCAGGAGAGTAAGGTTTTGGTAAAGAGTTGTCCAGTCTATAACAACTAAGTGGTTATGAAAAGAGATTGCTTTACATAGAGGGAATGTACATAAATGCACTGTCTATATACAGCAAACTAGGATGGTGCAGTGGTGCAGCAGTACTGTTGTTGCCTCACAGCAAGAGGTTCTCTGGTTTGATTTTCAGCTGGAGTGCTTTCTGTGTGGAGTCTGCATGTCCTCCCTGCATTCATTTGTGTTTCCTCCGAGTGATCCAGTTTTCTCCCATGTTACAAACACGTGTATAGAGCCTTTGTCCCCAGGCTTCTGCTGAAAATTGACTTCATTCCAAGTTGGACTTTCTGAGTTAACAAATGTTAAATAAATAAATGTGATTGCAAATGGCTTCATAAAAACTTTGCAAGACCAGGTAGTAATAACTGGGCTGCAGTGACAAACAGAGTTTAACAGGATGTCTATTGAGGGTCAGTGTTGAGGTATGTTGGTGAGAATTAGATCTAGCACCCAAACTCGATGACACCCAAACTATTGTTTTTTAATTATGATATTAAGACAATTGAGTTAGCTTTTGTAAAAGAGGGCCTGCTAGTTCGGTTTGAGTTTAGCTAAAATAGTGTATTGCTCTTGATTCAGAAAGGATACTAGGGGTGTACATCATGTGTACACCTTGTACTGACCATTTCTGATTCAATGACAGACCAGATGTGCAGTACAACAGTGGGCTGTCATTGTGACCACACTAAATACTAACAAGGCATTCTGGGTGGGAGGCATAAGCTAATTAGCATGTCTGCTCCATCAGAGCTGCCTCTAGGAAGGCATTTATGATCCTGGCCACTGATGGCAATGAATACTGCAAAAAAGCTTGTGTTTATCTATCATGCTTGAGGTAAGTACTGGGGAGTGTAATTGAGAAGTTAACAGGTTGGGAGTTGTGTACACGTGTGTATATGTGAGGGCTGCATATGTGAGTGCCTGGGAGGTTGCAGTAGGGGCGTTAATGAGGGATAGGTTATATAGGTAGGTGTGTGTGTGTGTGTGTGTGTGTGTGTGTGTGTGTGTGTGTGTGTGTGTGTGTGTGTGTGTGTGTGTGTGTGTGTGTACTGTCATAACCACACACTCCCCTAAACTAACAAGCAAATTCTGCAACATTAGAGACACCAAGGTGAATTTCTTTATCTTGTGGCTTAATGGCACTTTCCCACCAAGTATAACTATACACATTTTGCTCTAATGACAGAGTCAAGGGGACACTAGGCACCAAACATAACAGGGCTCATGATAAAGAGTAGACACCATGGATAATTCATAGATCCCATGCCTTAACAGGAGTTTCACATAACAGGTACTGGGATAAATACTTGGCACCATGGTTGTTAAGTTTATAATAAATAAGATGGTAAGTACATTACAAGGGCAAGATAAAGGTTTTAAACCCTGTACCTTTGCAAGAAGAAATGTCATCATTAACTCACTGCATTAATTCACTTTTTTAACTGTACTATGAGGATTTCTTGCTTTATTGAAGGCCTTGTTTCAAACATTTATTTCATCATACATTTTCTTTTTTCAAATAAATGTTAACCATAAGTAAGGAAAACATCTTCTAAGTTTCATTATCCATACCAGCTGCCCAACTTTGTTTAATTAGTTTTCTTTTAAAATCAATGTTTATGGCTTGGAAGTTATAATTTGACCATAGGCCACACAGTTAAGTCACATAACTGTAGAAAAAGAGGAGCAGCTGAAACATTTTCAAAAGTTACATCACAGAAACTATCCCATTTAATATGTATAAATGCCCTAACATGCATTACAGAAATACTAAGCAGCAGTCTTTCTCCTCTAAAATCTAACCTGTCCCTTATAGTAGTGGAGGGGGTGAACATTCCAAGTAGGGGGCTGCCTGCTGAGGCTATGCAATCATGGTGAAGGTCACATGCCCGAAGAATCACCTAGGATGCTACATGAGGGGGACATGCTCAGCAAGAACCCTGAAAAATGGGTAGCCAACACAGGCGGTATTCAGTCCTGGGGAGCAGGTTCTGCAGAGTGCTTGCAACTCTCTCAGGTAAAAATGTAAACTGTAACAGAAACCACAAGAAGACAAAACTCAGTTCAACTCAGAATGGCAGGAGAAAGCCCAATTACAACATTTTTTGAACCAGAGAACTTGCAACTTGATGAAGGGATCTGATGAAAGCCAAAAGGAAGTTAGGCCCTCGACGAGGGAAATCCTGATTACTAAATCCATTACACGTATCGGCCCTTGGAATGTTTGTACAGCCTATAGCACTGGAAGATTGGCTCAAATCATACACAAGATGAAGCATTACAATATATTGGTTGTTGGAATCAGTGAAATGTGATGGACTGCATAAGACAAGATTATATCAGAAAGTGTCACCATTCTGTTTTCAGGTGGTGATAGGCATAGGAATGGAGATGGCATACTGCTTAGCAAGGAGGCATCAAAAACTTTAATCAGTTGGGAATCAATCAATGACAGAATTATATCAGTACGCTTACAGAGCCATTTCACCAAACTAACATTACTACAACTCACAAGATGGATTGCCAACTGGCTCACTGACAGAACCCACCCTGTGAATGTAGCAGACTCCAAATCCGACTTCAGACCAGTGACAAGTGGAGTACCACAGGGTTCAGTCCTGGGTCCTCTCCTGTTTGGTATCTACTTCTCTGAAGTACAGGATAACACAGAAGGTCTTTGGCTAATGAAGTTCGCAGATGACTGCAAACTAGGAGCCATTATAGAAACTCCTAACGATGTGGACATCCTACAAAAGGGCCTCACTGAGACAGATGCCTGCTGTCAAAGCCATGGCCTCAAGCTCAATGTTAAAAAGTGCATTGTTATCCCCTTTGGTAAAAACTCTGTACCCATGAACTGTAACATAGGCGGTAGTATACTTAACACTGAAAGTGTGATAAGAGACCTTGGGATACAGGTGGACAGTAGTCTCTCCTTTGATAATCACATCGCCACAGTAGTCAGGAAATCCTTCTACATGGCACACCTCATCACAAAAGGTTTCTCATCCAGAAAAAAAGAGGTCATTGTTCCCCTCTACTCATCACTCATTAGACCCATTATAGAGTACAACGCCCCTTTTGGTATGTACCTCACAAGACATCTACAACAACTGGAAAGGCCACAGAAACACCTCACAAAGAGGATTACCGGCTTCAAACAGATGCCCTATGCAGACCGTCTCAAAAAACTCCAGCTTTACTCATTCACATATCGCCTACTCAGAGGTGATCTCTGCCTAACATACAAAGCTATGTCAAACCCAGAACTGTTGAACATGCTCCACTTAAAGAAATCCCAATCCCTCCGAGCTACACGCTCTAGGGACCTAAACCTTGTCACCACAATAAACAGAACATGCTGGAGGGGTAGATTCCTGTCCCAGAAACTTCCCATACTTTGGAATAAACTACCTGTCTATATCAAACAAAGCTCCTCATTAGCACTCTTCAAGAAGAATCTTGATGATTGGATGGGAAATAGGAAATTCACCCTGGGGATCACCTCTGTGGCTCTGCTCGACAGTGGCACAGGAAAATAATTTTCTTGGGTGGCAAAAGCCAGGGTACCTTTTAGGCTGAGCTTGTATAGGCCCCAGGGCCGATAGCCTAGTACCTACCTATGAACCTAAGAACCTAAGTTTATGCACCAACAGAAGCCGCCACAGATACTGAAAAGGAAGAATTTTATGAACAGCTACAAGATGTGATGACCTAATTTCGCAGTTATGATCTTAGAATTGTGATGGGAGATTTCAATGCAAAGGCAAAAATCTGGACATTCTGCAAAAACCTTTACCATCGAGAGGTATACAAGACTCATTTTATCAGTTTTCTAAGAAATTAAAAAAAAAGCAATAATGTGAAACATTTCTGCTTTAGGTGGGATGGGAAAAGTTTGTTCTAAGGTATGTTTTTTATCTGATGTGATGAATTTGATCCATGTCTGTACTTCTTTTGATGTGGGAAATGTATTCAGTTTTATGGCTCCACTTATATAAGATAACAGTGGAGATAAGGAAGAGTCTCTCTCTCTCTCTCACACTATTGTGCAATCTCAATGTCAGAGTATTTTGGGGTGGGGTGTATAGGAGGTGCAAGCCAGCTTGAAACCTGCAAGAAAATATGATTTTTAATATTTAATGTACTCTCAGAAAAGTTACTTTCATTAGAAAGACATAAACTTGTATATGTAATATATTTCTATCCATCTGTCAATCTATCTATACTCAATACAAAATATTTTTGTTAATTTCTATTAAAATAAAGTGTGTATCACATGGCTTGTGTATAGTCAGTGTAATTAAATTCATATGTTAGCAGTTGATATTAATTAGGTTCCTTGTAAACTCAGCTGCAAAGCTGTTTTTACACTTTAAGAATAGTTCCTTATGTTCCTGAGAGATGTTATATTAATAGTTGACCCATATAATGAACAGTGTCAGAAACATTTGGATTGTACCCTTGAAACTAAATATTTGGAGTAAAAACACAGTTGAACAAACATGATTTGTTTTACTATAATTATGTGGATAATATCTATTCTTTGACAAGATTCATTGGATGAAATAGGTTTGCAGCATACATGAAAAAATGGCATTTAGGTATTTTCCTTTATTTTTTCAGACATGCTGAACATCAAACATTCTTGGGATTTAGAAATATTTTCTGGCCGTGAATAATTGGAAGTATCAGTACATATTTAACAAACTGACTCAAATGCAGTTTTAGCAGAATCTAGTTGTCATCCAAAATGTGTAAGCAGGATCATATCTTTAGGTCAGTACGAATGCTTCAGGCACATTAGCATTACAAAAGAAATATGTCAGACACAGGCCAAAATGCTTATCAAAAGATTTCTTACTAAAGGAATCTAATCCCATGCTTTCATTAATTTGGCAGAGCTGGTAGACTATGATACAAGATAAAATTTCTTGCAACAGAGGCATGATCTTTTGCAAACTGGTTGAGACATTTTTGCATGATTGATTACAAGTTATTTGGTCAGTGCCAGGAGTAGTAATAATATTTTTTGCAAAACAATGAAGCATTTTATTTTTTGCCTCTGTATTAGGCAGTCATGTGGGCACTTGTCTAAAATTAAAATAAAAGAAATGTAGGACATCTGCTGTGAAGCTTATATATAGACACACAAAGCCTTCTGTAACACTCAATAAATGCAATTTAGTACATTTAAATGTGGACTGGTAATTTTGATAGATTGTAAAAGAAACAAATGCTTTTATACATCAAATTAGAAATATTTTTGAACCAATCTGTTAACTACTATACTTGTAATGGCATGTATATCGCTATCTGCACATGCAGAAGGTTTTGTATAGGAGAAGTTGTTTATGTATTTTAATAAAACATGTAGGTGAGTTTGCTAGAAATATATGCATTTTGTAATGAAATGCGTATTCTACCTGATCTTGTTCTGTTCAACTACATGTGCCTTTGTCATGCTGTCTTTAATAGAATCTGCATCAATGTAAATGCCAGTGACTATTAATGCCATGTAGCTAATTAAAAAGATATACATATTTATTTATTTATTCTTTGTCAACAAGGTTAGTCCCATTCCACTAGAGCCTCCTATTCAGGAGAGGCCTGAAGTGGTCTTTCTATTACTAGGGAAAATTTGGGCAGATCATCAATGAACTTCCCGCTATGCTATTCATTCCATTGAGATCTCTGTGATAGGCTATAGGATGGAAAAATGAAGAAAGATTGTTTAGTTAACAAGGAACGTTTATTTATTTATCTATCAGCAGTTGTTTACCAGGATTGTTCATCTGGCTGTATGTTGCTCCTTTTCAATAAAGGCGGAGGGAGAAAAGCTCCAAGTATAAATGGATGTGCAAAAAGTACCAAAACCAGACAAGAAAAATCACAATGACTTTATGCATTTTAAAAGAATGAATACAAATGCTGAACAGGAAGTTCATCAAAGCATGAAAAAATGTTGCACACAGATGAATTGTTTTGGCAGCTGGGAGAAGGAAGTGTAAATGGTTTAACACAAATACAAGAATACTCAACTAAAATTTCTTATGTTTCTGTTCTAAAAAATAATTTGAAAGATAGGACTGTTAAAAAGAATTCAGTTCTACTTTGTTGTCAGAATTTATTCTAAGTCCGAATCTGTTATTGAGAGAATTTTTTTGCAGCAAAACTTTATTAAAACAAAGCCACAAACATTAACATTAGATATTGTGATCTAAGAGAAACTTGCTTACGATGTAGAAATACAATATGCATAATAGTCCTGCTCATGATAGTTTCTGAGGAGTTTTCCACTCACTGGTAATGTAAGCACAATCTGTTACCACCACCTGCTTTAGCCATTTGTTAGGTATTGTGAAATAAGGGGTGTACACTTATAATAGACTAGTAACCCATACCCAGGACACACAGATATTTTAACTCCTAACCTCTGGCAAATGCCCTCATATACCCTTTCTCAAAGCAACTGTACCACTCTGCACAGACAAAACGTGTGCCACAGGTTGGAGAAGTCCTCTCCATAGGCTAAACAGCTTGTAGTGAAAATATAATTGCGTTTTCGACAATCTGCTTGGGACAAGCCCCCTTGAGAAACAGTCTTTTTTCACAATAATAAGGCCCTTTCCTGAGGCTTGTCACTAGGAGTATGCCTCTCTCCCCTTGCTGCCCTTTTATGGCTGATCAGTGCCCTGCTAGCCATTCTATGAAATCTGTTATTAGCAGATTTGAAGTGGAGGGCAATAAAAGACTGCTGCTTAGTGTTTCTGCCATGCATGTTAGGGCATTTATACATATTAAATGGGATAGCTGCTGTGATGTAACTGTGGAAAATGTTTCAGCTGCACCTCGTTATCTGAAGTTAAGTGACTTAAAACAACTGTGTATCCTATGGTCAAATTATAACTTCCAAGCCATAAACACTGACTTTAAAAGAAAACTAATTAAACAAAATTGTACTGCTGGTATGGATAATGAAACTTAGAAGATGCTTTCCTTGTTTATTGCTAACACTTATATGAAAAAAAATGTATGATAAAAGAAATGTTTGAAATGAGGCCTTCAATAAAGCCATAGATCCTCATAGTATGGTAAAAAAAGAGACAATTAATGCAGTGGTTTAATGTTGCCATTTCCTCTTGCAAGGGTGCAGGGATCAAAACCTTTATCTCACCTTTGTAATTAAGTTCCCACTGTCGTATCTATTTTAAACTTTACAACCCTGGTGTCAAGTATTTTCCCAGTCCCTATTATGTGTAACTGCTGTTAAGACATGGGATCTAAGATTTCTCCATGGTGTGCACTGTTTAACATATGACCCATTATGTCTAAGTGCTGCTGTTGAGGCAAATTGTTAAAGATGTATCCGTGGTGTCTAGTGTCCCCTTGACTCTGTGTCATTACAGCACAATTTGTATAGTTATACTTGGTGGCAAAATATGCCATTAAGACACAATATAAAGAAATTCACCTTGGTGACTCTAACGCTGCAGGTGTGGCTTGTTAGTTTACGGGAGTGTGCGGTTATGACAGTCCCCACCACATCATTCACTCACACATGCACACACACACACACACACACACACACACACACACACACACACACACACACACACACACACACACACACACACTCTATCTAACCTACCCCTCATTAATGTCCCTACTGCAACCTCCCAGGCAGACATATGCACTTACATATGCAGACCCTTGCATACACACATATGCTCACAACTCCCAACCTGTCAACCTGTTAACTACACTCCCAGTACTTACCTCGACCATGATAGATCAACACAAGCTTTTTGCAGTATTCATTGCCACGAGTGGCCAGGAGCATAAGACTCTTCCTAGAGACAGCTCTGATGGAGAGGACATGGCTAATTAGCTTATGCCTCTCACCCAGAATGCTTTGTCAGCATTTAGTGTGGTCACAAGGACAACCCACTGTGGTGCTCCACATCTTCATGCTACAGTACTGTGACAGGTCTGTCATTAAATAAGAAATGGTTACTACAAGGTGTACAACTCATGTACACCCCAGTAACCTTTCTGAATCAAGAGCAATACATTATTTTAGCTAAACTCAAACTGAACTAGCAAGACCCTCTTTTACAAAAGCTAACTCAATTGTCTTAATATCATAATTAAAAACCAAGAGTTTGGGTGTCATAGAGTTTGGGTGATAGATCTAATTCTCACCAACATACCTCAACACTGAACCTCAATAGACAGCCTGTTAAACTCGTTTGTCACTGCAGCCCAGTTATTACTACCTGGTCTTGCAAAACTTCTAGGAAGCCATTCATAGTCACATTTTGCTATTCATATTCAGAGTGCATTTATGCACATTCCCTCTATGTAAAGCAATCTCCTTTCATAACCAGCTAGTTCTTATAGACTAGATAACTCGTTACCAAAACCATACTCTCCAGATACCCTTCTTAACTCCTTTAACTACTCAGAATCAGCTGCACTGTAGTCACAAATGACACTTTCATCGCAACCTTCCTCCTGGTTAACATCCGACATAAAACACAAATTACATGAAGCAAATAAGCACTCACAGTTTTGCAGTTATAAAAAGCATCACATAACCACAATTGTGAACTTTCCCATAAACATATATTAGATCCTAATAAAAAGTACAAAGCACCTGCATCTAATAAGACAACAAAGCTCTAGAGAACATAAACAGTTCTATATTGATCTTAAAACATGCTAATATAAAGAAAAACTACAAAAATTCCACCCAGTCACAAACTATCACTTCAGACAATGCACTAAATGTATTGATTTATCCTTTGTCAACTGAATTAGCCCTACTATTCCAGTGGTCTCTTTTCATGAGAAATCCAAGTTGGTATTTGTACTACTAGGGAATAGTCTCCCCCTTTTTTTTTGATAGGTACTGTGGGATCTTTTACATCCAGCTGAGCTACTAACAATGCAACCAGATGGTATTTTGGTTTAACATCTCAGGACAAAAATTGCATCTAGTCACTTCCTTTTTCTTTCTTCTTCCTCAAAGTAACACCAACACTAGTTCACAGGACCATAGGATCTCAGGAAATGCAAGGCAGTTGTCTTACATCCATTTAATCCTTGCCAATAGCCAGCCTTAGGCTGATCCTCCTCTTTTGAGGAGGTCAGGCCAGCAAAGCCAGGGGCAAATTTTTGAATACCTATCAATACTCGGTTTACTACTGAAATGTCGAATGGCACTGCATCGACTGTACTATAGTCGAACACGGAAGTTCGAAAATAGTAATGTCGACGACAAAAAAAAATCTAGGAATGGTTTTAACATGTGTCGAGGTAGGTGTTCAGTATTATTCAGAACTACAAACATCTCCCCTACCTCGACCCATGTTAAAACACAGTCCTAGATTGTTTTTTTGTCATCGACATTACTATTTTTGAACTTCCATGTTCGACTATAGTACAGTCGATGTAGTGCCGTTCGACATTTCAATAGTAAACCTAATACTCTATTTCTCATTTGAAAGAAGATAATCCCCTGGATTCAGCAAACTCTGCATGGAGTGCAGGAATAGTGCAAGAGCTGCTGCAAGCAATATGGCTGACGAGCGATCCAGGAACGAGCTCCCGGGACGTGCACGAGCAGGAACGCTCCTACACTATTCCTGCATGAACACCACTGCTATATACTAATTACCTTATTTGTTGGTGAAAACCATGCAGATGAGGTGAATTAGTGATCCAGGAAGCAGGCAGGCTTCTGTGCAGGAATAGTGTAACCTGCAGAAATGTATTCGGTTACTTAACCAAATATATTTCGCAAATTACAAAACACAGGCATGACAGCTCTAAAGAAAGCATGTATTCAATGTAGTAGGTATGCCAATGGCCAAATTTATGGCCATTGGCATGAGAAATAGTAGCATAATTATAAAAAATAGCTTTATTTTTTTTTGGCCGATTTCGGCCAGTTAAGTGTAGGATAGCGACGGGATTGGCCTGAAAATAAGAAAAAAGTTTGAAATAAGCTTTTAAACCCAAATCAGCATTTTGCCATAATAGTCAATGGCATGCATAAGACAACAATACCAGGGAATAATAGTTACTAAGGGGGAAGGCTGAGTGTGAGTGTGGTAACTATGAATTAACATTCTATTTTATGCAAATGAGGGGACTGATACTGAATCACAGATTTCCTCTCAGTGTTAGCTTGCACCCAACCATGTAGGTGCAGCAACACCATTGTATAAGAGGTGGATGACCTCATGGGGGGGGGGTCATGCATGCTGTAAGCTTATTGGAGCTCTGTGGCCAGTGTTCGCCCTTAGCTAAGCACAGCTAAGGAAAGGGGTGTGTCTGAGACTGCCTAGCAGTGTTTACATTGCCTAAACAGGTTTTAAACAAACAAACAAAAAAAAGAAATAACAGCGATATTCACATTTGAGCACAGGATATGCGTGCTGCACCTCGGGGCTTAAACGGGAAGGCAATGGGAAGGGAAAACAGCAGTAGGAAGGCAATCAAGGAGAATTAGCATAGCTGGCAGGCGAAATGTATCGAAATCAGCCAGTTACACATGGAACAGCCTAGCACACTGCTATAAACTATGCAAACACCTTCCAGTCTGGTTTTCCCTACAAACTCTACACCAAAGAAAGGGGACATTTTACCTGACAAAACTAACAAAATGTTAGGAGCTGCTGTCACTCTCATACATCAATATGTGTAAGAGGCTGAGGGTGGTGACGATGTGAATGCTGATGACCACCCCACAGTGAGGAGAAAGAGAAGAGTGTACAGACCCAGGGTAATCTACCAGGGGCTACATGAGCTGAAGATAGTGGAGCACTATAGGGTGGACAGGGACATTCTACAGCAAATTGTTGAGCTGTGCCAGACACACCTCACACACAGAACCAGCAGAGGGGAACCCATCCCAATGGATACCAAGGTATGTGTAGGCTTAAGAATACTAGCCACAGGTACCTTCCAAAGGGCAACTGGAGTAATCATGGGGATCTCATAGGCATCAGCATCCAGGGTATTCCACCAGTTCCTGGATGCCATGTCAGCACATGCCAGTGAGAACATATATTTCCTCAACACCCGTGAGGCATTGACCAACATTATGCATCTCTTCCACCAAATAGCAGAATACCCTGAGTTAGTGGGTGCTATAGACTGTATGCACATACACATCAAAGTACCACCCGGCGAGCAGGCTAAGGTCTACATAAACTGCAAGGGCTTCCCTTCCATCAACTGCCAGGTCATGTGCGATGCCCAGGGCATTATCCTGAATGTGTGTGCTGGCAGTCCAGGAAGCTATCATGACTCCCACATCTGGCATATGACACAGCTGTACCAGGCATTTGCCAGTGGGGACATCCCATTTGGCCACCTAGTGGGGGATGCTGGCTACGCACTGGAGCCATGGCTGATGACACTCCTCAGAAATGTGCACACACCTGAACTAGAACTCCATAATAAGGCACACACACAAGCCAGAATTATAATAGAGAGTGTGTTTGGGATGCTCAAGTCACATTTTCGCTGCCTGGACATATCCGGTGGAGCCTTGCAGTACTATCCAGCTACATGTACACAAATGTTCATAGTATGTGCCATGGTACACAATATGATCCTGTGGAAGCAGCTGCAGCAGGAACAGCATGGGGCAAGGTCACACAGCCCCCCACCATTGCCAAGGCCATCACAGGCACAGAGGGACATGGAGGAGGAACTACCTGAGCCTGCCCATGTAGGCAGAAGAAGGTGTGCCCAGTATGCCCAGGCCTTGGCAAAGATACAATGCATAGCACATACACTGACATGGTAGGGACCCAGGGAATGACACCTCTCTCTGACTTGCACATGCAGTTAAAGTGATACCAAACATGACACTACCTGTGCTTTACCATGTATAGGGAGTGTACTATGTGCATCCAACATAGTCAGCCCTCCAGCACCGTTCTCAATACTGGCACAGCCACAAGGTAAGTCAGTCTTCCTATCAATTGCTGAATAGAATAGTATGTTTTGATAGCTGTATCTATGGTATGGATGTGAGCATGCAAAGGAATCGGGTGGCTGAATGGGATGGCAGCAGATAGTGACACCTATATGGGCAGCATGAAATCCATAACAAATACTGGTGTCAACAAGGTAAGCAGTAATAGACAAGGTGACAAATCACACTGCAATACATGTGGTGGCCCAAATGTGTGTCCATAGGACACACACATGCATGTCAGTGAGGCTCAATTACCCACCACCAGCCTCAACCAGCAGGACAGGTGTAGATGACCAGCTTTTCTCCCCGGGCCTCCACTGAAAATGGACATATATCCAGCTGTACTAGCCCGGTCAACAAATGTAAAAATAAATGTAAATAAAAATAAAGAAAGAATGGGCTAAGGCCTCCAATTGATGGCAATAATTAACAGCCCCCCTCCAGACCTACAGAGACAGACTACAACAGGTCTGGCAGTTGTATGATTGTTCTAAAGGGCAAGAAGTCCAAAACTGAAATGTAGGTCAATAAAATCTAAGATCTGTACTCCACTGATATGCCTCCAGTCTGCATGATAGGTCAGAATACAAAATGATGTGGAAGCCAACAGAGTACCTGACATACCAGTACAGTCATAGCACAGTTTACAGTTATCAGGTGTGCCCCCTCCCTCCACAATCCTATGTAGAAATGCAGTAACATGTAAGTGTGAGGAGTAGTATCAGAGAAGCACAGATTACCCGAGCTGGCCCAATCTACAGGACAGATTTTTGCATGTGTACAATATGCAGGGGTCTGTGTGTTTGGTTGTTGTGTGTTCAATATTGTGTGGAAGTGGTCAGCATGTAGGCATGGAGGGTTGTGTCTCAGTGGCCTATGGACAGTACTGTGGATGACAGGGCCATGTTTCGACAACTGCAGTGCCAACCACAATGCTTTTCAGCAATACTCATGTCAGCAATCATCCATACCCACTGTCCAGATGTCAATATCTGTCACCGTCTGAAAGATGGACATGCCATGAATGTAAGCCCGTACATACACACTGTACACAGGTGGAAGTACCCTAGACAGAGTGCATACAATGCAACTGTCAACTGCACACAACTTTGGAATTGTACATACAGCTTAGCAGCACATTAGTTGTTTATGTAGTATGGAATACTGATGTAGACTGGACAATCACTGGCAGAGCACAAAAGGCACAGTTATGAAGTAATGAGAGACTGCCTATGTCCCTGTACAAGGCAGCATAAGGTGAATGTCCCAGGTATATCTGTGAGTCAGCTGCAAATAGCTTCCATATCACACATGCACTCAGCTCACCCCACCATCAGCCACAGGTTTATCACAGGTCATATCCTTATGACCCTCAGTTCTGTATTGGAATACCCACAGAATGCATCATGCTGAAGAGGTCTCCTATACAGGTGTGTCCCTAGCTGTAAGCAGCACCCTGCCTGCATCCAGACCAATGGGTCAATATGTACAGGAACTATTGCAATTAACACCTTGCACACTTAACTTGTCACCCCAGGGGAATTCACTGGCTTGCAGCCTGGGAATGTAGGAGGGACAGAATGCATTGGCCTGCTACAGATGACCTGCATTACCACCAGATGGCCTACAGTCCTCTGTCAAAGGCCTGTGTCTAACCCATAGTGCCAATTTATGGTATCTCATGGGGTCCCAAATAAACTAACACAGTCAACAGAACACAAATGCAAGGCCATGTTAACAAATCCCAGTAGCATGCCCCCCATTTCCTACTGCATGAACTGTGGACCAGTCCATAAATACCGCTGGGATAAAGGGCCAACTATAGGGATACTTCCCAGATATCACTCACATAATGTTAGGATGAGGATAGAATAACAGAGTGTGGGGTTGTAGACGCATGGATGTCATGGAGTGTGTGAAGTCTGAAACTCTGATGTGTGCCCATACTGCCTGCAAACCCAGTAATGGGTGGCTACAAACCTGCTTGTAAACCACAATGTGAAGGGGAACTTACCAGATATATGAGCCCTGCCTCTGGGTAACCTGGGTGAATCTGTACAGCTGAGAGATATGGCCACAGCAAGATATGGCCATTCTGTCAAGTCGATATATGTACAAGAAGGGGATCCTCCGCCACCATACTACCAAGGTGTAGGACGTCGAGCCCGATGACATCATTCCAGGAAGACGAGACGGTGGTGGATCTGGGAAGTCCCACAATGAGCAAGAAGGAAAGGTTTGCAATTTCCTGTCCATAACACAGCCGAGAGATGCTGTGAACAGTTATTGTATGGAAGCGATAATCCGTTCCAGAGTTTCAGTCGTAACACAGGTGTCAACAGTTTTGAACAGTTACTGAGACTGTTAAAAAGGTACAAATCATTACAATTGGAAAACTGTTATTTTTTGAAATGTTTGGAACTTGGCATTGTCCCGAAAGGTTTACGATTCTTCAAATGCCCCAATGGGGTTAATTTGGGGAATCCGATGTTTAAGACTTTGGTGACATTCTTTAACAAAGCCGGACTGAATTTTTTGAGACTTTTAAGTGACAACAACAAACAGAAAATGGACTTGCTGAGAACGGAAATTAATACCATTGAAAATAATATAAAAAGTAATTTAACCATTGAGAGTTTTGAAACGTTGTTTAATGTTTTATCACGTGAAGTTAATGTACATGCTACAGAAGTGTTCAATAGAAAGCACTCTAAACTACTACGTGATATTGATGTTTATAATAATAATGCTGCCTATAATAATTTTGCACCCAACAGTAGGGGGAATAATTTTTCTGAGAAGAAAAATGGTAATATTATAGTTGGGGATGGCAATGTCAATCAGTTAGTGAGGTAGTTCTATTAATTTAGTGGACAGTGGGAATTCTTTAAACATTGATAAGGGTAATGACGGTGTGACTGTTAACAGTACTGACAAAGCAGTAAAGGTTAGTGTACCCAACGGTAGCAGCTCAAGCAATAATAATTGTGATGATATTAGTAAGCCACAAAGGGTAGGTGTAAATAGGCCTTCACCGCCAGGGACAACAAAGTATTAATGTGAAACCAAAAACGGTGAATGAAGCTTTAATGGTAAAAAGGAACCAAAGTAACAAGTCAACAGTTTTGACAAGAAGTCGTACTTTTGGGGTCAAATTGGTGGGGGGACGCATGATGGATGACATTGACTGTTTTAACATCATTAATTTAACAGAACATGTTTTTTCTGGTGATGAATTAAATTTATTAAAATATGGTTTTAATTTTGTGCCATATTATAAAGCTAATTATAGTAGCACAGTTGTTGATGTTAAGAAATTTGTTAGAAATTTAAACTTAGCTTATTTAATGCATGACATACCTGAATCTAATAAAGCTTTAATAAAACCATCAAGTTTTGTTCCTAGATTACAGCATACTATGGAAGTTTTTGAAAAAATTTGTATTGAAGACATAAGAAAGGCATTAAAAAGTACTAAGAAAAATAATGATAATTTAAATGAAGAAGAAAGAAAGGCTTTAGAACATCTAATAGCTTTAAGAAGCATTATGAAAAGTGACAAAGGGTCTAACGTAGTAATTATGGAACAACAAGCATACAATAATAGTATGGTGGAAATTTTAGATAACCAAGAGGAATATGAGAAAGTTAAGCTGTTTGATATACATAAAAAATTTAGATTCATTGAATCACAGTTATATGAAGCTTTAATGTCTGGTTATATTAATGTGGAATTGTATGATTTTTGTTCTGTACAACATCCTAAAATAGGGGTGATTTTTGGAATCCCTAAAGTCCATAAGGATTCCAAGAAACCCCGTGTCAAGTCCCCATTCTAGTACGGAGGGTATTTCATTACTCATAGATGCTGTATTAGGACCTATTTTACAGGAAACTTTGTCTTATATTAAAGATTCCTGGCATTTTTTGGAAATAGTTAGTAATTTTGCCAAAGAAAATTTTTTGACCCCAAAAAACATATTATTTTTACTTTGGATGTTACATCACTGTATACGTGCATCCCACATTATAAAGGTATTGAAGCTTATTTAACTAGGAATAAATTATTTTCAAATGATATAATTTCCACTATTTGTGGTTTTTTAGAAATTGTGTTGGAAAATAATTATTTTATTTTTGATAAACAGTATTATAGGCAAAGAAAAGGCATTGCTATGGGGTCACCAGCTGCCCCATCATTTGCCAATATAGTTATGGCACAGTGGGAAATGGATATATTGTCTATTATAGGAAAGGAATTTAATGTTGTTTTTTATAAAAGGTTCATTGACGATTTATTTTTTATAATGGAAGGGAATGAAATGGTAGTAAAAAATTTTACTACGCAGGTTAATAGGAGTTCTGATTTTTTAAAATTTACTATTGGGGATATAGGATTAACTGTGAACTTCTTAGATGTGTGTTTATGGTGGGACCTTATTGAGAATAGGTTCCATAGTAAAATATATAGAAAAAAGACGTTTACAAATGGTTACCTGCATTATAAAAGTAATCATCCTAAACATATTATTAAAAATATCCCAAGAGGTCAATATATAAGAGCCAGTCGGATGACCAGTAAAAAGGAAAATTTAGTTGAAGAATTTCATTTTATAACTTCTTTATTTATTGATAGAGGTTATGACATTAATGTTTTAATAAATAGTGGAAATGAAATTTTTGAGAAACATGAATCTTTATTTCCAGCAATATTAAATAAACCTTTGAATAACAATAGAACAAAAAATTGTAAAGTTAAGAACCCCAAAAAGGAATTTATATGTTCCTTGGAAATGAGTGGTGAAATGAATATAATTACATCAGTTTTAACAAAAAATTGGAGAGTAATTCAAGGAAATTATGATGTTTCAAAGGTGTTAGGTAGTAGACCACACTTTGTTTTTAGGAATTCTCATAATATTAAAAACATGTTGGAATATCACAATACTGACTTCAGGAAAGATATTACTGATAAAAAAGGCATGTTTTGTTGTCATAATTGTAAAATCTGTCGGTTTATTTCTGTAGGTACTAGTATTTCCATAGTGAATAGTGACAGAATTTTTGAAGTCCCAGGCTATGTAGACTGTAATTCATGCGGGGTAGTATATATTGGCATGTGTACGGCATGCCCAGCATTCTATGTAGGTATGACTACACGTAATTTAAGTACCCGCATAAAAGAACATCTATACAGTATAAAATGCAAAGACGACAAAAATGCCTTATATAAACATTCCATTAATTGTGAATTTTTTAAAAAATTTGTATTTTCAGTGCTGGAAATATGTGAACCTGACTGTAGAGCTGGTGATTTCAAGAATTTTTTGGAACAAAGGGAAACATTATGGCAGGTCAGGTTAAACTCAGATAAATTTCCTGGGTTAAATGAAGCAATAAATGTGAAATGTTTTTTAAAATATAGAAAGTTAGGTATAAATAAAGAACAGAATATACTTCATTTATTTAATAATTAATTATTGTTTTAGTGGATTTTATTAAGTAGGTTTTAACAAAGTTGATTATTAATTAAGTGTGTAATTATGTTATTTGGAATGTGTTAATTGATTGTATATTTAAATGAGTTGTAATGGATTTTGAGTATTTTCTGATGAAGTCGTATGATGAAAGCGTGTATTAAAGTGTGTTGTACGCTATTTTGACTAGTTTTACATCATTGGTGCTATTCATTTCAATTTTTCTTTCACTTTGCCACTTTACACGAACTGGTGCTTTGGTGGAGTTCGTTTGTTTTATTTTATTTGTCACTGTGTTGGACCATTTACACAGACCCATCAGCAAGTGTCTGTAGCTACCCCTCCAGAATGGCAGGAGTGTTCAAGAATGTGTAGTCTGCGAACTACTATACTGGACTCAGCTTCATTCATCTTGTATTTCCCAGTAAATAACTGTGAGCTAATAATTATATCTGTCAGTACTCAATGACATAATACATCACAGTGTAAAACAGTACATATGTCTGAATATCTCTGCTAACACCAACCATGTAACACAAGTAGCACAGACAGGAATAGTTATAGTATCCCCCTATCTGTCACCAATAGTGACTCCATATTGTCAACCTATCTACAGATATCCTGCAGAAACAGGTTGCTATCTGTAGGTTGAGAGCACCAAACCCTGGACTGGAGTACAACCCTACCTGGAATGGATTCACACACTCAATACAGAAGGTTTTTATTTTATTTATTTTTATTTTACATTTGTTGACTGGGCTAGTCCAACTGGATACAGGTCCATTTTCAGTGGAGGCCCGGGGAGATAAGCTCCAAACTATGCTAAGTATCATTATTACAAAGAATAAATGAAAAAAAAAATAAAATAGACAATAAAGACAGAAGACAAAAAAAAACACATCAATTAAACATTCATATACATTTTCTTCACTGATTGAATTTCAGAAAGTATTTTTTTTTCTCAATGTAAGCAGATGATTAGATAAAAGGATAGAAATTTGTCTTAGAGAAAAGTAGGAAAGGTATGATGGATTTAGGTGGTTATTGGGTATGTTAAGGACTATACCCACTAGAAAAATAGCAAGAACTACATATAAGGCTGAAATGCAGGTGCTTGGAATTGGGGGAATATTCTTATTTTATGTAATACAGGTTTGTTTACAGGCACTAGAAGACAGGAGAGGATTAAAGCCAAAAGGCAACATTAGTAATTAGGTTTGGTTATTGAATGAGGGTGAAAACAGTAATACTACATTTAGTTTTAGTCTGGGTTAGTGCATGGGCAAAGCCACTGGGTTTTAAGGAGTAGTTTTAGTCGATTCTTGAAGAGTGGTAATGATGAAAGTAATTGTAGATTGCTGGGAAGCCTGTTCCAGATTATCTCTACTGAATTGGAGAAGAGGGATTCTCCTGCTTTGTTAAAGGATTTCTGGATGGTTACTTGTAATTTATTTGCTGAGCGAAGGGTAGTGAGATTGCTAAAGAGAAAGATTAGGTTACTGAGAATAGGGGTTGGTGGGCTGATGTAATATTTTGTGGGTGATGATAAGTTGTTGAAAAAGTATCTGGTTTTGAAGTTCTAGCCAACCAAGCTGTTTAAGATTTAGACAGTGGTGGGTTTTAAATGGGTAGCCAGTGGCAAATCTGGTAATGTTGTTATAGGAGGTTGCCAGTTTATTAAGGTTACTTTTGGAGAGATTGGTATAAATGGGGGAGGCATAGAGGAGGGTAGAGATAAGGTGGGTATGGGCAATGGTGGTTCTGGCTTCAGGGGTAAGAAAATATTTTATACGATAGAGAGAACCAAGTTTTCTGTTTACAGTTTTGATAGTCATGTTAATATGTGAATCAAAGTTAAGAACGGATCCTGGAAACTATCGCCCCATAAGCCTGACTAGCTTGGTCTGCAAAGCTATGGAAAGGATCATCATGGACCTCATAAATAAAGATATTGGGGACCTACAGACACTGGATCCTACCCAGTTCGCCTTTGTTAAGGGCAGATCTTGCCTCTTAAACCTGGTTGATTTCTTTGAAACAGTGACCAAGGCCATTGACGAGGGGAAGGTGGTCCACACAGCCCTATCTGGACCTCGCAAAAGCTTTCGATACAATACCCCACTCGGGCATTACAGATAAGCTCACCAGCTTAAATATAAACCCTATGTCACTAGATGGGTTGCAAACTGGCTCAAGGACAGAACCCACATGGTTAGAATTGCTGGAGCCATGTCAGACTCCAAACCAGTTACAAGTGGCGTCCCACAAGGCTCAGTTCTGGGACCTCTCTTGTTCGGTATATATTTCTCGGAGGTACAGGCCAACTTGAAAGGACTGTGGCTGACCAAGTTCACAGATGACTGCAAACTGGGTGCCATAATCGACTCTCCAGCCAACACAAGCATCCTCCAAAAGGGCCTCATAGAAACAGACAACTGGTGCCAGAGCCATGGCCTCAAGCTAAACGCCAAAAAGTGTATAGTCATCCCCTTTGGCAAAAACAAAGTGCCCACAAATTACCACATAGGTGGTAATCCATTAAGTACAGAAGAAGTAATTAGGGACCTGGGGACCCAAGTTGATAGCAATCTCTCATTTGACAACCACGTGGCCAAAGTGGTTAGAAAAACATTTTATATAGCCTACCTAATCATGAAGGATTCACATCTAGATCAGGGAGGTCATCATGCCTCTTTACTCATCCCTCATCAGGCCCATAATTGAGTACAATGCCCCTTTTGGGATGTACCTTACCAGACACCTGCAGCAACTAGAAAGACCCCAAAAGTACCTCACCAAGAGGATCAAAGGGCTCAAATAGATGCCATATGCTGCCCGGTTAAAGAAACTCCAGCTCTACTCAGTGGCATACCGCCTGCTCAGAGGCGATCTGTGCCTGACATATAAAGCCATGTCCAACCCGGAATTAATGGACATGCTGCACCTCAGAAAATCCAAACCCCATCGAGCTACACGCTCAAGAGACTTGAACCTCAGCACTGAAATAAATAGGACATGCTGGAGGGACAGATTCATAACCCAGAGGCTCCCTTCACTCTGGAATAAAATCCCAGTCCAGGTTAGGCAGAGTCCCTCATTGACACTCTTCAAGAGGAATCTTGATGAGTGGATGGGAGATCATAGGTTTACCCCGGGTATCACTTCTGTGTCACTGTTAGACAGAGGCACAGTATACTAACCTCGAAAAAGGGCACAGCAAAATTAATTTAAAATGGGTGGCGAAAGCCAAACACACTCTGGCTAGGCTTATAAATGCCCTAGGGCAGATAGCCTAGTATGAACCTATGAACTTATGAAGATGTTGATCAACTGTTATGCCTAATAGTTTGGTAGTTGGGTCTGGTGCAATGATAGTGCCGTTACTGGAATTGACAGTGAGGTGAATAGGGGAAGACTCAAGTATTGGAGTAAAAACCAGTAGCTTAGTTTTTTTGGCATTTAGTAGGAGGCAATGTTGTAGGAACCAATTCTCAACTGAGCTAAATACAGTTTGAGTAATGGTTTGGAGTTCAGGAGCAGTGGAGGCAGTACATACTAGAGTAGAATTATCTGCATATTGAATGCAGGTGGCTTGAGGAATATTTAGATGTAGATCATTAATGAATATAGAGAAATGGAGAGGTCCTAGGATAGCCTTGTGGGACCCCCAAAGTAAGAGGAAGATGAGAGGAAAGGTTATTGTCCCAGATTACAGCTTGCTGTCTATGTTCTAAATAGGACTTGAACTATTGTAGTGTTTGTGAGGTGAATGAGATAGTATTTAGTATGTTTAGAACTATTTGATGGTTAACCATATCAAAGGCTTTAGAAAGGTCAATAAAAAGTGCAGCAGAGAGCTTATTATTGTTACGTTGTTTGTTAATGCAGTCAGAGAAGGATAAGAGTGCAGTAGTGGTGCTACGAAAAGGCCTAAAGCCATGCTGACAATCTGATAGAATGTTATTTAAGAGAAGGTGATCAAGTAGCTGTTGGTGTATACATTTTTCCATTAGTTTGGCTAGAGGAGAGAGTAGGGCAATGGGGCAATAGTTTGAAAGTTCGATGGAGTTACCACTTTTATGAAGTGGGATAATGTGAGAAATTTGCCAGAGAGATGGGATGAGGCCTTTGGTAATGGTTCTGTAGATAAGCATGGAAATAGGGTAGGATAGTACTTTTTCAGCAATCTGCAGATATTCAGCTGGTAAGAGATCATCTGAGGGGGTACATGGTTTAAGTTTAGTAAGTAAGGTAAAGATGAGAGATTTAGGAACTGACTTTAGATGAAAGGGGTGGTATGCTAGTCAGGGTGGATGGGAGGTTAGAGTTAGCAGGAGGTAAAAAGTTAGCAAGAGATTGTACAGTTTCAGTAAAGTAGGTATTGAGGGCATTAGCAATCTCATTTGAAGAGTTTGAAGAGAGACCTGCAAGGGTTGGAGTCTTGGTGTGTCCTGGGTGTAAGAGTTTATTTATAGCTGACCAGAAAATTTGAGTTTTTTGATGATGTTTATGCTGAAGTTTAAAGTAGTAGTTCTTTTTGTCAAGGAGCATTGATCTTTTAGTGGCATTTCTTAGCTGTTTATAGTTCTGGTGATCAGTTAGATTTTTAGTGATTCCCCATTTAGGTCATACTGGGCATGCTCCTACACTTAGAGAAATGAAACCCATGTCTGACTACACAGTGGTCTATACATATCTGTCATTTGCAGATGTCTGTGCACACACACACCAAATTGTACACCATTTGTGCTTCACACACACATTGGATAGGAATACTCACATATCCAAGGCCAACACACTATAGTATGTCAAACATACACACACAGATGTGGGGAAGAGAGACAGACAAAATTCCATTATGAGGCATGTCCCACCCACTTCACATCCAATCGGCTGATATCACATGATGTGCTGATGTCATTCATTATAGACATTCCTTTTGGTAGCCCCCAGCCCTATAGTGTCTGTGGTGCTTGTGATAACTGTAACACAATAGTAAAAATCAGTATTCATGTAGCATTTGTATACTCAGTCCTGTCAAATGTAAAGTTGTGTGTGATTGAGTGTGTGAGTGTGTGTGTGTGTGTGTGTGTTTCCAGATGAATGATTTATGGCCCATTCACACACACTGCACTTCCCATTGTCCATGTTAGCACTTCTGCTGATGTCAGTCACCTTGAAACAAACCATCAGCCAAATCTTAACCATATAAGCCCTGTGGTGCTTGTGATAACTGCATATAGTGTAGTGTAGCAAACTAGTTAGGTAGGAGTTCTAATTCTAGACAAGCCAACTGTGATTGTGTGTGTGTTTGTGTGTGGATATGTGGAGGTGAATGATTTTGAGGTCATTCACACTCACTACACCTGCCATTGCCCACTTCAGCATGCCTACTGATGTCAGTCACCTTGAACTAACCCTTTGGGAAAATTTAAGCTCTGTAAGCTCTGTGGCACTTGTGATAACTGTGTAATACTGTTCTGTAGTAAATTAGTTAGGTAAGAGTTCTAATCCCAGATATGGCAACTATGTGTGCTGAAGGTGAATGATTTTGAGGCCATTCACACTCAATACACCTGCCATTGCCCACTTTATCACACCTGATGATGTCAGTCACCTTGAAATAACCCTTGGCCAAATCTCAGCCCTATAAGCTCCATGGTGCTTGTGATGGTTGTGTAATACTGTAGTGTAACAACCTAGTTATGTAGGCATTCTAATGCTGGCAACTGTGATAATGTGTGTGTTTGTGTGTGTCAGTCTTTGTTGTCACCTGATTTTGTGGTCATTCACACTTACTACACTTCCCTTACACCTCCTTTAGCTCTGCAACTGATGTCACGTACCTTCAAAGATACCTCTGACAGCTCTACAACATGTAAGTTCCATTGTGCTTGTGATAACTGCATACTACCACAGTGTAGCAAACTAGTTAAGTAAGAGATTTAATCCTGGTCCTGGCAACTGTAAAAATGTATGGGAGAGTGTGTGTGTCTTGGTTGACACCTAATTTTGTTGTCATTCACTCTTACTGCACTTCCCTTACCCCTTCTTTAGCACTGCTGCTGATGTCACTCACCTTCAAAGATACCTTTGGACAACTCTCCAACATATAAGCTCTGTGGTGCTTGTAATAACTGCGTAATGCCATAGTGTAGCAAACTAATTAGATAGGAGTTCTAACCCTGGTAAATGTGATAATGTGTGTGTGTGTGTGTGTGTGTGTGTGTGTGTGTGTGTGTGTGTGTGTGTGTGTGTGTGTGTGTGACCTTCAAAAATAACTTGGAGAGCTCCCCAACATATAAGCTAATGATGATATCATGTAAACTGTGTAATACTATAGTATACATAGCTAGCCAAGTAGGGTTGAATTGTGTGTGTGTGTGTGTGTGTGTGTGTGTGTGTGTGTGTGTGTGTGTGTGTGTGTGTGTGTGTGTGTGTGTGTGTGTGTGTGTCATCAGTATCCTGTGTGGGGGTTGGAGTGATTGTGTAAATAACAGGATCCATTGCAGGGTGGGTTTTACTACATTTTCATATTGATGACCCATATGTCCCAATGTCACATTACAAGGCCAACAGTTGTCAAACACCATAGAGGTTGTTGTAGAGAAGCCACAGCCATACATTTATATATAGACAACCATTATAATACCCAGAGACCTCTCTCCACCCACAGATCATAAACAAACACTCTTGGCTCTTTCTCTTTTCCTTTCTTTCTTTCCCTCTGGTTCTCTCCCTCTCACCCTCTCTGGTAGATGTGGAAAAATGCATCTGTTTTGCATAGGCAGCAGCTTGACTTGGCAGGTAATGCTCATGATCAACTTATGACCTCTGCATGAACTGGAGTCCTCCGCTTGATAATTGCATGTGGAACACCTGTGGTATCATTCCTATAGCCAATTGCATGGAAACACACACCTATAAGTAAGCACTGCAAGTGGGTATTGGCCCTTCTCCTTCACTGTGAGCAGGACTTCATCTGGGTGTGTGACAAACAGCATCACAGAGGGTAGTTGGAAATACCTCTTACAACAAACACTGTGGAGACAGGCCAACAAACTGGAGCGGGATGTTCCAGACATGGGGACCGAATGTAAGTTTTGCTGTTCTGCATATGAAGTAATGTTGGTTTAACAGGGTTTGTGTGGATATGGCTGTTCTACATAATTTAAAGTCTGGCATGACAGTATTATGTGGTTGAGAAAACTCTCACCTGTAGGGCTATATGCAGACTGGCCAGAGTTTGGAGTCTTAGATTTGGTGTGTTACTCACACATTTTCTGTCTTTACAAATGCAGTAGCATACTCTGATGATTGTACTCAGTAAATGGTAACATCCATGTGTGTTACTGACTTCATATCCCTCAGAAGAGATATGTCACAACAAACCTTATTACACCAGCAGTGTTCTCAGTTTATAACTGGAATATGTCAATACTGAGTCTGTGTTTCTGCCTCTGTAACCCAAGTATGTCACCCTTTGTTCATATGTCATGCAGTAAGAGGTGGATATGTACAGTATACCATTATTTCTGACATAATTCCTGATATCAAGCCGATGATATATCAGACTGCCAGACATGTAATGTATAGGAGGCCTAATAGTTGAAAACAAAACGTGGACATTCTGTTGCAGTCTGTACAGTAGTGAGGTCTGTGTACGTATGGCGATTGTTGACAGAGTGTCTATATTATGTAGCAGTGTATTGTGATCATGTTATTTGGCCTGTGTACAGACTGGGGTAGATGTCAGTGTTTTTGGTCCTGTTCTATCTGACTTTGCATGCTGATCCAGTTTCTAATAACCTCTCAGCTTATATGTTTGTAGGGCCAGACTGAGACATGCCCCTTACCACAGTCAGGCATCAGACTACACTGTGAATTTGGCCAGTATATGTAGGGTTAGTCTGTGAGTGGCAAACATGATGATGACTTTTGTTCACACAGGCCATAGACTGTACTACAAATTAGGCTTACCATTATGTGACTGTGACTGCGTTGAGATTGGTTGTGGGTATGCACTTTCACACTGGTGTCTGTTACTCCATGCTGTTACACGCCTGTAGTGCCTGCTATATTGGCAATTACATGTATATTCCCCATAGGTAAATTGGGACAGTGTTGTGGCAGTCTGCCTGTAGTGTAGGCAGTGCTTAGTGGCATGCCTAGCAGCTCAGTGTATTTATCCTAGTGTGATGTTATGTGCAGATATTTGTCAGATGTACTATTGCCTGGCCACCATACGTGTTGTGTATTTCTGACAAAGCAGTGGGCTGGTGTGAAGATGTATGTCACTAACTAGTGTGAATTATGTGGCTTGGGACCTCTGCTCCTCCAGTTAATATGTGTTAGGACAGACAGGAGGGTGTGAATGCATCAACTGTGTTAGCTTATCTAGTCCAGTATTTGTGACATATCCCCATTTGCATGGCTTTAAAACCCCCTTTGTCATTCTTGTTCCACATTTATTCACTAAGGCATTCTATGTATACCTACTGATTGACCAGATTGTTTCAGACTGTCCATGTTTATTGCTCATATTTCTTCTGTATTCCACAGGATCATTACTGTGATTTGTGTGCTACTTCATTATAATGATTTTATGATGTCCGTCAGTAACTGATGGCATACATGTCAGTTTAAGAAGAGCCTTCCTTCACATGTATGTTGACATAACCCCTGTCACTGTAGCAACATTCTACATTTATAACTGCAATACATACATTATGTTCCCTTGCACTAATAGGTTTAGTGTTATGGTGCTAAGGTATGACTCCACTATATATATATATATATATATATATATATATATATATATATATATATATATATATATATATATATATATATATATGGGTTCACTTTATAATTTCAAAATACTGAAATACCGAATTTCAGTATTTCAAAATCGTAAAGTCAAAAACTGAAAATCGTGAAAGTGCATAATCGCAAATTCGAATATGTCGAATTCACAGTTATGGCTTATGGTACGTTGCGTGCAGTGTTGGGAGTGTATTGTGTATGGATGTAGGTGCAACTGAAGGTGAGTGAGTGTTTTGTAAGGGTTTTATGTGGGAGTTTGAGTGTGTCTGAATGTGTGAATGTATGTATATGTGTGATGTTAGTGTGGGTGGGAGGGACTGTGAAATGTGTGGGTGTGTGTTTCCTTTTTTTGTCTGCTTGTGTGATCTCGGAGTTAGCATATATATGTAGGGGGGGTGTGGGGGGCACAGCCTCCCACATGGGGGGAGCAGGGGGGCTTGCCCCCCTGCTTACATGTAGTGTAGGTTTGTTTGTGTTTTTGTGTTTGTGTGTGTTCTGTTTGGTGTAGTGTGGGTTGGATGATGTATGTGTTGTGTCCTGTATGGTTTGTATGTGTTCGTGATTTTGTGTTTCGCGATTGTGTGCTGTCGGGATTATGGACATTCAACTTTATGATTTCAAAATACTGAAATTCGGTATTTCAGTATTTCAAAATTATAAAGGGAATCTATATATATATATATATATATATATATATATATATATATATATATATATATATATATATATATATATATATATATATATATATACATATATAATATATATATGTTCATAGGTTCATAGGTAGGTACTAGGCTATCGGCCCAAGGGCCTATGTAAGCCTAGCCAACAAGGTTCCCTGGCTTACGCCACCCAAGAAAGTTATTTTACTTTGCCACTGTCAAGCAGAGACACAGAAGTGATCCCTGGGGTATATTTCCTATTTCCCATCCACTCATCAAGATTTTTCTTGAAGAGTGCTAATGAACTTTGCTTGACATAGATGGGTAGCCTGTTCCAGTGTATGGGAAGTCTCTGAGACAGGAATCGATCCCTCCAGCATGTCCTGTTTATTGTGGTGACAAGGTTTAGGTCCCTAGAGCATGTAGCTCAGAGGGATTGGGATTTCATTAGGTGTAGCATGTCCAACAGCTCTGGTTTTGACATAGCTTTATATGTTAGGCAAAGAACATCTCGGAGTAGGCAATATGCTATGGAGTAAAGCTGGAGTTTTTTGAGGCAATCAGTGTAGGGCATTTGTTTGAGGCCAGTAATCCTCTTTGTGAGGTACTTCTGTGGTCTTTCCAGCTGCTGCAGATGTCTTGTGAGGTACATTCCAAAAGAGGCATTGTACTCTATAATGGGTCTAATGAGTGTCAAATAGAGGGGAACAATTACCTCTTTTTTCCTAGATGAGAACCCTTTTATGATGAAATGTGCCACGTAGAAGGACTTCCTGACTACTGTGGCAATGTAACTATCAAAGGAGAGACTACTATCCACCTGGGTCCCAAGGTCTCTTATCACACATTCGGTGTAAAGTAGATTGCTGCCTATGTGGTAGTTCATGGGTACAGAGTTTTTACCAAAGGGGATGACACTGCACATTTTGGCATTGAGCTTGAGGCCATGGCTCTGACACCAGGCATCTGTCTCAGAGAGGCCCTTCTGTAGGATGTCCACATCATTTGGGGACTTGACTATGGCTCCTGGTTTGCAGTCATCTGTGAACTTTGTTAGACATAGGCCTTCTGTGTTAGCCTGTACTTCAGAGAAGTAGATACCAAACAGGAGAGGTCCCAGGATGGAACCTTGTGGTACTCCACTTGTCCCTGCTTTGAGGTCAGATTTGGAGTCTGCAACTTTTACAGTGTGCGTTCTGTCAGTGAGCCAGTTGACAACCCATCTTGTGATGTAGGGATTTATACCTAGTTTAGTGAGTTTAGCTATAATTCCAGAATGGGGGATGGTGTCGAAAGCCTTGGCGTGGTCAAGATAGGCTGTGTGAACCACCTTATCCTCATCTACAGCTTTGTTGACTGCCTCAAAGAAGTCAATCAGGTTCAGGAGGCATGATCTGCCTTTCACAAACCCGAACTGGGTGGGATCCAGAGTTTGGAGGTTACCAATGTCTTTGTTTATAAGTTTCATGATGATATGTTCCATGGCCTTGCAGACCAGGCTCATCAGGCTAATAGGTCGATAGTTCCCGGGATCAGTGGTGGCTCCTCCTTTGTGGAGTGGGATAACTGTAGCTGTGCACCATTCAGTGGGCACAAAGCCTGATGCGTGGCTATTATTGAACATGGTGCTTAAGTGGGGAGCCAGTTCATTCTGAAGTTCGTATAAAACGCAGCCTGGGATGATGTCCGGTCCCATGGATGCTGTGTTTTTGGCTTTAGAGAGTGCAGCTTTAATTGTGTAGTTGTAATTACAGGGACTCTACATTTTTCCTGTATAGATATGGGCCCTTTAGTGGGTGAGGGGGGGTAAAGTTAGCACTGAACCTATCTGCCAGGATGTTGGCAATATCAGTTGGTTCTGTAATTTTCATGCCGTTGTGCTGTAACTAAGAGCAGATCTAGGTGTTGCCATCGAGATTGTTGACATAGCTATAGAATGCTTTGTGGTTGTCCTTAGAATTAGTAGTGATTTTGTTTTCGTAGCTAGCTTTGGAGGATCTTATAAGAGATCTCAGCTTCTTACTGAGGCTGACCAGGGAGCTCCTCCACTCATGAGATTTTACTCTTTTGCAACAGTTGCTTCCTTCTGTTGTACAGTTTGTTTATGGCAGGGGACCACTAGATTGTCTTCCTTTTTTTGGAGGATAGTGTCTTGGTTCTGTTTGGGATAGCACGATCCATGCACTTGTGTAAGTACTTATAGAGTATATTTGCGTAGGATTCAGCAGTCGTAACTGTATTGTCCATCTGCATGGGTGTCATGAAGTTCACCACTTCTGTCTTAAGAACCATGAAGTTGGCTTTGGAGAAATGTTTTACCATGGTTTCCTTAATGGGGGGTGGGGGCGGGATGTGGATATCAAGGGTGATTAGCTTATGGTTGGATCGGACCAACGAGGAGTTGACTTCAGTTGTGGAACACCGGTCACTCATGTTGGTAATGACTATGTCTAGGATATTGTTGTCTCTGGTGGGGGTGTGGATAAGTTGATCCAGGGCACTGGAGTTTATGAATTGCAGAAAGCATTGAGTTAAGGAGTTGGTACACGAGTAGTTTTCCCAGTTAATGGTGGGGTAGTTGAAGTCACCCATTATTAGGGTGTTTGGTTGAACCCTAATATTTTCCAGTACATCAAGAAAAGAGGAGCGGGAATCCTTGAGCATGGTGGGGGATCTGTAGCAAGCTACAATTTGGATTGCAGTTTTGCCCAGAGTTAGTTGCACTTGGATAACTTCGGATGCCTTATGCTGAGCAACTAGCCTGGAGGTGTGGATATCCTTAATGAATATGGACACACCTCCGCCTTTGGTGTTTCGGTCCAGGTTACATGGCCAAAAAGTGTGGTATGAGTTATAGCTTGGTAGTGCAGGGGTGCTCTCTGGAGCCTTGAACCAGGTCTCAGTCACTGCACAGATATCAATGTTCTCCATTTTAAGGAGTGCCCCGAGTGAGTACATTTTGAGATTTAGACTTCTAGCATTGAGTACCATTACCCTTAGCTTTTGCTTTCCTGTTCCTGTTACAGTGGTGAATTTGTTATTTGAACCTTGCCTAAAAAAGGCACTATAGTGACAGCAAGAGCCTTAGCCAGTATTCGGAATCCCAGGGTTGACAGGTGCAGGCCATCTGTGGCAAAGCATCGTGGTCTGTCGACCATGTCATCCCAAGCAGACAAATACTGGATCTCCTTAGAATGACACCAGAAGCTTAGCCAATTGTTGAAGTCAATCATTTTGTCCTTGTACTGCGGTATCATTCTGGGCAATGGCAGAATGCTACTCAGGGCTAGGGCCATACCTGCCTGGGCTACAAGATCAGAAAGCTCTTCCATGTCTCTTTTCATGTAGTCCAGGGAGGTACATTTCAGGTCATTCACACCAACATGGACAATAACAGAGTCATATTTGTACTTGTTGTGGAGTGACCTGAGTGTGTGGGTTATGTGGCAGATCCTGGCACCCAACAGGCAGCTGACAGTAACCTTCTCCTTGTTTAGCCTGGTGACTGGGACATCAGTGTGCCAGACTATAGAGTCATCTATGACTAGTGTGTTGGGTACATTGTTTTGCCTTATTGGCTGTGGTTGAGTGGCACACTGAGTATGTGGGCTATGTGTCATTTGGGTTGTGTTGGGGGATGTAGGTTGCTTGCGGTTCTGCTTTGGCGGTCTCTGTTGCTTAGACAGATTATTATTTTGAGCCTCTGCGAATGTTTTTGTATTGCTATGTGTGGATTTTGGTGGTGAAGATTTAGTGAGACTATGTGATGAGTGTGGTGTGGTGCAAATGTTTACCTTCTCCTCATGACTGTCAAGTTCAGTCTTGGTTGGAGAGAGCTTTACCTCCAGTTTGGCTAGATAAGTGCATCTCTCACAGGTTGTAGTGTTGGGTGGTAGGAGGAGAGGGTTGTCTGTGTTCATGAGGCAATTTCTACATTGCCTCAAGATGCCCAGATTCATCAGATAGACAGGAGAGAACACTGGGAGCTGACCCTTGGACATGCCTGAATAAAAAACTATTTTCCTCTAGATAAGTGAGGAAAGTCAGTACAAGAGCTGTTTTTCTCTAAGCAAGTGAGAAAAGTAAGTACAAAAACTGTTTTCCTCTAGGTAATGAGGAAGGTTGAGTGCTATAGTAATTAGTAGCTTATTTAGTGCTTACAAGTTCTGAACAAGTGCTGAGCATGAATAAGCACATTTAAGTGCTAAAACTAAGAATCTGTATCTGCACTAGATGAGTTACAGGACAGAAACAAGTGAAAATGCAGTCTTTCAAATCAGAAAGTTGAGAGAGATGGAAGAGATTGCCCAAACGACTAATAACTACAATTTCTGGGCCAGAACCACTCCTTATGTGGTAGACAGGTTACCTGGTGCTTACCACTCCCACTGATAAGCTAGAAGGCTTCCCTCCAACACAGAAAGGCTTGGGGGGCTCAGAAGCTTACGTACACTCCTGGATTCAGCAAATCTGTATTTGGAACTCTAGTTACAGGAAAGTAGGAAACAGGCTTACAGTTTTTTTTTTTACAGAAAATTATCAAAAACAGTAGTAAAAACAATTCACATGCAGTGCAAGCTAGCACACTTGAGTATATAGCAATATTAGACCAAACACAGTTTAAGAAATGCAATTAAATTAAAACGGATTAAAAGCAAATGCAGAAAGAGTTTATTAGGTAGAATGTGATAAAGAGATGGGACTGGGGGAGTGTCCCAGATCAAATCTACAGTGGGGTGGGCAACTGCAAAAGCCACCAAATTTAAACTACAAGCCAAAAATAGGGAAGGTGTGTGGGACAAAACAGTTTCAACAGAGTTCTAAGCAACAACTAACAGTACAAACTCTAAAACCAAAAAAATATATTCAGCTCTGTATATTTACAGATAGATTGGAAAGCAATCACTCAGAACAGGGAGACAATAGTTTCAACAGAGATCTAAGCAACAATTAACAAACTCTAAAACCAAAAAATATATACTCAGCTCTGTACATTTGCAGATAGATTGGAAAGAAGTCTCTCAGAACACAGGTTCCATCAATGAAATGCAGGCTTTTACTAACAGGTCTAATTTTATGCAAGTGATCCTTGAGTTAGATAACACACAAGCTGTGAAAAACAGTTATACCAGCTGAAGACACAACAGAAAATAGGGGGGGTGGGGAAAACAGTTTCAACAGGGATCTAAGCAACAACTAGCATTAGAAACTCTAAAACCAAATAAAAAATCTACTCATCTCTGTATATTGGCAGATAGATTGGAAAGCAGTCTCTCAGAACACAGGTTCCAGCAATTAAATGCAGGCTGTTACTAACAGGTCTAATTTTATGCAAGTAATCCTTGAGTTAGATAACACACAAGCTGTAACAATCAATTATACCAACTGAAGACATGGCAGAAAATGGGGGTGGGGGACTGTTTCATCAGAGATCTAATCAACAACTAACAGTGCAAACTCTAAAACCAAAAAATATACTCAGCTCTGTATATTTTCAGATAGATTGGAAAGCAGTCTCTCAGAACATGGAGACAACAGTTTCAACAGAGATCTAAGCAGCAATTAACAAACTCTAAAAACAAAAAATATATACTCAGCTCTGTAGATATATCTATATATATATATATATATATATATATATATATATATATATATATATATATATACATATATACACATATGTATAAACATATATCTATATACTCTTATGTGTAAACATGAGTGTTGTATATACCTTCTCAGATGTATCCCACCATATTAATCCATGTGTATATTTACATATAAGAACATGACTGATTCAACACTATTTTCACTTACAAGTACTAAACAATTGTAGTAGTCAAAGAAGTGGTTCACTACTATTCAGTATGTGTACTGAATGATATACTTGAAAAAACAACAGACATCTTCACAGTTCAGATGGCTTAGTGGTTAAGTTCTGTGGTTCTAGTATACAGGGTTCTGAGTTCAAGACCTGCAAGGGCTGTTTATTTTGTTGCTAGGCAGAACAAGGACTGTTGGATAAGAGTGGTTAAGGCAGTTTTGAGCAGCTTTAAGCAGGTTTGTGTGGGTTTGCGTGAAGTAAGCGGTGCTAATGTATGGTTAAACAAATAAGTGCTTACACCGTGTAGGCTTCATTTACCAGTGCACAAATTTGCTTAGCATTTACATTTAAGCAATGCTTACACCTGCTAAGCATAGCTCAACCCTGGTAACTAGTGATCACATTCCAGTCTGATAAAATAGCAGGGTAATGACATTTTAATAAGTGTATTTATTTCCATGTTTCTATGTGCTGTCATCACAGTAGCAAGGGGTATGAGTATACTGTATGGGACACCTGAGTATACATGGGTAGTATCACAATCTTTTCTCTTTGTATGAGTTTCTTACTTCAGTAGTATCCCAGATTATATGCAGTCACACTTGCATGTATTGTATCATTACATTACTACTTTTAACGGTGCTTTTCCAAGTAAGAGTAGATTGAAGATTGTAGTACTGGAACCATACACCCCTGCATGCAAAGCTGGACTCTGATTACTGAGTATCGTGTTCTTGGTGTTTGACCTGTATGTTTTTATGCATCTCCTAATGGATATTGATCTGATATTTTGATATGAACTGTAGACTACTATATTTTTAGGAGATGTCATTGAAGACTGCTGTCATGTATTAATGGCATACCTATCAGTTTCAGATGTCTATGTGTCAAAACATTCATCCTAATGCATAACATGTTGGCTAGCTAATTTCTGTCTGTCCTCTGTACAGATGTGCAGATGTCAGGTATTCATCTTGGCTGCTTACAGGCAATCTCTGATTGACTGACACTTACATGTTTGCCCAGCTGTCTTATGAATGCCACAGGTAAGAAACCCCACTCTGTATGCACCACATGCCGTGGATACCTCAACCATACTGCCACAGTCAACAGAGGATGTTTGGGTGCAGGTCCCCAACCCAGACACTGGCAATGTTATCCAATATATGTTGCATACATGTCATTTGGACCACCTCACTGGCTCTCTTCAAGAGAAAACAAGATGAGTGGATGTTGAATTTAACTGTCACCCTGGGGATCACTCTTGACATCAGTTGATAGATGGCCTGCTTGCAAATGTCAGGTGGCATGATACCAGTGTACTCACATGCCCTACTCTTCTCATCTCTCCATGGACATTAGCCTGTTACTCACCTAAGAACACCTGCACCTATGGGCCTCAGTACTGTCAAATTTGTGAATGAATTATTGAATATAACAGTGTCTGTGTGCTTGTAAACTTGTAGTTGAAAATCCTCTGAGGCCCTTCTCACCCACTACACTTCCCATTGCTATACTTAGAAAGGGCTGCTGCTGTAATTCACATTAAATGTACCTTATGATACTCTTCCCCCTATGGGATATATGGAGCCTGTAGTACCAGCATAACACTATTTTACAAATGGGTAGATAGCTGTGGATTACCTTCTGAGTCCTTGCAAATGTGAGTATGTGTGTGTGTATGTGTGTGCAATTGTGTGTGTGTGTATATTTGTAGGAGCCAGCATTCTGAGGCCACATTCTCCATATAAACTAAACCTTGCCATACATTATGAGGGATGGTGATGTTACTGACATTAGGAGAGCCATGACAAATCCTCACCATACTATCCCTGTGGCATGTGCAATAAATGGATACCCCTGTAGTAGCACTGATTAGATAGCAGGGGTTTGTATTGCAGTCCTGCTCAATATGTGATTGTGGGTATGTCAGAGCAGTATCATGGGTTTCGGTGAGTACAATATCCAATGTGGGGTGTGAGTGCTGGCTATACTGTCTGTACACCATGGTTCCCCCAGTACATGTCCCAAGGTCCACTGTATAAGGACCGCTGTCACCATCAACCATACAGGTAACTGATTACATTATCCAGCCCAATAATGCATGTGCTGGGTGCAAAAACTCTGTAACAGTATGGTCTCACTGACAAGGTAGTCAGCACTGCTAAATCCAGATCTGTCAAATGTGTCTATGACTTTATGTGTTTGTCAATGTGTATATGACAGTATGTTATACTATGTATTGTCCATTAACATCCAGTACATCCCCATTACCATACTGTACAAGGCCCGGTGATGTTGTTCACTTTACAGGAAGCTTGAGACACACTTCACCCTACAAGCTCTGTGGTGTGTGCAATTAAGGTCAAGCACATTAGTAGCAATAAGTACCTAGGTAGTGGTTCTGCTCTCACTGTTGCCAAGTAAGTGTGTATGTACATGAAGGGATCTACTTCAGTTTGCAGAAAATATATTTCCCTGATGATCATTTGTCCAAGAACTAACTGGTAAAAGGTGACATTTCTAAGCAATCATCTTGTGGAAATTCATCCCATCAGAAATAGTAGTGGATGTGTAAATGCCCTCTTCCCCACTGTACAGCTGTACAGTGATACTAGAGTTGGTATATAGTTGAATGTGGTTGTTGTGGGTACAGCTACCCACATTAGGTTATTGTTGTGCATATCCCCCCGCTTAGTTTTCTGTTATACTGTACAGTTTATGTTAAGAGGTTAAGTAGTTGTTAATCACACTATGTTTGGTTCTATGCCACCGCACACCCTCCAAAGTGAGGGGCTGTGTGACTCACACCAGCACACCTGTGTTTACCAACTCCAGGATTGCACTACATTGGGGAAGGGGACATATACCTGCCAGTACCATTTACAATTACATTAAACTGGTGGACTGATTATTTACTGATGTGATGTTTTAGCCATTTGGCCTTGGTTGAATTACATAGGCCAAAATGAGTTCTCTGCAAAATGAAGTACATCCATGTGAACAGTAATCTCTGTGTATTGCATCAACACAAAAGCCTCTGTGTGTGTATTATTCACAAACATTTGGTGTGTGCCACCCACTACACTTACCATTGCCCGCTGTAAAACAGTTGCTTACATCAGCCACCCTGCACTGACATATATACACCCCTCAGACCTATCAGCCATGTGGCACATGCAGTAACTGTTATACAGACCTGTTACTTGTGTTCAGCTGTACCCAGGATATGACACAGTCAATGTGTCACCACAGTGCCACACCCCTCATAGGAATGGACAGCAGACCAACATCCTCCTGACACATAGACACCTAAAACACAAACTGAATACATAATGGAGACCACAATCAGTCATTGTTAATAACAGCTGTAATGATTCATGGCTGGACCGCTACACACCCTGATGTGTAAGCATTAAACATTCCAGTTGACAACATGTTAAACAGCATTACATTGCCAGTCTTTAGTACCTTCCTGTGCATCAGAACCATATTAGCATATCCCTGCATCAATGGTTTGGATGACAGGGATGTGGCAAAGGTATCAACATATGCACAGGGTGTGCTGTGGGTTTGCCAGATGCCTAGGCTGAGCCATTTTGTTGACATCATGTGTGTGGGTTAGGGGGTTCTTTATTAAATGGCCTGTGCAGACGTGGTGTGTGTAGGTATGAAGGTGCCCTAGCTGTGTTGGTAATGTGTGTGTGTATGTATGCACACAGTTCTGCCATGTGAATGCCCTATACAGGTGTATGTTGGACAGCTGCGGACCATACATGGCAGGGTGTGCAGCTCACCATGTCCAGCCATGGACATGGGAACTGCACCTGCCAGGGATTGCATCAGCACCATCAGAAAGAAGCCAAGATATGGTACTCTCTCCTGACAATGACAATTGTCTGCTGAATCCGCATCCCTGTTGGGACCAGCTAGGACCATGTGCACATGGCCTGCTATGTTGTGGTGTGGACTGCATCCCCCTACAGTGCTGGTGCTGGGACTGCCACTACGGGAGCAGCCGTGAGTTGTTGCATGTCCATGTAGACCTCCACCTGTTGGTGTAACTGACCTACTTCCATGTGGCCGATGCCCTACTCCCACCACATGCTCTACCACAGACACCACATGTTCGTGGATTCCCACCATCTCATCCAACCATCTATCCATGACCTCTGCAAAATAACGGTTGGCACCTGCAAGATCCTGCATGTTGTCACGTACAGCAGGAAGAGTAGCCCATATGTGCTTGTGCCTCTATGACAGCCCAAAACATGCTTCTAGTAACACCTGCTGTGGCACTTCTGCCAGAGGCATGATGGTGAGCAGGCCTCCTACAAGCACCCCTGTACATCTGCCTATGTGTTACCTCGCCGGTCATCTGGCTATGACTGCTGTGTAGAGACACACTTGCCATAATCCCCACACTTTCCTGTCCCATGCCACCACCCTCCAACTGTCCCTCATCTATGGCCACTGGTGATGGGGTAAGTATGGGCAATGTGACTGTGTGTGGGGATGGGGTGGATAAAAGTGGGATGTCAACCAATGGGACAGATGTAGCCCCTGACAACCATGCCTGTGAATAACTATGCCTATCATCATTATCAGAGTCTGTATGAACACTAACATCAGTTTGCCTGCAGGAGGGACCCTGACCCACCTCGCCACCTGTGAGGGGCAGACAAGAAATGTAAATTAAGACCTGTACATTATGGTTTACTTCTACACACATACACACTTACAGGTGAGGTGGCACAAATATATTACACAGATTTCAGTACCCAACAGTTAACATGCATGACATATAGTACTCAATATCAGGCAGTGCAGCCATTCTAAATCTTGGCTACAAACAATATACATATGTGGGATGCACGAGTCATGTTAGTAGGTGATGCCCATTCCCCTGGGACACACTCCACCCATGTACATATTAATGCTGTGCACCTGTACAGCACACTGGCATGCACTGTACACCATACCTCACAATTATACAAATCATTGCTGAATGTTTCAGATGTGTAGCAGTTAGGTTTGATCTGTTATTCACAACCCCTATGTGTTTGTCTGACACATGACTGGGATGATTTGAAGATGGATGTCACCAATGAATGACTGACATTTGATTCCCAGATCTCATCATCATCAGTTGATGTATCTGCAATAACATCTGTGTACACTGACAACCTTCCAAGCCTCATGTGGATTTCAGGACCATACACACCCCTGTTGACATGGCAACCTCTTCTATGTTATGCAATGGGGCCATATTACTGCAGTCAAAAACATTACACACACCTGATGTGTGACATATGACCTATGCAATCCAATCCTGCGTTAAATGCCTGTCAGTCATGGAGATGCTGACTGAGATGCGTACCATATTGGGGGTGCATAACTGTGCACACTCTTAAACCAATAGTTTTTTGAAGAACCTGATAACTGAAATACAGCAGTCTCTATTCCTGGAAGGGGCACAGTAGCATGGCACATCCTTGCCTTTGCATAATTAGGTCTGTCTTCCCTACAAAGGTACCACAACTCTGCCAGATTGCAAGGCCAGTTCATGTGCATAGCCCATGGAAGTCATACAGGGATTTCAGTAATTGCTGTGGAGTGTGTGTTATGTATGGGCCAACTCATAATCTTGAATGTGTTAAGATACGGCCATGCTTAGCTAGCTTTGGATGTATGCTTCACTTCACTGTTGTATTTGAAGTTGACACCCCTCCCCATCCTCAGCCTTATTGCAGATGCCTGACAACTGTGGCCCACACATGAGTGTTAGTTTGCAGTTTTCTACATTCATTACACTATGTCTGCAGGCCTACTTTTAGGTAATGAATAGCAACCATAAAGGTGTACACTGGCACTAGCAACCTTCAATTTGGGGATGGTGGCCCTGATGTGATAGCTGCTGCTTGTGCATCACATGAAACTTTAGGACTACTGTCTGTAGGTTTGAGCCTTGGCCTCATGACACTATTACACATTGCAACATATGCCTTTGGAAGACCTGGGGTCATTATTTTACTACCTGTATGGAGGCCTGGATGATGTTTCTTGTGGGATAAATCTCCCATCTACTTACCCTCACCCATAGGGCACACTTATGCAGACTCCAGGTGATTGTTGATGCAGGTAATGCACAGAGAGGACTTGCTAGACATTTCTGCAACTGCCTCAGTGTTGCTGCATGTATCTGAATAGCCTCCTTGACCAGTTTGCACTACGTATTGTCATCTGTATTGGATGGCCATCTGTGTTTTGGCAACATCACTGTTGTCCCACATTTAATACACCTCTAGATGACTGTCTGCACTATTTGCCATGGAATATACAATGGTTAGGTAATGTTATTTTCCTTACTCCTGACAACTTCCTTTAATATGTGGGATCCATGTCATGCCTTGGAAGATGTCTGAAAGCCATGGCTGCCTGTGTTGCAGGCAGCTGGCCAATTGTCATGGACATACTTCTTGGACAGCAGACCGTTACATGGTGTGATATAAAGCCCTGTACTTGATGGCAGGTGTGTACTGCAGAAGAGTGAATGCTGTCAGTACATCACAAGCTGCCTCCACAATATGTTAATTGGAGTGTGTGCACACGTATGCTTCCAGTGTATTGTAAGGTTTGTAAACCCCATATTTGTTGTCCTAACATAGGATTCTATTGTATACATTAATTGCACATGTTAGGTGCACATTACGGGTTGTAAAAGGTGTCAAATGTGTTATCGTGCCCTGTCATTGTATATATCAGGAACAGTTGACACCATCATAGGGGTGTGTCCACTGTTGTATCAACTGTATGAGGGTTAGGTTTCATACATGTCCCTACTGTAGGCCATTTGTCCCACCATTTGGCTTGTCTCTGTCCACACATCTTGCACTGATGGGTTGTGAGGTATACTGCAGGATTCCTACCTACCCTTCACCATGATAACCACTGTGATGCTGTGCAGTTAACACAACAAAATTGAACATGTACATCATGCATTATAGGTAAGTGTGATAAATGTGTACAGGGCATATAGCATGACCTTAACATGGCCAGTGTATTGGCAAACATGAACAAAATAACCCCATACTCACCAGCCACAGGCTGCTGCCCGAGTTGTACACCTGAGGGACCTACATAGTTGTGGGAGAGAAGTAATTTCAGTAGCCACTCATGTGGCATTGCTACAGGGTGGAAGCAGCATTTCAGAACATTAACAGAACAAACAGCAATACTACAGAATATGCAGCTCAACACCAGAGATGTGCACATCTGTGCATAACTAAACTCCAGCTATAGACTATCTTCTGTGATATATGCATGCAGATTCTCTACAGATGGAAATGTAGAATCAACACTCTTCTAGTTATATCCATTGTGGCCTTAACCCTCATGCTCCTCAGACATTGGTTGGGTGCCACCCACCTCAACAATGCTGAGTTCTGCTTCATGGTGGGTGTGCCGGGTGGGTGCACCAAGGCTGGCAAGGAGCTGTTCCATACGTGTCAGTGGGGGCTGGATGGCTGTACCCTCACCTGTGACTAGCCACTCCCTTGCTACAGCAGCTGATTGGTTCCGTGCATGATGCAAAATGTCACTGGTGGGATGACAGACCTGCTCATAATCCCGGTTTTGTTGTCCAGTATCATTCACCCTGTGGACCAGTTCTTCCCAAAGGGCTGTTCAGTCATGTAGGGCTTCTGTGCCATGTCTGAACAGGACATCATAGTACTGTATGAGATACTGAATGATTATATCATTCTCCAATGAAGTAAAGGATAGTAGCATTCTTTGTGGCATGGTAGCTGGAAGATATAAACAGGAGAAAAGATTACACAACCTCATACAGTTGTCTACTTGCACATCAACACAAAATATTACTTGACAATATTCCAAACTACAACCTAACCCTATAATCAGCTGTCATTACACTCCTGGCCCTGACCTATCTTATTCCACCCAATGTTGCACAGTTAACTGCATAATGCTCTATTCACCATTCATTTCTGTGTATAGGGATGACAGTGGCCATCGTCCTTGGAGATGGTGGCAAGTCTGTGTTTGACTGTAGTGTGTGATGGAGCTGTGAGCACATGCCTTAGTTCAGGTAAGAGGTAGACGGTGATGTTCTCATGGCCCAGGGAGACTTGCTGCTGTTGCCTTCAGTAGACATTATGTACATGTTCATCATTGATGAGGGGGATAGTGTATTTGATGTGCATATTCCCCTATAGAATTTGTGTGGACAGGGTGGAACTGTTCCCACCTAACCTGTGTGATGCATGTTGCCTACATCCATGGCATGTGTGTATGAGGTGTGCTTTACCCCCAGTACAGGTTGAATTGTGTTGTTTCATCTGAGCGTGACTACATATGTAGAGACACTATGTTGCAATTGTCCTTGGTGTGGATATGTCTGATTTATAATTATAATCAGCCTTACACAATGTCAGCTGTGAACATGCATGCTTGCTGAGATAGAGGTAGACTTGCCTCCAAGTTGTTGGCTGCACCTATGTGTCCCTGTACAGCCAATATAGCATCCTATTATGTGCTTTGTGTATTGCTGCTGTCCACCAAGGGGGATTACTCTCTCCTTGTTGGAGGCTACTTTTACAGGTCAGGTACTGCTGATTGCATATAACTACAGTGGATGTAAAGTTTACACACCCCTGTTACAATGCCTGGTATTTATGCAACTGGAACATGACACCATAAAAACTCATTTCAAATAAATTCACACCTGTAATGTGACCTCAATCCTTTACAATTCTATGTAAAACATGACAAATGGGTCTGTGAAAACATATGTGAAATAATCAGTACAATAAGCCAGTTGAATGAGTGCGCACACCCTTGAAGTAATATGTTGTGTGAACACCTATTGAAATAACTACAGCATCCATTTGTCTTGGTTTGCACACTCAGTAGAATTGCCTCAGGGCAACCGTGGTGGTGCAGTGGTTAGTGTTGCCACCTCACAGCATGAAGATCTCTGGTTCAATCCTTGGCTGGAGTGCCTTCTGTGCGGAGTCTGCTTGCCCTCCCTGTGGTCATGTGGGTTTCTTCTGGGTGCTCTGGTTTCCACCCACATCCCAAAGACATGCTGTAGGTATATTGGATACTCTAACTTGGCATGAGTGTGTGCATGTGTGTGCCTTCCGTAGAAGGTTGGGTGCTGGGCTGGCACCTCGACACTGTAAAATTCCACTGCCAATCATGAGCAGGCAGGTGATCCACTGTGGCAACCCCTAACCAGGAAAAGCCAAAAGAAGAAGATCTGTGGTCTAATTGTCATATAGCACACAAACCTGACATTCCAACAGGGGTGTGTACACTTTTGATATCCACTGTATATAGGTGTTAATGCTAGGCATGGGCAATGGGTCATAACACAGATGAACACTTCACTGATTATTACATGATAATCATGCTGACTGTAATACCCATATCAGTGTCAGGGCAATGCAACAAGCAGTAGCTGTACACATTTATTTCTGTTGCATGCACTGACACTGATATTACACACATGTGCAACATGCACACCCTATTTTTCCGACTGCTTATAACTCTAAATAAAAATCTGCCTAAGCAGCAGAGACCTCCAAAGCAGACAACCAAGCAACCGCTACCCCAAAACAAAACACGTGCAACACATAGCTCACAAAGCCAGTGTGCCAAATAGTCACAGCTCTTAAGGCTAAACAACACACCTGATACACTTGTAATAGGTGACTCGATCATCAGGCACACTGACGTCCCGCTCACCAGGCTGAACAAGGAGAAGGTCATGGTAAGCTGCCTGTCGGGCGCTAGGATACGCCACAAAACACAAGCACTCAGGTCACTCCAAGGCAAGTACAAATATGACTCAGTCATTGTGCATGCTGGTGTAAATGACCTGAGACGTACCTCCCTAGACTACATGAAAAGCGACATAGAGGAGCTCTCTGAGCATGTAGCCCAGGCCGGTATGACCCTGACCTTGAGTAGCATCTTACCCTCACCAAGAATGATGCCACAATATGAAGACAAGATGATCAATTTCAACAATTGGCTTAAGTATTGGTGTCATTCAAAGGGGATCCAATGCCTGTCAGCCTGGGATGACATGCTCGACAAGCCACGATGCCTCGCTAGGGATGGCTTGCACCTGTCACCCCTGGGCTTTTGGATATTGGCAAAGGCTCTTGCTACCCCATAGTGCCTTTTTAGGCAAGGCTCAAAGACAAACCCACCTCCATAGGTATCACAAGGGATAAGAAACTAAGAGTAATGCTACTCAATGCCAGAAGTCTAAACCTCAAGATGCATGCACTCGAAACTCTCCTTAGCATGGAGAACATCGATATCTGTGCAGTAACAGAAACCTGGTTCAAGGCTCCCGAGAGCACCCCAGCACTACCAGGTTATACCTCATACCATGCTTTTCGGCCCCAAAACTTGGACCAAACCACAAAAGGAGGGAGAGTATCAATATTCGTCAAAGATACCCACACCTCCAGGTTGGTGGCACAGCACGAAGCATCAGAGACGATCCATGTGCAACTAACAGTGGGTAAAACTGCCTTCCAGTTTATAGCCTGCTACAGACCACTCTCCAAAACCCAGGAACCCCACTCAGCCTTCCTGAGAACACTGGAAAATATGAAGGTCTCTCCAAACACCATTATATTGGGCGACTTCAACTACCCAAACATAGACTGGGAGCATTACTCTAGCTCCAACACCCTAGCCCAAAGGTTCCTAGAATTTATAAACTCAAATGCTATGGAACAACTTGTTACCACTCCCAAAAGAGGGGAAAACATACTGGACCTAATCATCACCAACATGGGGACTCTATGCTCCAGACCAGAAGTGTATCCCTCACTGGTAAGATCAGACCATAAACTAATCTCACTGGATATTCACATCCCGACCCCACCCCCTGCCCAGAATACCACAGTGAAAAACTTCTCTAAAGCAAATTTCACACTCCTCAAAACCGAGATGGAATCCTTCAAAGCCACCTGGCCTGTGGAAAATACGTCTCAGACCGCAGAATCCTTTATAAACTCATTCTATGAACACCTTCAGGAATGCATGGATCATGCAATCCCAAATAAAACCAAGACCCAATCCTCCAAAGGCAGACGTCCTGTCTGGTGGACCCCAGCCATAAACAAACTATACAATAGAAGGAGGAAGCTACTACACGATAGAGCAAAATCCCAAAAAGGGAAGGCATCTCTGATCAGTATTAGCAAAAAACTACAGGCACTCATAAAATCGTCTAAGGCCAGCTTTGAGAGAAAAATTGCACAGAACACTAAGGATAATCACAAGGCTTTCTTCAGTTATGTTAGGAACCTTGGTGGGAATTCCCAGATATGCTCAGAATTAGTCCAAAATGACAAAAAATACATCGAACCCACAGACATTGCCAACATCCTAGCTGACAGGTTCAGTGCAAACTTCACCCCCCTCCCCACCAAAAGGGCAAATATCTATCCCAGCAGAGTGCTGCCCCCCTGACATCTCAGATGCTCAGGTAAGAGCAGCCCTCTCCAAAGCAAAAAACACAGCATCAATGGGACCAGACAGTGTCCCGGGCTGCGTCCTACATGAACTCCAAGAAAAGCTAAACCCAAACATAAAACTACTGTTCAATCTCAGCCTTACTACAGGATATGTACCCAAAGAGTGGCGTACAGCAACGGTGGACCCTCTCCACAAAGGTGGTGCCTCAACGGATCCTGGAAACTATCGCCCCATAAGCCTGACTAGCTTGGTCTGCAAAGCTATGGAAAGGATCATCATGGACCTCATAAATAAAGATATTGGGGACCTACAGACACTGGATCCTACCCAGTTCGGCTTTGTTAAGGGCAGATCCTGCCTCTTAAACCTGGTCGATTTCTTTGAAACAGTCACCAAAGCCATTGACGAGGGGAAGGTGGTCCACACAGCCTACCTGGACCTCGCAAAAGCCTTCGATACAATACCCCACTGGTATTATAGATAAGCTCACCAGCTTAAATATAAACCCTATGTCACTAGATGGGTTGCAAACTGGCTCAAGGACAGAACCCACATGGTTAGAATTACTGGAGCCATGTCAGACTCCAAACCAGTTACAAGTGGCATCCCACAAGGCTCAGTCCTGGGACCTCTCTTGTTCGGTATATATTTCTCGGAGGTACAGGCCAACATGGAAGGACTGTGGCTGACCAAGTTGGCAGATGACTGCAAACTGGGCACCATAATTGACTCTCCAGCTGACACAAGCATCCTCCAAAAGGGCCTCATAGAAACAGACAACTGGTGCCAGAGCCATGGCCTCAAGCTAAACGCCAAAAAGTGTATAGTCATCCCCTTTGGCAAAAACAAAGTGCCCACAAATTACCACATAGGTGGTAATCCATTAAGTACAGAAGAAGTAATTAGGGACCTGGGGACCCAAGTTGATAGCAATCTCTCATTTGACAACCACGTGGCCAAGTGGTTAGAAAAGCATTTTATATAGCCTACGTAATCATGAAGGGATTCACATCTAGATCAGGGAGGTCATCATGCCTCTTTACTCATCCCTCATCAGGCCCATAACTGAGTACAATGCCCCTTTTGGGATGTACCTTACCAGACACCTGCAGCAACTGGAAAGACCCCAAAAGTACCTCACCAAGAGGATCAAAGGGCTCAAACAGATGCCATATGCTGCCCGGTTAAAGAAACTCCAGCTCTACTCAGTGGCATACCGCCTGCTCAGAGGCGATCTGTGCCTGACGTATAAAGCCATGTCCAACCCAGAATTAATGGACATGCTGCACCTCAGAAAATCCAAATCCCATCGAGCTACATGCTCGAGAGACTTGAACCTCAGCACTGAAATAAATAGGACATGCTGGAGGGACAGATTCATAACCCAGAGGCTCCCTTCACTCTGGAATAAAATCTCAGTCCAGGTTAGGCAGAGTCCCTCACTGACTCTCTTCAAGAGGAATCTTGATGAGTGGATGGGAGACCGTAGGTTTACCCCAGGTATCACTTCTGTGTCATTGTTAGACAGAGGCACAGTATACTAACCTCGAAAAAGGGCATAGCACAATTAATTAAAAATGGGTGGCAAAAGCCAAACACACTCTGGCTAGGCTTATAAATGCCCTAGGGCAGATAGCCTAGTATGAACCTATGAAACTATGAACCTATTAATTCAAGATATCACATGCAGTTCAGCACGTCTCCAACAGTACTGTACTATCCACATGCCCTATATATGTTTCTTAGCTTTCCAAGACAAACATACATCATACTAATATTCACAGGTAACATATGGATATGGCAACATGCCATTAACTGGCCTAGCAGTGGCACAGTCACAACGGTTTGACAGACATTCTAGTGGTTGGCAAATGTGAGCTGTCCTTTCCTTAGTGAGTCAGGCTCCTGGGCTGTGATACCATCTCTTAAACTCTTAGAGCATCACATGTGGACAAAGCCTAACATAATGGGGGGGGGGTAAATAGGGACATATCGTACATATTCCTGTTACAGAGTTATGAAGTTTTTAGTATAATACATTTTGCATTACTGTGACTGTTCTGAAGGATGTGTAGTCTAACACTCCAGTGTTTGTCATTACTTCATGACTTCAGCCCTCAGCTGATTGTCAGACAGGTGGAGATGTCAAGAGGAACAGACATCACAGTCTGATTTCAAAATCTGGACATTCTTTGAAGATTTGTACAGTTGACAGGTATGGCCGTGATGTCTCCCACTGCAGACAGAGTCAGATGCTATGGCCATAGCATTTGTACAGCAGAACATCAGTACAGCAAGTTTTGCTGGCATATATACATTTTTCAAACTCAGCCATCCCATTATTACAGACCAAGTAATACATTAAATTACATGCTTAAATGTTTCACATACCTTTTTTTTTTGGGGGGGGTGGTTGTTGTATATTCAAACCTAAGTGTTTTGACTTGGTTGTTGTCTCACTCATGTCATTTTCTCTCTTTCTCTGTAGTACAGGGATTGAGTGGGTTTGATTAAGTGACACCATGGCTTTTGTAGGTGATGGTCATGACCAGGTGATGGCCTATGCACCAATCGGTGTTCTCTACTTGCTAATTGCATGCAAAGCAGCTGTGTAGTTCTTCCAATAGCCAATGTCATGGCAACCCACTCTTATAAATGTGTACTTCCTGTGGTCATTGTCCCTTTACCTTGCCTATAAGGAACACATTCTTTCTGTGTGTGGGCAGCAGTGTTACAGACAGCAGGTGAGAATATCTCTTACAACTCGACATGTGGACATAGGCCAACTACAGGTTTTTGTACGGTTCCAGACGTAGGGACAGAGTGTGAGTATCACTGTTATATGCTTTAAATACTGCTGGTTTAACAGGGTTTGTATGTACATGCTAGTTCTGCATAGCTTGCAGTCTGACAATGTTATGTGTCTGCATAGCTCTCAACTTTAGGGCTATCCACATAATGGCCAGGGTTTGGGCCACTATGTTTAGTGTATTCCCCAAACACATGTTGTCCTTGACAAATCATTGCCATACTCTAACTGCTATCAGTAACTGGAAACATGCGTTAGTGTTTGTGTCTTCATATCCCTCAGGAGGGATATGTTGCAAACAATCCTGTAACACCAGCAACTTTCATAGTGTATGAGTGCAATATATAAAATATGGCCCTGTGTTTGGCCCTATGTCCTCCACTTATATACCAGGCTTTGTCCAGATGTCATGCAGTAAGAGGTTAATAGGTATGGGCTATAATTATTTAGTGCTGACATGCCTGCTCTCATCCCACTGATGTGGACTCCCACTCATGTTGTGGGGTAAGGGCCATAAATATGGGCCATAGGCTAGACAACATGTGTGACTATGTACAGTCAAGAGGTCAGTGTATAGTAAACACTCTTATATACCCATGTAACACATTTTAGGGGGGGTACATGTTTGACTCTTAGGTTGTTAGTACATTTGAGAGATATTACTAATAAAAACATAAAAGGTATGTAGCTGTACTTTTTGATACTATGGTGATGGGGGCATTGGTGGGTTAGGGGTTACTGTTTGGCACACAGTCTGTCAGTTTGATAGACCAGGTTGAAGTGAAGACATTGTATGTAAAGGATCAATTTACATTGTAACATTTTATACTTTCCTCACTAGGTGGTTAACTGAGGAGTGCAACTGGTGGCTGTTGGCTTAATTATGTAATTGAGTGTTGATTGATTTTTGTATTCCAGGCAAGTGTGTTTTGTACTGTTGTACTACTTGAAAGCTTTTGCCATGACATCAGTGTCTGATACTTTGTGTGGCTTACTTTGGTTACCACCTGTCCCTCTGTTCAAGGCATAGCCATTGTTTGGCCAGTTGTGGCCTACTCATAACTCTCAACTGTGCACATTTTTCCACAATGTCCAGATGTTGGCATCATACCTTTTGTGTGTTCCTCCTTAATTAGGTTCCTTTCTGGCAAAAAGCTGAGGATTGGACTCATTCAGTGATGACAAACATTTGACTGTAAGACTCCACATCTTTCAGAAAAGTAATGCTACAGCAAAACCTCTAGCATTCTATCAGCTTTCTGAGATTGTAAGAGAATATCTATAATCAGTCCCTATTTGTCCACCATCATGTTATGCTTTGTCCATATTTTTGCCTATAACAGGTTGAGAGGTATGGTACTGCTGACAACAATTTTGACAATTGCAAAATGTCCTAAGATGGCAGGAGCAAGAATGTATCATATGGTTCCTTTAATATTTGCATAATTCAGTTATACTGTATTTTACACACCTACATGCTGTAAGGCATCGCATACACAACTGAAATAGTACAGAAATAAACCTTTTTTGGGAAAACGGTGGTGTTATGTGTGTTTTTTATTGCAAAAATTCTAATTTGTGCAAACGTATCACACTCTGGCCATTTGATAAGGTGGCAACTGTAGGATTACTGGCTGTTTGCATTTCACTGTGCTCTCTTTAGTCATTTCAATTACTTGCCTAAGAGATTGCTGTATGTCTGGTCACTGTGTAAGGCCTATCATGATTATGTAGTGGCAGAGTGTATACTTGTTATTTGGATTGTGTATGCGTGTGGTCAGCAGATGCATGTCCCATACCATCCCAGCATTCTATCTACAGTATGACCTGCCACAGGATATGAAGGGGTATTGTGTGACTCTCATGGTGGATATATCTATCCACACAGCCATCGCACTGTGGTGTTTGCTAGGCTTACCAGTATTTATCTGCAAGTGTGTTTATTTATATATCTATATATATATATATATATATATATATATATATATATATATATATATATATATATATATATATATATATATATATATATATATATATATATATATATATATATATATATATAGACATATATAGTGCAAACATTCACAGATATATGTTTGCACACATATACATATATGTATATATATGGGTCCCCTTCACATGGTCAACAGTTCATTTGATCGACAGTTATTTGGTCGACAATTCATATGGTCGATAGGCAGATTTTCCCCCCTCCCCAATGTTGTGCGACCGTGGAGTTGATATATATATATAGTTAGGGGGGGGTGTGGGAGCACATAAAACTGCTTGTCGATCGAATGATTTGTTGACCAAATAAAAGTCGATCAAATGAACTGTCGACCATGTGAAGTAGACCCATATATATATATATATATATATATATATATATATATTTCTGAGTAGGTATATATATATATATATATATATATATATATATATATATATATATATATATATATATATATATATGTATATATACATATTTACATATGTGTGTGTGTGTGTGTATATATATATCTTATTTGAATGTTTACTGCTTCCACAATATAAATTCCCTATAGTACAGTGATTGTCCTCCAAGATATGATCATGAAATCATCCTCAACTCTTACAGCTTACATATCTTAATGGTTATGTGTTGTGACTCTGGTTTACATGTTGTTGGGTTCAAAACCTGACTAGGCTGTTTATTTTGTTGCTGGGCAGAGAAAGGGCTCATGGAGAGAGGGTGATTAAGGCACTTTAAATTGGCTTTAAGCAGTTTGCACTGGCTTGCGCAAAGTTACATGGACCTAACACATGGTTAAACGTACAGGTGTTTAAACTGTGTGGGCTTGTCTTAGTGGTGCTTACCAATGTGCAAATCCAGTTAGGTATGAAAACTACTGTTTACCTATTCTGTGTTTGAGCATATCAACTGGTTTGCCCACCACTCAGTGATGGTAATACACAGTTAAACATATAGGTGCTCTATTGAATGTTGTCTAAACAAGCAGAACTTATGCAGCTCAGGTGGTGTAGTGGTATGGTCTCTGGCTGCAGTGTACAGGGTCCTGGATTCAAGACATTGGGCTGCTAGCTTTTTCATTAATGTTAAATGACAGGACTACATGATAAGTTGGGCAAAGCAAGACCAGTTTGTAGAAGTCAGATGGTGCAGTGGTATGGTTACTGACTGTAGTATAAAGGGTCCTGGGTTAAAGACTTGGCAGGGCTGATTAGCTTTGTTGCTGGCCACAAGAACAGCTGATGGTGGGAGGATGATTAAGGCACTTTAAAGCAGCTTTAAGTGGGTTTGCGTGACACTAAGTGTTCCATTCTTAAAGCACTGTGCGAGGCGTAGTACAGCTAAACGGACAGCTTAACACTTTAATAAAATCCAATAAATGAAAGAATCGGTGTTTCTTGTAGCTTTACTGACATTTCTTGACTTTAATACTTTTTTTGTAAAACTGCAACACAGTACAAATAGCAACATATCAGAATATATGCAACATACAGCACTTCTAAATACAAAGAATTACAATATACAAATTACTTACAGGAGATGTGAATGCCAGGGCCTGGGAAAATAAGATAATGACTGCACTTCATGAGGGCTAGAAAGAAAGTAGCTTCCTGTCTGAGTTACATCACTTCCGGAGGCTTGCTATAATGCTGTAAAACAAGTTAATCTGTTATAAATAAAAGGCCACTAGATGGCAGCAACAGATCAAAAATGCCCAAACTGTACAGCTATGATATAAACTGCCTGAATTGTTATGAAGGGCAGAATACTCCCTGCCTAGCATATTACCCACGCTAGTGAATGGTGGTTCAGGAGTCACTCTATCTTCTGGTAAACCTGCCACCTTTTGATTTTCTAATCCCCTTCTCAGTTTATGACAGATAACACATTTGTGAATAACTGCAGGTGTCAGGCGTTAACCACCAATGATCCAGAAACTTGCAACTCTGATTGCACCTTCTGTTATGTGACGGCCTTGATGAGCCACTTGGTTATGGTAATATCTCACAATCAGTGTAGCAATGTGATGATTGTGGGGGATTGGTTGCTCTCAGTCAGTGCTGCAAAGGACAAGCATCTGCCAACTCTCAGCAGTCCATCTTGATCTATAACAGCACTAAACTTCTTGAGATGACTTTGTTTTGGCAATGCCTTTTGCTCTTTTTTGCAGTCATATTCATTTTTGAAGTGTTTGTGCTTAACAGAAGAGATGATCACATTATTTGCTTGTGAAAGTTCCTCTAAGCTAACTTGCTGATGAAAAAATTTCCAGCCTCTGAGCAGAGAGCTATCTGATTTTCTCTGAAAACTTCTGGCAATATGAATAAGTCTGGCTATAGTTTCAGCCAGTGTCTTCCAGTTTGAAAATCTTTTTAAACAATGTGAATGAATAGTGGAATCAAAGGCACTAGTGTTGAAGCTTGCAACTGCTGGTTTAATTTCAGGATCAGCTTCAGGCTCTATGAGAGGATAACCAGTAGCCATGTCATTTGAATTTTCTTTAACTGGCTGGTAAAGAACTGAAGGGCCTGAGAACCATATAGTGTTCTGAAGGCAGGCTGTCTGTGTGGACCTTGTAACATAATCAGCAGGGTTTTGCTCTATGGGTATGTAGAACCACTGATCAGGATGAGTTACTTGCCTGATTCTATTTACTCAGTTAGAGACATACAGAAAGAATCTTCTAGAGGTATTGTGGATGTACCCCAGGATGATTTTACTGTCTGTAAAGAATTTCACAACATTCAGTTCCAGGTCTATTTCATCTCTGATTAGCTCATACAATTCTACTGCTAATACAGCTGCACATAGCTCCAAACATGGAATTGTATGCGCTGGTCTAGGGCTTAACTTAGACTTTCCCATAACGAACCTAACATGACATACACTTACTGCATCAGTTGTTTTCAAGTAGGCTACTGCACCTATATCTGTGATGGATGCATCTGAAAAAATATGCAGTTCCTTTTTACAGGCTACTGTCAGTGAAACTGGCCCATAACATCTGGGTATCTTTAAACCTTTCAAAGCCTGCAAAGACTCCTTCCACTGAATCCACTCATGCAGTCTGTCTTGTGGGAGTAATGCATCCCATTCCCATTTCCCAGATGAAAGTTCACAGCCTAAGGCCTTACCTTTTATAGCCGCTGGTGCAACAAACCCAAGGGGATCATAAAGGTTGTTCACGATAGCTAAGACTCCTCTTCTGGTGAAGGGTTTTTCCTCTGAAGAGACCTGAAAAACAAAGATGTCTGTTTATAGATCCCAGCTTAGTCCTAAACTTTTCTGAAGAGGAAGAGAGTCTGTACCCTGACAAAGATCTTTAAGGTCTTTAGCTTTATCTTCTGCAGGAAAGGCTTCCTTGACCTGTTTGCTGTTAGAAGCAACCTTATGAAGCCGCAGATTAGATTCTGCTAGTATCTGCTTTATTTTGTTGAGAATATTAATTGCTATCTCAGGAGTACTAGCAGATGTGAGTCCATCATCTAGACAGAAATGTCTCAACACAAAGTGTTTGGCATCTTGTCCATAATGTTCAGCTCCATTTAGGGCAGCTTTACGCATACAGTATATAGCACAGCAGGAGAGGGACTGTTGCCAAAGATGTACTCTCATTCTGTACTCAATTACTCCTTTGTCTATGTCATGGTCTTTGTACCAGAGAAAACGTAAATAATCTAGGTGGCCCTCTCTCACCAGAAAACAGTAAAACATCTGCTGCACATCAGCTGTGAAGGCTATAAGCTCTTTTCTAAAGTGCATGAGGACCCCTAGTAGAGTATTGTTTAGATCAAGACCACTTAACAGTACCTTATTTAAAGAAATACCTTCACATTCTGCACTGGAATCAAACACAACTCTTATTTGATCAGGTTTGTGTGGGTGGTAAACACCATTAATTGGCAGATACCAGTGTTCTTTACCTTGATCCAGTGGTCCTGCAATTTCAGCGTGATCATTATCCAGTAACCTTTTGATGACTTCTGTGAAATCTCTCTTCACCTTTGGCTTTTTTTGTAAGGTTCTATGAAGAGAGTTCAGGCACTTCATGGCTTGTTCATTATTACAAGGTAAACGATACCTGGGTGTGAAAAACGGCAGAGGGGCCACCCAACTGTTATTATCATCCTGGTAAGTCTCTCTGTCCATGATCTGTAGAAAGGCTTGATCTTCTATGGACAGAGCTTGTTAACTATCATCTTTTGATTTCTGCAACACTGAAACCCCTAGATTGGCAGTTTCTGTGTTCAAGCTGGTGTCTTCTTTGCTGTGTGAAGAAGAGTCCCAAAAACGTGTTAAATTATCAAAGCTTTCTTTAACAGTAAAATTGTTCTGGCCTGTACTGAAAAAGGATGTGCAGCCATTTGTTAACATAGACATCTTGAAGGAACTGATGCTGTTTGGCTGGTGAGCTGATCCCAGGCAAACATCTCCTACAATGACCCACACCAAGTCAAGTCTCTGAGCATAAGGGGCATTGACCAGTCCATTAATTTGCTCATGCACTTTGTGTACTTCTAAAATGTCTCTTCCAAGAAGCAAAAGGATAGAAGCACCAGACTTAACAGCTGGAATGAGGTGAGCAACTGGGCGGAGGTGTGGGTGATGATAAGCCACCTCTGGAGAAGGAATTTCTGACTTGTCATCAGGTATCATGTCACACTCTATCAGTGTAGGTAATAGGAATCACTTTTCCTTGTCAAAAGATTCAATAAAAAAGTCTATGGCTCTTCTGCCTGCAGTTTCCATAATGCCTGTGCATGTCTTTAGAGTATAGGGAGCTGCAGTTGTTTTAACGTTAAAGATATTGAAAAAGTCTGACCTTGCAAGTGATCTGTTGCACTGCTTATCAAGAACTGCATAAATCTTCACTGCTTTGTCTCTTTTCCCAGTGGGATACACAGTGACTAAACAGATTTTAGAACATGACCATGGATTTTTACCTTGGCCACAGATTTCACTGCACTTAGACATCACTGAAGAAGGGGAATCCTATTTTTGCTCCCTGCCCTGATTTTTCCTGGCTTCTATCATCCCTGCTGGTTGTGGAGGTGGATCAGGGTGTAAGACCACTATGTGTTTCTCACTGCCACATTCTGTGCACTTGACTGATATTTTACAGTCTTTAGCTATATGCTTAGTAGATTCACAGCACTTGAAACAGATGCCATTTTGTTTACGAAAGGACATTCTCTCCTCAATAGGCTTACCTCTAAACCCTTTGCACCTTTTCAGAGGATGAGGCTTCCGGTGAATTGGGCATTGCCTATCAGGATTTTCTGTAGGGCTCACCTTGCTGCTGTATTGACAGTTTGTGACCCTTGAAGGTACAACTGTTTTGTGTGTGAACGCAGAAGTATTACCATGAGGTCTGGAAGACTTTTCTAGTCTGGATGGCAGATTACCGCTGCTAATGAAGGCAAAGCTGGGGTCGCTCCTAATCTTTGCTTGCTGCTGAATGAACCTAGAAAACACAAAGAAAGGGGGAAAAGCTACTCCATTTTCCTCTTTGTATTTAGCTCCAACAGATACCCACTTTTGTTGCAATGTATATGGTAGTTTCTCCACTATTGGTTTAGTACCACAAGCAGTGTCTAAATATGAAAGGCCTGTCAAATAGGCCTCCTCTTTAGCACACTCTATTTCTAGAAGATCACACAGTTGTTGTAATTTTGTATTGTCTTTATCACTCAACTTGTAGAAGGTTTCAAGCTTTTTCAGTAGAGCACCTTAAATTGCTTCAGGTGAACAATACCTTTCTTCTAGCCTCTGCCATGCCATGTTAAGTCCTGCCAAATGGTTAAATAAGTGTACTCTATGCATGCTTTTTGCATGCTCTATGACTCTTTGCCCAACCATTTTATCATTAAGTCCAACATTTCTGCAGCTGCCAAATTTAAGTCTCTAGTTGCACTCAGAAAGGAAGAATTCCATGCCCAATAGTTTTCTCGACAGTCATCAAACTTGATAAAACCTGAGTTAACCATTTCTTTGCAGATAAGATACTTTGTGACATCTTGTATGTTTTGGTGTCCAGGCATGTAATCTTTAGGCTGTGGTAGTGGGAGTCTTGGATTTCCATTTCTAAGGAGATCTGGAGGTTGTTCTTTTGTTGGTTTGATACTGCGGACATCACAAGACTGATGGGGCATACTCAGGACATCTGCTGGCTTTGGGATGGATTCTCCCTGCATAATCTTAGGTGACTACTGGCTTGCAACCATACTAGTAAGTTTCTGGATGCACTCACTTGTACGTTCAGCAGAGGAGAGGTTTCTCTGGGACTTCTGGTTCTAAGTGAGTTATCTCACTTACTGATGAATCTGCTTCCAGGTAAGCAGCGGCCTCTGCTGCTGCTGCAGCAGCTTCACTCTGGCACTGAAGAATATGTAGGTTAGCTTCCAATTCTGCCTTTTGTCACATCATAATGGCTTCTTTTTCAGCAAATGCCAGTTGGGCACGTGCCATATCTGCTTTGGCATGAGCTCTGATTGCTGAGGAACATGCTGAGGACATCTTACTGGATCTTGATGATTTGGAGCTATGTGACCATGTATCATCTTTCAGGACACTAGAGCTGTTCTCCCTGCCATTCTGTGTCATGGGGGACATATCCTCAGGTTTATACTTCTTCCCTGATCTCAAACTCATATTTGCAGTGCAGTGACCACTTGTATTTGGGACTGCAAGAATCTCATTTTTACTATTCCATTCTCACAGCACTGTGTGCGGCATAGTACAGCTAAATGGACAGGTTAACACTTTAAGAAAATCCAATAAGTGAAAGAATCAGGGTTTCTTGTAGCTTTACTGAGATTTCTTGACTTTAATACTTTTTTTTTGTAAAACTGCAACACAGTGCAAATAGCAACATATCAGAATATATGTAACGTACAGCACTTCTAAATACAAAGAATTACAACATACAAATTACGTACAGGAGATGTGAATGTGCCAGGGCCTGGGAAAAGAAGATCATGACTGCACTTCATGAGGGCTAGAAAGAAAGCTGCTTCCTGAGTTACATCACTTCCTGAGGCTTGTTATAATGCTGTAAAACAACTTAATCTATTATAAATAAAAGGCCACTAGATGGCAGCAACAGATCAAAAATGCTCAAACTGTACAACTATGATATAAACTGCCTGAATTGCTATGAAGAGCAGAATACTTCTTTCTTATTTCTATAAATATTCTATTAATATTTCTTTGAAAGAAAAGAAAAAGGGGTGATAGGAAAGTGGTGAAAAAAAGGAGCATGCAGAGGGAAAAACAAGATGAAAGATGGATAGGGATGTGCTGGACAGGAGTAGGGAAGGTTCATAGCTGTCCATTTCTCCTACAGCAACACCTGTGCATATGTATTGAATTTGGAGGTGAATTTGGATACTCATACCAATTAGTGAGGGGTGAGGACAACAGTAATGTGTTGTCTAGGCAGTTGGACAAGATTACATGTGTCCAGTGGACACGTCTACAAAATGGACAGCTATGTATGGGTCATAATTGTTTTGTGGGAACATATTTCCCTTTTTTTAAGGAGAGAGTGGGTTGTTGGGGAAGGATAGTAGGTATATGTGGGGAGGGAGGTTGGGTAGGAAAACAGACAAGACAGCAGACAGGGGTGATGTATGGCACATTTGGGGGTGAATACCTTGATGGGGAGGGTGGTTAGGAATTGGAGGTACATGAGTCCACAAATGGATACAGTGAGACTGAGGTCTCCACCCATGGGTCATCACCACTGCACCTTCACTGCCCCAAAGGTGGCTGTGCTGGAGGCTGAGCAGGAGAGGAAGGCTGACCCTCAAGATGTGCCACACGGCCCTCAAGCTGGTATAGCCAAGCTGCAAACTCCTTTTGTATCTCCCTACACACCAGACCCCAGACATTGACATCGGGTGATGGGCTCCTGACCATGCCCGCTCCAAGGGGGGGGTGAGCCCCATCCTTTGAAGTGGTTCCACCTGTGGGTGGTGCAGGACCAGTGGACGAGGAAGATCCAGGGTGGCTCCCAGATGTGCTGGGGCCTGGTTCCATGGCCAGATGAGGTGGGACAGGCAGATCCGCTGGGATCATTCTTCCCAGACAAGCTAGGGTGTTGACAGTTTACAACATATGTTGGTTAGTTATGAACAATACAATGCCAGGATTAGTTATAACAGCATGCATGAGTGTTCCAATAGACACCACAACACAATTTTCAATCAGTTGCATAGCAAACATAACACGTGCAGATATGGAACCACAGTGGATATTACAGCAGCATGGAGGTTACATTGATAGCAACAGGCCACCAATGATTTCATTCCAACAGGCAACAGCAATAAACAGGCACTGAGATATTGCTATAACAATTTGTACATGTCCCAGCAGTAGGTTTGTTAAAAACATACCATTTCTTTTTTTGGTTGTATTATTGTTGCAGATAGAGTAGGGGTGAGACAGAGAAATGAACAACTATTTGCTATTACATTGCTCACAACTGTTCTGTACATTATAGTCTACTCAGTACTCTCCAGATATGACCTGAAATTATAGCTACCTATGGGCTTGGGTTTGGCCAGTGGGTGTTGTACACAGTTATCAGTTCAAACTTCGTACACCTAATATACAGCTGTACTTTCCTGCCAGACCTGTGGAAAAAATTGGGTTAACACTGCCTGACTGTTTCGACACATTAACAGGGTTTGGCTTTGATATGTGCAATCATACTGCGTGTGTGCTAATGTCATAGTCCACCTTCATTTTTGTACAGCACCATAGGTGCTGGGGACAATTACCAATAGCCATGATCGTGTGACACTTCAGGGATATTTTTTGGGGAAACTAAGTGATCTATGTACTTCTCTTGCTATCATCTGCAGCCTTGGATCTGGCCAGTGTGCGTTCTACACAGTGTATAAGAGACACAACCTACGGTTAATATCCATCCTGCCTTACCTGCCGAAGCTGTGGAAAAATGTGTATTTACACTACCTGTTTGTAACAATACTCACATATTCTTGTGTGAAAATATCCAAACAGCTTAGTACCACTCCCGGGATTCAAAACCTGCCAGTTTGTTCAAAAAGTAGTCACAATGCTGATGTTTATCAGAACAAGCTATCAAGAAACTGCTATTTCTTGTGTGAGTGTTTTCTACCTGTTAGTCTGTGATTTGGCCAATCTGACCTTCAGTGGCAGCTGGTGACTTCAAATCAAAGGGGGTCTGTAGGAGACAGCTGAATGGGCGGGGCCAACAGGAAGGGGTGTGGTCAGCTAAAAGGGGTGGGGCTATGGTGCAATGGGATAAATGCTTGACATGCTTACTTATTTACATGAAAAAAATGCTCAGTCAGTATGGCGCATGCTGAATACTCTACACAGCACACATTGTTACATACATATACACACACACACATTAGTTTGAACACTTACCTCTGTGGTATACTGCAAACAGTACTTCGTACTCGGTTTCTGCACGAGAAGCTGTTGTCTGGAACACATCAGGTCATACTGGATTTCTTCCTCCCGAAGCTGTGGTCTGGAACACATCAGGTCATACTGGATTTCCCCCCCCCCTTTCTCATGGAGGCTCAATAGGGACAGTTTAAAGTTTCCCCAAGCAAATACTATTCACGTGACCCCCACCTGGTTCCAAATAAGTGCTTGTAGTCTTTCAGTTGTTCCTGTTAGGGGTTTTCCACATCAGATCTGTTTCCATTTCTTCCTGTCCTCTGCATCTTGCTCTGTCACCACATCACTTCCTCTACCACATCCATAAATCTAACCTTATGAGTCCTTCCTCTTCTTCCCTGGCAGCTCCATCCTTAGCATCCTTCTCCCAATATACTCAGCATCCCTACTCAGCACATTTTGCTATGCCCTTTTTTGAGGTTAGTATACTGTGCCTCTGTCTAACAGTGACACAGAAGTGATACCGGGGTAAACCTACAATCCCCCATCCACTCATCAAGATTCCTCTTGAAGAGAGTCAATGAGGGACTCTGCCTAACCTGGACTGGGATTTTATTCCAGAGTGAAGGGAGCCTCTGGGTTATGAATCTGTCCCTCCAGCATGTCCTATTTATTTCAGTGCTGAGGTTCAAGTCTCTCGAGCGCGTAGCTCGATGGGATTTGGATTTTCTGAGGTGCAGCAAGTCCATTAATTCCGGATTGGACATGGCTTTATACATCAGACGCAGATCGCCTCTGAGCAGGTGGTATGCCACTGAGTAGAGCTGGAGTTTCTTTAACCGGGCAGCATATGGCATCTGTTTGAGCCCTTTGATCCTCTTGGTGAGGTACTTTTGGGGTCTTTCCAGTTGCTGCAGGTGTCTGGTAAGGTACATCCCAAAAGGGGCATTGTACTCAATTATGGGCCTGATGAGGGATGAGTAAAGAGGCACGATGACCTCCCCTGATCTAGATGCGAATCCCTTCATGATTAGGTGGGCTATATAAAGTGTTTTTCTAACCACTTTGGCCACGTGGTTGTCAAATGAGAGATTGACATCAACTTGGTCCCCAGGTCCCTAATTACTTCTTCTGTAAAATCATATAGGATCATGCTGAGAAACTACCACAGTCAGAAACTGCACACTTTCATGCAGGGAGAAATCATACATACTCTTGTTTTGTTTGTGTGTGTGTGTGTGTGTGTGTGTGTGTGTGTGTGTGTGTGTGTGTGTGTGTGTGTGTGTGTGTGTGTGTGTGTGTATAGGCAGAAACTGATGATATTTTAGTACATATAGAGAACAGAGGTGGCCATGGATCCTTCTAACAAGGACAGACTGTACTCAAAGGCAGGGAGCAGCTATCTAAGAGTACAAAAAGTGGACAGGATTGAGACTCTCCTGAACAGTTGGAGCGGAGTAGTAAAATACCCAAATAGCAGTGACAGGACACCCAGGATGGATAGGATCCCACTACTGTAATTAAGTCAGCAAATGTTTGTGCATAACTTAAGAGATTCATGGGTAACTGCCCTCCTTTGACAGAAGGGCAGACTTGGGAGGAAAAAAGTATGGAGACTAAATGGTAGTGTGAGCTCATACAGTCTGGACCCTTTCAAAACAGCAGGCTTTGACCACTTCTGATGAAGGAGGCCCCTGTTGAAGGAATGGGTTCTTGCATACTTTATGGGGTTATGAGGGGGTTAACCAGGGAGCTTTGATCAATGACTAGACACTGGTATTAGCTGGGCTGGTATTCAGGGGAGGGCTTCAAAGCTGGTTTGTTGCCTTGACCACTTTTGAAACAAGTGGTCATTCACTCAACTTGCTATTGGTGATATTGTTTAGCTAGCCATAATAATAGCACGCTTGTGGTCATTGTCCTCCACCACAAGTGTATGGGTTTTCTTTTGGGTAACTATGAACATGTGAATCCTAAGGCAGTCAAAATGAGCCAAAGTAGCCAAAGCCTAGTGGACTTTGTTTTGTGGGAATATTATGCTGATGTGGAATGGAGGGGAGGTGTTGCACAAATATTTGGAAGTCAGATATTCAAGTGGACAGTGGTATACAAATATAGTCGGGTAAGTAATAGAAGGATTTACAATGCAAAATTAGGTAGTTTAAACTACACAATATCCAAAAATCTCCACAGATTATTATACTCTTAGAAAGCTGCTCCCTGCCTTTGCTTTTGAGTGCAGTCCGAGCTAATTAGAAGGATCCATGGCCACTTCTGTTCTAGATGTACTAATTCAAGCTTCCATATAAAAAACTACAATCAAAGAAAAAATAGCACACCTGAAACCCCACCTAATAACTCAGAAAACACACAGAGGTGTATGAAAGCTTGCTTATATAATAAAGGGGTTGGATGTGGTTTCACACGGACCATTTTTCTGTAGTTTTAAACTATGCTCACCTGGAAGAGAGGAGAAACAGGTCAGGAAGGGCTGCACAAAAAGTAGGATGTGATGTGTACAAGTGCACAGGAGTATGAATGGCTAGTAAATAATAAAAATATTTACAAAATAAAATGTGGTACTTTAAACTTGTCTTGCATAGACAGCAAAGAGCCCACCCTTCATGTGAAAGCACAAACAGTGGTAGCATAGGTAAATTAAGTCATGTTAGGCTGGAACTGACATAAGATGTGAAGATGATATGTATCATTTTCGACTGGGCAGGTCAGCCGCCTCCAGCAACAGAGGGCTTTTACATAGGGGTGAACCCTTGGACACTATATGGGGATTATGGGCAGATTTACCCAAGATCTGGAACCAGTGCATTTATTTGGAAGGATCCCCCTCAATCATTGGTACTGGCTGGGTTTGTATTTAGTGAACTGCATACATTACTGAACTGATTTGCTTGTTTATTGGTTTGAGTAATACACTTTTTATCTCCAGTCCTTTGTGCACACCAGTTATTGGTTAGTCATTCAGCATTAACTAGTGGCTTAATTTAACTGACCTAAATGAATCATGCCTGTAAACATCTTCCTTAAATGTCAGTGGTGTTTATATGGCCATGATATTTATTACCATCCTAAAGCAAAGTGAATATGTGCAAATCTTGTGTCATGTCTCCTGAGTGCATGCACAGGCATTCTTTATCACTGTGGTACCTTCTAACCAGCCAACAGCCATTTAGTACTATCTCAGTATGTTACATCAAAAGACATTTATAGAATTAAATGAGTGACCACCAGCAATGAAGTATATACTGTACCATGGGTTAGCAGTAGTGCCTGGTTTCATGCAGAATCTTTCTTATGAGCTCAACTACTCCAGGCATGAAACATCTGCACTGTAAACTGATTTTATACTTCACATCCATAACTGTACAAACGTACAGCTCTGCAAATGGTGGAACCTTTGATAGTCTCTCTGTTAGGTTAAATAAGACATACAGACAGATACACGCAAACCTTATATATCAAACACCAGCAACCAGCTTCTACAAACCGACCCAGCATTACAGAATGATATGAAGACAGCTGTCATTCGACTTTGGCTCAATCAACTTTTAAGTTAAGCTCAGCTGGCACAGGTTCAAATATACCATAGCAGAGATACCGGGGGGGGGGTAGTTTCAATATATCTAACGTACATCTACAACATGAGAAAAGACTGCCCCCAAAACACTGAAATACCAGACTGAGGAAAGAATTAAGTAATTAAATCAGTAAACAGTGAATACTGACAATGAAAAAGCAGCTAGAAAGGGCTTCCAATATCTCTCCAGGACAGCAGACCACTATGCATTCCTCTAAACTACATATATTTTTAGCCCTCATCTTCTCAGTTCTCAGTGCAGCACAATGTCTTCCCAAAGTAGTTCATGCCGTTCCTTACCAGCCTTGCAGGGATCCTTATAGTCAATAGGCTCCGCGACGTCCTCGAAGAACTCCAGGTAGTTTTTGAGTTTGATTGACCTAATGACCTTCCCTTGTGTTTGACTCAGACAGCCACAATCACGAACGAACGATGAATCATTCAGTCCACAACTGTTTGATTGATTCTCGCTCTTTTCCCAGCACATCGCAGTCCGAACCCCTTCCAATTCTATGTGGTTTGGAACTGCATATACTGCTGGGCATCACCCTGATGCCTTAATTACTTCACCGGGCAGCAACAAAATAAAAAAAAAAAGTCTTTTATTAAAACCGCCGCAACCCGAGGCGGTTAAAGTGCGCATGCGCGTACTTGCCGAGTCGCCGACTTGGAGACACAAAGTTAAAAAAAAAATACATAAATACTGTCACTACTAGACTAGTACACAAAAAAACAAAAGGTACTTTTTCTTTTTTTTTGCTGAGGGGGCTGCAGTCCGGCAGTCCGATGCCACGAGCCGCCACTGCTGACCTTGTACTTCTGACATTCCTGCATGGCAGACAGTTGTTCTACTTTGTACTCACACTTTCAGATATTACATTACAGGAAACAAGGGTTAGCAAGCATTTTTAATATTCAGCTATCAGATCATAGTGCAGGGGAACTTTCTTATGCTTAATCTGTTGTACAAGACTTGACTATTTGCCACATGAACCTCAGATACTTAATGCTATCAGAGCCATATTTGCTGTGCAAACACTATACACATTTTCAATTCTTAACACATTGCAAATAAAACACAACAGTCCAGAGTTGTATAGTTTTATTGACAGGTTATCACTGTTTTATGTATATCACTAGCATTATCTGTGGTAATTTCAGTTTTATTCGGTTCAAACAATACACAGATTACAGCACTGACAGGTGAAATTCTACTACTTTTGATTATACTGCCAGCTAGGTCAGTGCTCACCAGCCTCACGGCACAGCCTTTGAACCTGCTTCCACGTGCCTCCACATTCAAAGCCCTCTCAGCTGCAGCTGTACAGGAGACAGAGAAACATTTATGACTACCTATCCATCACATACATAGCCTGGGCTATCTTAAACAGTAATTGATAATGATACTTATACACTACTAGGGCATTCCCTGCCTGAGCATCTTGTTCCCACTGGTCAAGAAGGTCCCTCTTTCTCTACTTGAGATTAGCATAGTGATGCTGAACCTGCTCACTAGACCGTGGGATCCCAGTAGCACTGGTGAGTTCATGAGCGAGATGGTCCCAGGTCTCCACTTTATTTTCTGAGCCCTGGTACTGGCCCTGCAGCAGTCTCAAATCATGGTTTTCAACAAGGAGTCCAAATATGACCCTGGACTCCAGAATGCCCCAGCATTGCGCATGAAAGTGAACACCTTCTCCTACTCCAGCCATGGTGCCTGCAGTGATGAGCTCCAACTGGTTATGGGCTGTATTCCCACCTACAGGGCTTAAATAGGGCCGATTTCCCATGCTTTGCCATGATTGGTTACTTTTGAAACTGCTGAGCTCAGCTAAGCTATGGACAAACCTGCTTAGCTAAGGTTGGCTGTGCTTAAAGGGGCAGGTTCAGCACTGCTTATCGCTGGGCAGCTCCACTTAGCTGGGCTATTCATTGCTTAGTATTCATATGTACACAATGCTTACACCTGGTCAATATAGCTGTGCAATGCTAAGCATTGCTTATGTTTTATTATATTGGTCTACCACCTGTATGGGATTGATTCATCATTCATTACATAATATAGATTTATTTACCTTCCCTGACATCCCCCATGTGCTCTAATTAATTTATTCTTGTGTGACTCTACTGTATGGGGCACTTGTGTTTATATGGGGGTTTCACTACTTTATTATACTGACACCTCAAATCTGGGCCTAATACACTACTCTGGTTGAGAAAAATCAGTTACGTCTTACAAAAATATACAAAAAAATTCAAATTTTAATGTTTAAACATACAAAATGGAAATGGCTTTGGTGAGGCTTGAACCATAAATAACTACATGCAAGGCATACACTGTAACCACTACACTTATTCACTTATGCTCATGCTGGACGTCTATTGCTTTTTAAATTATCGTGCCATTTCAGCTGGGCTAAGCATAGCTAAGCAACGGGCACACCCACACAGCTATTCTTAAACTTTATTGCATATATAAAAAAAATAATTTATTTGTTGTGTTTTTTTTTTATTTGTACCCTTCAGAATATCCATGCTAATGCTGAACTTATTATTCTATCCACTTTCTGCTTTGTAGGGACGATTGTCCCTTATGGCTTTGTCCACATTCCATACTCTGGCGGGTTGGGAGGTGTGCGCTATGTGCTTATTGCTAAATCTGTTGTTCTATCAACTTTTAGCTTGGTTGGGATGATTGTCCCTTATGGCTTTGTCCAGATTTCTTACCCTGATGGGTTGGGAGGGGTGTTACAAGCATTCTCACTCATTTTAAATTGCTGAACAGTAATTCTGGAGTGCAGGGGGCATGTGTATTGTGAGACTTCTGCTCTCAGACACACCCTCTGCGCTTGTACATGGAACAATGTCCGTTTTACAGCATGGCAGTGCTCCTTCATACATATGTATGGCACACTGCCGTGCTGAACAGAAACGGTCTCTGCCATGCAGGAATAACTTATTCCTGCATGGCTGCTTGCTGAATCCGGGGAATATATCACACTGCTTAATTTGCAACAGGAGTCTATTCCAAATTTAGGGAATGGGGTGCATAATGAACTTATCTCTCCACCTTGTTTTATTTATCTGTGGGCAAAGATTTAGATCCCTTGTTTTGATAACTTTGGAACTATATGATTTGTGGAAGCACACATATCCTAGACTACTGGGTCCCTAATGGCTTGGAAGATAAGGCATAGATCTCCCCCAAGAAATCTATAAGACACTAAATAAAGGGATATTGGTTCCAGTTTTTTTTTTCTGGTAGCCTAGGGACTTTTAGAAAGTGATCTTACTTACATATCTCTGGGGCCTTTCAAGTTGTTTGCTATGTCTAGTGAGGTACATCTGTTAGAGATACTGTATTCAGTAATTGGCCTACCAGTGTTGAATATCCTGGGACAGTGACCTCTTTGGACCTGTAAGATATCCTCTTGGCAATCAGCTGCTCTAAGTGGAAGGATACCTGGTTACTGTCATTAAATGATGGTCAAAAGAGAGGAATTTATCATCCAAATGCCAAGGTCTCTAACAATACTTTCATTTTTATACTTATGTTTCAGTATTGTCTGTTTATACTGTTGAATGAAAGTTTTAACAAATATGACAAAGTTAAACTTTCTTATATTGAATTTAAGCCTGTTGCTAGTATACCAGTTTTTTACAAGTGCAAGTTGTTTTAGGGCTTGAATGTCAGACAATGACTTTACAAAGACTCCTAGTTTGCAGTCATTAGCAATCTTGGCTAGCCAGTTGTCTTAATTTGTTGTTCAGTGGTTGGAAAAGTAAATGCTGAACCAAAGGGATCCTGGCTCTGCGACATGTAGAACAGCATTGGTTACTTTTATACTCTTTGATGATGCACCTGCTACCTGCAGTATATGGGTTTTGTCTATTAGCCCATTTAATTTTCATCTTACCAAATAGAGATCTATTTGTTATACATTTAACTTACCAACTATGGTAGTATGGGGTAAAGTGTTGAAGGCCTTGGCAAGGTAAAGGTATGTGGTCTGTGCAGCATGGCCACTGTCTATAGCTTTTGTTACTCTTTCAAAGAAGTTAACAAGATTAATTAGACAGGATCTACCCTTAGCCAAAGTGCTGTGGCTATAGACTGATGAGATTGTTAATGTCATAGTTAATCAGGTCAGGTTATAATATGCTCCTTGACATTACATGTCAGACTCATCAGGCTAAAAGGACTGCAGTTCCCACAGGCAATGGTGCAGTCAATTTTGTGGACAGGAACTACCACTGCTGCGCATTAAACAAATAAGACAAAGTCAGTGGAACTGAGCTTAAAGAGTTTAAGGGGTTACTCTGCCAGATCTTGCTTAGTACTGTTTATTAAATAGCCTGGTATAGCATCAGGTCCCATGGAAACATCTTTGATCTTTGAGATCACCATTAGTACACGAACTTTGGTGTTGATGGGGGGGGGGATGTGAGGACTTCTTGGATACATGTGCTTTGAATAGCAATTTATGTGGTGAAGGAGACACTAAATCTGTTAACTAACACATTGGTATTGTCCAACCAGTCAAAGTAAGTGGTGCTGTACCGAATAAGTTCTGAACAATGTTGGGTGCTTTTTCTCAGTATTATAACATAACTAAAGATGGATTTGTAGCTCTCCTTAGCTTCAGATGTTAACCTCAGTTCATGGGCTGCCATAGTATTCCTAATGCATTTTTCTAATTTTTAGTCATTGTTTAATGCTATCCTTGACTTTACTGTATACCTTTAAGAGTTTGTTAATTTTGTTTTATTTCACATTTGTTAACTAGGTAGGTAAAGTGGTCCAATGACCCTTTTCAGTCATGACTGGACCAGGGAGACCAGACTATACAACTAAACTTACAACATAATGAAGAACTATTTACATAGGCTTTGGCTGTAACATAGTTGTAGAGAAAGCACGGTACTAAATTTTCATTTATGAACAGATCAAACATGGAGACACCACCACAGATTCCAAGTCTGAAAGCATGGTAAGTGCAAAACCCAAGTAAGGTAGGAATGTTGTTGTATAAAAACAGCAGCTTGGTAACGAACTGAGCAGCTGTACAAAAACTGAATGAAATATAATAAAAAACAATGCAAAGAATCAGCACAGCTCCAGTAGAAATGTTTAATAAAACAAGTAAGTGCTTTCATGATTACAAATTGCTTCTTCAGACAAATACCCAATAAAAAATGCTCACATTTAAAGTAAAGACCATCCAATCAGAATCAAATAACTTAATTCCACACTTACTAAGGTACAATTAACATTTAAAGTATTAAAACCATAAACAAATAGATAATCAATGCTTCAAAGCTTGTGCACGCAAAAATGGTTTCAGGGAAACTTTATCATTAAAACCAGGGACTTTATCTGCATTAAAATAAAGTATCCATTTATGCTCAGATGCCTCAGTATTGTTCCTGAGATCAGCCCCCCCCCTCCATGTTTAAATCCACTAATTCTAAGACAAAAGACTAAATTCATGCTGTGGGCCTGCCTGTTGAACATGTTTTGTTAAAGCACTACTGTCTTTAGCTTTCCTAATATCTCGGACATTTTCCTAAAATGTGCTCCGTAAATGTACGGTTAGTCTTACCAATGTAATAAGCTGCACAACTAATAAAGAAACTATAATAAACTAAATTTTTAGAGGCACGATCAGCATAAAACAAACACACAATAGAGTAATTGAGTGTAGAGTGTATAAACTGTGTGCCAGTATAAATGTATTTACAGGCACTGCAGTGTCTACAGGGATAGGTACCAAGCCTTTGGGAAGTAACAGAGGGAAAAGTCCTCTGGGGCTTATAACATAGTTGCCTCTTAAGCAATAGATTGTTCTTAAAGGAGAAACTGGGTCTCTCAGTTAACATGTTTTTCAAATCTTCACTGGCATACAAAGTATTTCAGTGGGTCTAGGACTATTCACTGAAAGCACATTTCACTGAAACACATTTGACTGTGCACAATTCACTGAAACACATTTCACTGAAAGTTATATATGGCCTTTTCCCCACTGTAGTGCGCCCTGGACACATTCACTGTTCCTTACCATCCGTTATACTGATTTTTCCTTCATTGCACACACCAGCTGCCTTCCAATGTATGCAAAAGCTTGTGAAACATGTTGCTTCTCACTTACCTTCTTAGGAAGTTTAACACTTTGAGATTGCAGATTTATCTTTCTTTGTGGACTCTAAGATATACAACTCTGTTTCATTAGTGAAGTTTCCAGTTTGTATTGCTTATTTCCATAATTTGCAGCAGTCTGCCTTCTTACACTTTTTATCTCTCTGACTTTAATTATCTTTATTTATCTCTACTTAAGTAATACTTGTGTGTCTGCTTATCCAGCAATAGCTCTGTACTGCATTAATGTGCTTCTCTTTAAATCCAGTCCATTATTTATATAGTCATGAGCACTACTAAACCAAATTAATAAAATGCATCCAAACAGAACCTAAATTATATTCTTTTATGCATGTTTTCTAGGATGGCTTGGGGACATTAACTCATCAACACATCATTTTTATAATAATACCATTTCAGTGACATATGAAAGAACTTGACTCTTGATATTAAAATGAACTCTTCAAAAGAAGAGGATAAGTTAAATTTTATGTTATGAATTCATGTCAGGGTAGTGCATAAACAATGCATCAATTAAAAATGTGAAGTATTCTATTTTTTATTTCTCAATTATAGATGACTGGCCCTAATCATGAGCTTCAGGTGTCAAAACCAGTTATGATAACCTGAAAGACTTGTCTGAAATTATTCCATCTGTTTCTGCTGGACCTGCATTTTATACCATGAGAAAGAATTATTGAAGTAATTATTAACATTTAATAACATTCATCTGGTAAGTAAGGAACCTGCACACAGGGTTGTTAATTATGAAAGAAAGAAGCTGAGTATTTCTGAATGTTAAGCATATAATTATAAATTCCAAAAGATGAGCTTTTGATTTTACAAAAAAAAAATCACCCACTTAAGGGAAAAAGCTAAACAGCCACAAGCACATAAACCATACAACAAAAGGTCATCCGCAACCAAACAGCAGGTAATTTGGGCAACATGCAGCTGTAATTTCTACTTGTCCAAACAGGCCTCTGTCTAGAACATGAAAGCATAAAGAATACTAATTAATACCCTTGATCCTAACCACTGTAAGCTCCTTTGTACAAATGTTAGGTTTCTGTCTCTCACGTTCAAAATCCATATGAATTTCTCTAGGTATCTACTCAACCTTGGAATGTCTTTGACACATTTTTGTGTGTTAGCCCAAAACAAGTGTAGTTCAGTACTTAACAAGACTGTCAAGGCAGCAAGCTGTATTTAAACACTATCACTGCACCCAGCACTACCAACCAAAGCCCCAGTCATAAGGGTAAGTACTTAGAAAATAGCCAGGAGAACTCAGCTTGAAGTCCTGACACCATTTAAATCTTGTGAGTCTCATATCTCTTACACTAACCCACAGACTGCAAAATACACTCTCTATATTTAATGTTACATAGGTTTGCATTATAAGCAAGTAAACATGCAGATAGATTCCTTCTCATATCTAAAATTTTATTCTGCTGTATCATGTTTTCTGTACTTATAATTTTTGGCGTATTCGATTATATTATTCACTGGTGTTTTAACTGAAAACGCTGCTAAAATAATGCGCATTTTATGTATAGTAAAGATTATTTTATTCCAGCACTGCGCCTAATAAATGCTGAAGCAAACTATAATTTACAAGGCATTTGACAGTGTAATGATGTATATATTTTCCCAAACTAAATACATTGCATTATAGAGATCAACTGCTGGGCAACATCTGCCAATATAAAAATAAGACTTGTAATCTGTGCCAGTAAACAAGATAATGTATACATATTAATCAGACACAATGTAGTTAAATTAATCTACTATTTTATCTTTCCCTGTTGCAATGTCTTTGCATCATTCTGAAATGCTTCCAATTCCTTCCTGAGCCTATATGCAGAATGTAAATGCTGATATGGGTCTATATTAGAAGACCGAAAGTTTAAAATTGCAAGCGCTCTAAAGAGCAAAAATGCTGGACCTCAAAATCATTATTGTGGGGGGCTGCAACCCCTACACCCCCTGCTAAATATATATTCCAACTCTGGGATCACACTACAGTGAGGAAAGGGCAAATATTCTGATCTTCACTGTACTGCGATGTCAAAAAAAGCACTTCGAGGTCCGCATTTTCACTCTTTAGAGCATTCACGATTTTAAACTTTTGGTCTTTTAACATAGACCCTGCTGATACTAACTACAGTGGTATACAGTATAAGAAAAAAATAACTGTATTAATCAAAAAGAGTTGGTATCTATGTCTCTAATGGACACAGGCAACCTATAGTATAAATGGTTCATCTCCCAGCCCCTGTGTGTAAACGTTTAATCTCCCAAACCCCTGCTTACACTCATCAATGGTATTAGAACTTGTCAGAGATTTGGGATGCACGGCTAGGCTTAAAAAGGCCCATGTGGTCTGTAGCCTAGTAAACACCTATGAGCTTGCCTATAACAGTGCAGTAAAGTAGTAGAATGTATCATGTTCAGCAATTCAGCAAATAGTGTGGCTTTAGTAAAATGTTTTCTTTTTGTTTTTACATCAAGTGCAAATTTTATTACTTTGACTCACTGTGTTATGCTATTGCCGGCATGTTTATATTGTATTACTGGGGATGATTGGGCCTGCTTTTTTTTAAACCTTGCTATCTGATGGCAGATAATGGCAATGAATCTAGAATTTCGTTTTCACAAAACTTAAGCTAGACTGTCTTCCAAATGTTAGGCTGGTAGAGTTTCATCACAAAAGAATGACACCTTTCTGAGGATACATATTGTCTGATTATGTATTGTAACTGCCATTTTATAATTCATAGTCTTGAACTCTTGCCTGTAGGTAATCAGATTAAATAAACTGAGGAGTCAGTCATACATATCTACAACCACATTCAAAATACCCAAAGGAGTGTTGGAAAAGTAAATACCTGCACATGAGAAAATGAGTATATTCTTTCAGCTTTTCCTGGTTAGGGGACACCACAGCAGATCACCTGTCTGCTCATGACTGGCAGTGGAGTTTTATAGTGTTGAGTTGCCAGCCCAGTACCTAACCTTCCACAGAAGGCACACACGTGCACACACTCACAGCTAGGGCCAATTTGGAGTGCCCAATCCACGTACAGCATGTCTTTGGGATGAAACCCATGCGACCACAGGGAGGATATGCAGACTCCACACACAAGGCACTCCAGCCGAGGATCGAGCTGGAGAACCTCTTGCTGTGAGGCGGTAACATTAACCGCTGCACCACCGTGGCTACCCTACATGAGAAAATGAGTATGAGTTATCAAAATGTCTTTTCTTATCCTTTTAGCTGCAGTAAAATAGAGACAAAACATAACTTCAAATAAAACATGTGCGGTCATTTAATATATCATCTTTCTAGTTAAAAATAGACAAAAACAAGCAAGAGAAGAGTATCATTGCTAGAGGGCATGGAATCTCAAATCCTGTAGTTCATAAAAATTGTAAATGTTGCAGTGTTAGAAGGATCAAAACACATGGTACTGCTGCAATAAATGAACATTCTGATAGGGACAGAGCAGTGAATGTTTCCACTGTATCATAGCTGTCACTAGGGCAGGGCAAAGGGATTATCTGTCCTGAATGCATGCTTTTAGGAGGTAAGATTTGGAGGGGAAAAACTGCAGTGCTGACATTAATTTATGAAGCCACAAGGACACCACTGCTTCAAAAATGAATGCTGATACTGCATTTGCGTTGCAGTTTGACACTCAGTGTGTGCAAGTGACTATAACAAGGTACTTCTTGCAGCTTCTCACACTTGTAGTGTATTCTTTTTTCATTTTTTTTTGGTCTTTAAATTGGAAAACTCAGGAAAACCTTTTTAGTGGGGAACCAGTCTGGGGAACTCCCTAGCATGCCAGATAACCTACCTACAGCTCTATACAGTATGCCTTGGATTGGTGTATCATCTGAAATTAATTGAGCAATAGAAGAAATATAACTAAATGAGCTGTTTATATACCCCTCTCACAACTCCTCTTTATTACGGTTATGCCTCTGACAGTCTGACGTTATAAATATAACAGCTTCCTGCCAATCCCATGGCAGTATGCCACTAGAGTGCTTCTATAAAAAATATAACTCCTGCCTTACCTACCCATAATGCCATGTCATTGCCAATCTTCTAAACTGTAATCACCTATTTTCATTCTGTGTTGGTATGTCCCAATTGTTCATTCTTTTAGTAAATAAACCTCCCACATCCCTTTTTACTCTAAAATACCACAGAGGCTCTTCTTTTCAGTCATTGGCCACCTTTCTTTACATCCCCTCCTTCTTGTCATGTCATGGCACTCTTGTTTTAAAATATATTCATATGCCTCTTCTACCCTTCTACCCTGTTGTCATATACAGGGTAGTGCTGCTTTAATGACCATTCTCACACTTCTCCATCTTTTTGCACTACTGTCCATAAAAATTGCTGAACACATGATGTCAGATTATCAAATCATAAGTTGTGTGACTTCCCTACTAATGGTGTAACAGTAGCCAAGAGCTGATCCTCATCATAAGGGCTGTCTAAAGCCTTACTCTACATTTGATATTATTACGTTTGTATAGCGGACAGTCTGGTTATACCTACCAGAGTCCAAGCCACATTTTATCTGATGTGACTCTCAGTATTACCTCACCATTTACCCTATCCTGGTTTTATAGGCAGAGCTGGATCCAGCATTAGGTGACCTAGGCAGTTGCCTAGGGTCTGTTGATCAGGGGGCTGCTACAACATTTCATTTTTAATTTAAGAAAATAAAATTCATGTCTGATTTTTTTGAACAACATCTGTCTTTAAGAATGTGCTGTGCATTTGTGCACTCCATGTACATTTACATTTCTACTGCTTCTCTTTGACACATGCATATTTTAAACTTTGCTGCTTCTTCATTTCCACGTGTAATTTAAACTTGCTTCTGTTCCATCTTCAAATGAAGCACTCATTCCAGGAGACATATCCCTTTGGTAAGGAGTGTGTGTGTGTGTGTGTGTGTGTGTGTGTGTGTGTGTGTGTGTGTGTGTGTGTGTGTGTGTGTGTGTGTGTGTGTGTGTGTGAAATGTATTAATTAAGGATGGCAGATTAATTAATTAACTTGCTCAAACTGTGTACCTTGGTTACATGAGACAAGAGCCTGAATCCGCTACACCAACTACCAGACTACTTTAGAGTTTCAGTGCATTTTTTAAAGAATTATGAGTTTCAGTGCATTTTTCAAGGAATTGTGAATTTCAGTGCATTTTTAAGGAACTGCAAGGTTCAGTATATTTTCAAAGAATTGTGTTTCAAGTGAAGAGAAGGTTGTTGTTGCTCATGCTAAGACTGTTTTTAATGTGTTCCAGAACCTCAGATAAGTGTGTTATGGCATAGAAATGTTGCATGGTGCTAGCTCTCTGCTCTGGGTTATACAGAAACCAGATAGGATCCCTTACATGTTGTAGTTTTGCAAACCAGATGGGATTCTTTACATGTTGTAGTTTTGCATTTAGAGATTGTGCAAAATGCTTGAGGCTAAGGCCTGTGACATCACTCACATACCAACCTGGGGGTTTCTGAAAGTGCCTGTAGCTAGTATACATAATGCTACATATACCTCAGTTTTCATTGGGATGGGTTCTCCATGATTTCATGGAGGTTTCTGGTGAGGGAGTCAGAGGTTGCATGTCTCCTCTAAGATATCCCTGTCCATTCCATATCACTCTATTATTTCTGTATTATGATTTCCATGATATGTCAAACATAGTCTGAGCACTCTTCTTCTACTAGATAAGATCTGGCAGCAGCAGCACCTTGTACTAAATCCTGTTACATGTACAGGTTAATGATCGCAACTGCACACTAGTATCTTTTTCTAAGTGTGCTCATGGCTGTATTCCAAAGAATATTGGAATTGAGGCCAAAAGGGAGAACTGCATGTACACTCACGTTTTATACATTACAGAATTCCACTGCCATGTTGAATTGCTTCATTACCATGTATTTCACCTACTTCTACCTTCATTAGCATATTATGCAGTTTGCCCTGGTTTTAAAGCCAAGCATTATGTAGAGAGCTGTTTAATGAATTATCATTTAGCATGTCTGCCATTCCACATCACATATGCACAAAGTGTAAGCATTCATGAACCTAGGCATATATGTCTTCTCCCCAGTCACATTGAAAACATTTGTAATTAAATGTTGAAAAGTTTATTATAGTCATTAACCTTAGAATTTTGGTGTCTGGATGGTGAGCCTTAAAAGTCAAGAAAAAAGCAAAGCACTACTTAACAAGTCAGGTGTGGGTAGTTACAAGATGGCTTTCAAACTCTCATTCCACTCTATTGATTCTTTAGTTACTGAAATCCTAGTTCTGCTCAGCAAAAGTGGAAAATTAAATCAAATCCCTCATTATCGCAAATGTTAGCTAAACTTGCCATTACTGGTACTAAACCAGATGGTTATCTTAAAAAGACAAAAGAAAGACTAAAGACAATGAAGATATTGTTATCAATACACTTTGATGCAATTACAGACTCCAAAGACAGTTTAAAGACTCACATGCTCATGTCACAGATGCTGAATTGTGAGTTCAGTTGTTGGAGGCAAATGCTGATATGGAAAATCATATGTAAAGTAAAAATATTAGACTAGTATAGTACCATAGAGACTGGTACAAAGAGACTTGATGCAGTTTGCTAGATCATTGACAGAAAGGACTAGTATCCAACAAGAAGAGTTGGAGATACACAAGTTGTATCCAGTATATGCCCCCAGTATTATTTATTTATTTATGTATTTATGTATTTATTTATTTATTGACATTTGTTAACCTGGTTAGTCCAACTGAGCCAGGGGCCCATTTTCAGTGGATACTAAAGGAAAAAAGCTCCAGAAATAATACAAGTAATTATTATATTTACAAAATATTAAAGTACAGTCAAAGAAATATAGTACAAGTCAAATCTGTCATCAGCAGTACAATGCATAGGTAAAATAACAGTTAACAATTAAATAAGTTAGCAGGTAACATGTAAGATTAGCACCAGTATATGTCCCTAGTATTAGTCAGATAAGCACTAGTATAGGTCCCCAGTATTATTAAGATTAGCACTACTATATTCCCCCAGTATTATTCAGATTAGCACCAGTATATAGCCCCAGTATTATTCAGATTAGCACCAGTATATAGCCCTCAGTATTATTCAGATAAGCACCAGTATATGCCTCCAGTATTATGAAGATTAGCACTAGTATATGCCCCCAGTATTATTCAGATTAGCATACATCTATGGCATGTTCTGATTTACTTTTACTACTTACACATTAAAAGAAAATGTTAATAAGTTCATACTAGGCTGTTAATCTAGTGGACCTTTTGTAGCCTAACTGGAAATCCCATCAATTTACCAGGACATGAATTAATACCACCTCTCCTTTCTGTAAGGAATTTTGGGGAGCAGACTGAGAATATGCTTATGTTTGCCTATCTAGTCATCTAGGTTATGCTTAAAAAGGGCCATGTAACTATTCAGATTTATGTCTAAGGGGAGTCTATTTCATAAAAGAGGTATTCTCTGTGAAAGATCTCTATCCCACCAACAAGTCCTATTTATATTTCTATGGCAGTTTAGGTCTCTTTATCAAGTGTTTTGAGTGGTATTAGTTTTGTGGGTGTGTAGGAAGTTACATAGGACCAGATCTTTCATGGCTCTGTAGGCAAGGCAGATATCTTCATTCAACTCTCAGAGTGAGAGCAGTTTAAGGAGGTCAGGGTAACTCAAGGAGGACATACCATTGATTTATATGGTAAAGAAACACAACAGTGTCTTAAACTGGATCATACGTTTAGCCATATACATACCAAAGGGGGAATTATATACTATTATTGGTCTGACAATGGAGGAGAGGGAGACAATGACATTCTTGGACCTAGAAGATTTGCCTCTAGAGATTAGCCTGGCTACATAAAAGTATTTACTAACACTGAGCACATGGTATTCAAAGGACAGTTCATTGTCGGTGAAGGTGCCCAGGTCCCTAATGACTTGAGTTGAGTGAATTTTTTATTAGATGGATATTACCTATCTGATAGGAACAGGAGTGCCCAGGTTTGCCAAGGGACACAATGCTGATTTTTTTCACAATCAGTTGGAGACCATGGTTCAAGAATCACTTGTTAGCATGAGCTAGACCCTCCCGCAAAATACATATCTGCTTTAATGTCAGAGAAGTAGGTAACAAAGAGACGTGATCCCAGGGCCGATCCTTGAGGGACACCTCGTAGTGTGTACCTGCAACACGAACAGACTGGATTCTGCCAGTGAGCCAATATGACATGCAGTGGAAAACAGTAGATTTTGCATTTAATTGGATTAGCTTTTCAATGATTCCCAAGAGTGGAATGGTGTGGAAGGCTTCTGGCAAATCCAAATATTCTACATAAACTGATGTATTTAATTGTAATGTCTTAATGATTTGTTCAAAAGTTTACCAGATTTATGAGACAGGTTCTGCCTTTAACAAACTAAACTGGTTTTGGGTCCAGTTTTTTTTTTAAGACTGCCATGTCCTTCCTTGGTCCATAATGATAAACCCCATTGCCTTACAGATAAGGCTAGTGAGGTTGATAGGTCTCTAGTTTCCTGAGACAGTAATAGGTCTCCCTTTGAGGAGTGGGATGACTAAAGCAGTTTTCTATAGTTCAAGATCTAGTGAAGAGGCTGAAATTGAAACAATGTAATAAGGAAATTAGCCAGGCAGTATTTGATGTTGACAGAAAGACAACATGGCACATTGTCAGGTCCTGTGAAGCTAGTGTTTTTGCCTTGGAATGGAAATACCATGTAGGTCTTGATCAGAGGTGATTTAGTGGGGGTGGTACAAGCATGCTAGTATGTTATGAGTAATTTGGGGGTGTTGGGGGCAAGGTTTGAGATGAATTTGTCCATTAATATGTTAGCAATGCCCTCAGGGGATAAGTATGTGATGTTGTTTTGTAGTACCTCAAAGCACTGCTGGTTATTAAATTCTTGACACACCTGATGAAGGTGCCACGGGTTTCCTTAGCATGGTTGGTGACTTGCTATTCATACTTTCTCTTGGAGGATTTGATTTTGCTTCTAAGTAATTTCCTGATCACTTAGAGCTCATCTCTAGCTGATGGGGTGTTAAGATTGCTTTTACAAGCTAGGAGTTTCTTCTTATTGTATATTTGTTTATACTAGAATTCTATGAAGTGTGCTTATTTGTAAATGTGGCACTAAATGCATGTCTTAACTGGATAAATGTCTCAATGCTAGCTTGTAGAGGGCATAGAACTTATCCACAAAAATTGTGTGAAGCAGGATCATCTAGGTGAGGATCGCATATAAGTAGCTGCATGATGCAGATGCATCTGTACCCCCTCAGAAATAAATACAGTGCCAAATTCAAAAATAAACCTTTATGGTAGAACCAAAGTATAAACAGATTGTATAAAAAAGAAAAAAAATATTGCACACAAAAATAATTCTAACTTTCAAGATGCCAAAAATGCTCTTGCTAAACTAAACAAAGAATTCCCAACCCTGATCAAAACAACCAAAGCCATTTTGAGGTAAATTAGTCACCCATGAAAAGATAACCACAAAGCCTTCTTTAATTACTTTAAAAATGTTAGAAATCATGCTCTACAATGTGTAAAGTTACTAGTAAATGATAATCACATACTCAAACACAGAGGACATAGCTAATCAAAAAAGCAGACACATTTATCTCTGACCTCATCCCCCTACCCCTCTGCCCTCCAATATTCTCAGATCACATACTCACACATACAATCCCCACTCCAGTCTCCCAAGAATAAGTTCTCAAGCTGCTATCCAAGGCCATGTACATTCTGTCTATGGGCCAGATAACATACCAGGCCTACTTTTCAGCCCAAAACATGACTTGTCCGATTCCCTATAGAAGCTATTCAATGTCAGCCTTAAAACACACTTCATACTGGATGAACAGAGGACAGCAACATGCATTCTCTTGCATAAAGGTGGATGTTCAATAGATCCAGGTAATTATAAACCCCATAAGCCTGAATAGTTTCATCTTTAAGACTATGGAAAGGATCAACCTACAGACTTTTGAGCAATCAATCTTAGATTTATCAAGGGCAGATCCTGCTTACTTAACCTGGATGACTTTTCAAAAAAGTTACTGAAGCAATGAATGAGGGAAAAACAGTGCAAACCACATGTCTAGACCTCACAAAGGCATTTCTGAATAATCCCAGACTTGGGTATCCTAGAAAAACTCTCCAAGCTAAATGCCAATCGCTGTGTAACTCACTAGATAGCAAACTGGCTCACAAACAGGAGCCAGGAATTTAGTGCTGGATGGTTATACCTCCTCCAAAAGACCTGTCACTAGCAGTGTGCCCCAGGGGAGAGTTCTTGGGCCACTCCTCTTGACATTTACTTTTCGGAAGACAAAGCTAATGTTAAAGGTTTGTGGCTGACCAAGTTTGCAAATGACTGCAAACTTGGCACCATCGTAAACTACCCAGAGGACACCAAGATCTTTCAAGTGGACCTGCCCCAAACAAATATCTGATCCTGAAACCATGGACTAAAAATAAATGTCAAGAAGTTTATAATCATATCATTTGGCAAGCATTACTCTCCTTGTAGCTATAATATTGATAACATACCACTGGAAGTTGATCCTATGCTTAGGGATTGAAGAACCTATGTCAGAAACGAACTGTACTTGATTACCAAATATTCACCGCTGTAAGGAAATTATTTTTCATTGGTCAGCTTATATCTAAAGGTATTGCTTACAGAGCCAGGTTTGTAATTGTTCCACTATATGTAGCACTTGTTAGGATGATCATTGAGTATAATGCCCCTTTCAGTATGTTCATATCCCAAAACTTGTCACAACTGAAATGCTATTTCACTAAAAATTGAGGGCATAAATCACAAAAACTATGCAGATCATCTCAAAGCCTTGTTCTTCTTCTCAGTATCATGCAGACTGCTGAGAAGTGATCTCTGCTTCACATATAGAGATTCAGGAAACCCTATTCTGTCAGACCTATTATATATTTGTTAAGTCCAATGTTATCTTAAATACCCACTTAAAGAATAACAAGCTTGTTTGCAAAATAAATAGAACATGTTGGAGGGATAGGTTTGTATCACATACAGTATCCTATCTATGGAACCATCTTCCAGTCCACATAAAGCAAAGTACCTCACTTGCTCTATTCAAATGTAATGTAGACAAATGGCTAGGTAACCATGAATTCACCCAGGTTAAGCATTCTTGTTCCACATGGATAGTGGAAACATGTAAATGTCCTGATACATCCTTATTCAGCCCATCTCTGGGATATATGTAAGCAAAATATAAAAGCTAAAAACTGCCATGGGAATGTAAGGCTAGGCTTCTTAAGATCCTAACAAATCAATAGCCTAGGGAGTACTTATGAACTTATGAGCTTAAGGGGGATGTTTGAATTTTGTCTATTTATCGGTTAGCTAGGGTAGATTTGCCCTAGATGAGTCTCTGAAGATGGATGGATTTGGAGGTGTATTAGGTCTCACACACAGAGTAAACATTACTACCTGACGGTCTGATTTGACTGTGTGCTCTTAGCATAAGGAGGCTATATTTATGAGAGCCATGTTTAATATTTTTGAGTTTCTGTTTGGGATTTGGACGAGTTTGTCCATAGAGTTGGCATTAATGAAATCTAGGTCTGTCTTATACAGAGGATAGTGTTTGGTTCTGTGATATGGGATGTCAGTTTAATTTATGTCTCACGGTCTGCCAGTGTCATACAGGGGTATGATAATTGCCTACTCTGTGGTACTGGGCTTGGTTTATTATAAGGAGAAAGTGAAAGAGTTATAGATCATTGTCCTGCATTATGAATCTGGAGGATAAACAGTTACATAACTCTGTCACACCCAGCCTGAGTGGAATTTCAGAACTCCAAACACCTGCAGAGTTACTGCCTGGCCAGCTATAACCTAAGTTAAAATTCAAATTCTGACAATGCAGTTTTGTAACTTACCAGTAAACAAATGTATATATCTTAAAAACTATGAAAGCTGCAAAAAAAAAAAAAAAACAAACATTATTCTGCAGACACTCCTCTTCACAATGGAGATGACCAGTGTAGCTAGATTAAAAGTAAGTGAGGCTCTAAAGAGAGGTTGCGAAACATTACAGTTATGGAAGTTAATCTGAGTGGATTTATGTCGAGCACAAACCCACACTAATTACTGCATTTGGTTTCAGGAAATGATTTGATTTTTAGAGGATTAAAAAGGATCATGCTGCTTCTCTGGTGACCCTAACCTTAAATGAGCAGGAAGATGCTTTTTGAACAATTGCAGAAGCACTATAATACTGGGTTAAATATATTAAGAATTACACTAGATTACAAATCATAGAAAAAATCATTTGAGAATAACTAGGGGAAAATACTGGGTAGGACCTTAACTTTTGTCTTCTGCTTTTGGGCTAAAGATATTGATTCTTTTAAGGAATGCTGTTTTCTTGCAGATGATTAGGACAGTCACCTGGAAATGTCATTATAAACCAAGTAGGTTACAACATATTTTTTCTAATTTTCCATGTGAATGTTAGTAATGCCTAAGTGTACCAAAGGAATGAAGGACATATATCTTTTGGGATTGTGTTCATTTGTGTTGTTGAGAGGATTGGATACAGGGATGGCTATAATCTATTTGTTTAGGTAAATTTAGAATGAAATAAAGATGATAATCCCAGCGAAACAACAAAATTGCAAACACACCAAAGGTGAATGAACGCCAGGAATACAGGATACTGTGCTGGAAACACTTAATTTATTGACATAAAATAGGTTGAGCGCTTTCTACAGAAGTAAATCTGTCTTCTTCAGAACATCATAGCATGGAATCATGACGCTTATATATCATAATTGAAGTAAAAAGCCCGCCCTAAATTGTAATTAAACAATAAATCAATTATTAAAACAGTGCTATCTTACACATTTCCTACAAATGCAATGTATACATCTTGCTACATAACCACACTGAAAATATAGTTCATATAATTTACGAACCCTGCTAATCTAAAAAGCAATAAATATCTAAATCACTATTTTATATATTATAAATTATTAAAAACAGTTATATAATGCCATTTGATTATTCTTCTAAAAGTGGAATAAAATGCCTTCTAAAGTGGCTATCAATCAAGATGTGTATCATATATATCAATCATGATACTGATAGAAATGAACATATTTGTGAGTTGAATTTATAAAATAAAATATATATATATGTAACATATTACCCAATGCATGTAACACATTATGTGACATATAATATATAATATATAATATAATATATGACATACAATATAATATAGAATGCAAACATTATGTAAATACTGTAATGAATATATCAACATATTGCACAATTTATTGAACTAAACCCTAACTAGTGGTTTTGTAGGAATTATTTCATTAAGGCCTGGGGGGGTGGCTGCATCCAACCTTATCTGCCACCTGATTTTTCCCCAACAACAGCTTTTATGTTACCCCTCGGGGTTAGGAAAACAACATCTAGAATTGCAAACTTAAATAGCTTGCACTGTGGACTATTAATAAGATGTCTTGATAGTGCATTATTAATGTCACACTTCCTTATACAGTATATATGATCATATATCCTGTTTTAAGACAGTCTGTCTTACCCACATAGAAACTCTTGCAGGTTTGACAAACACTTAAATATATAACATGCTTAGATAAACAATTACCATTAGAAAACCAAATCTTACTCTTTAAACAATTGTTCAAAGTGATGTTGGGTGTATCCAAAATATAATTGCAATAGTTACATTGGCCACATCATCTAGTGCCTGTCCTCTTCACATTAATGTTTTTCTGGAATTTGGATTTTAATTCAATTATTCTTTTAAGTTATTTCCAGTTTTATGTGTGGCTCATCAGTAATCTTGCTTTTAATGGTCTGATCACTGGTCATGATATTCCAATTTGTGGTAATAATCTTTTTTACCTCTTTTGAATATTTACCATATTGGATAATACATGACCTTGTGTATGTATTTGTATTTTTGCTCTCAGCCGCTTCCCTCTGACCCGCTATATTCGAACTAATATCTCCTGGGTGTAGATTTGGATATACCCACCCCAAAAGTGGCTTATATTTTAATCCCCATTCATTCTTGACATATCCTGTAATGTCTTTCACCATATTGGGTGGATATCCCTTGTCCAAGAACAATCGGCCAATATATTCCAATTCTTGGTCCACTATATGTCTCTCAGTAGTCATGCACTGCCCTTAATAATGCCCTCTTGGTGTTATATGTATGTGCACTACTATAGTGCAAGTAGCCATTACTAAAAGTGTCTTTTCTGTGGATTTTGGAGTGAAATTCATTGTCCTTGCTGTAAATCTGGACATCCAGGTAATTTATACTATGCCTATCATATTGATGGGTGAATTTGAGGTAATCCGTAGTATTATTGATGTAACTAATGAATTCATACAATACTTCAACTTCACCTTCCCAAAGTATAAAGATATCGTCCAAATAACGGACATATCTTTTAATAAAGGACATCCAATTTGAATTTAAAATGAATTCCACTTCCCAGTCCAACAGTACCATATTGGCATAAATAGGAGCACAGGCAGTGCCCATGGCTACCCCCGTTTTCTGTCTATAATACTCCCCCTCATAATAGATGTAATTATGGTCTAGAACAATGTCCATAAATTCTGTGAGGAGGGAGATGTCATCCTGGCCTAGTCCACTCACCCTATACTACTAATAAATCTAGATATTCCGTCATCCTTAGGAATACAGGAAAATAAATCCTGTACGTCTATTGTCACATAAATTAATCTGGAGGACCATAGTTCCTTTTTAAACAGGCCCAAAAACTCCCAGGAGTCTTTCATAATATGTTCAACTATATCATAAATATGTTTGAGTTTATAGTGGATGACTTGTCCAAAGGTAAAGGCTTTACTGGCACTGCCAGATATGATAGGACGAAAGGGTGGATCATATATATCCTTGTGGACCTTAGGAATGCCCGTAATAGTCGCCAGAATGGGAAATTCAACTTTAAGAAATCTGTATAGATCTTCGTTTATTCTATTTTCCACTATAAATTCTTCTAAGTATGAATCAATTCGACTGTGGGCTATGTTGACCTCATTGATAGAAGAGGGAGTATACTGTGTGGAATTATTTAGAAGATTGAAAATTTTACTTTTGTATTGTTCCTGATCATAGAATACTATTCCCCCACCCTTGTCCGCAGTAAGAATGCGAATATTATTGTCACACAGTGCTTGAATAGCATCCATCATGTCATTACCAAATTGTTGCCCTTTATATTTGTACTTACATTTGTTATATAAGGAATATACTTCAGTATTTACTACATTTTCAAAAGATGTCAGTGTGTTACACATGGGTGGAGTGAAAGTACTCTTTTCTTGAGTCCCTCAATCTGATTTGAACTAATGCTGTTCTGATTTTTAAAATATACCCAAATTTAATTTTCTCATAAACAATTTTAATTCAACTAGGGTATCAGTTATATCAAACTTGGTGTCAGGTATAAATTTCATACCCTTAGAGAAAATTTGAAAAAATTCGGATGAGAAGTATAGTTATAAATCTTAATATCTCCACAGGAATGTAGAATACTATTTTCCTTGGCATCTGAGTTAATACTTCCCTCTGTAATACTATTAGGAACAACATCTAAATATCTGGGGTTGGAATTATGAAGATTCACTAATGGTTGTATCTCCGATTCCTCCAGGAGTTCTTTCCTTTCCACCGTTCTCCATTTGTCCCTCCCATTGTCTAAAAAACAGTCATCTTCCCAGTTGTATTGATTAGGATGTCCTTCATCCTGTACAACTTCACTAACATAAGCAGCAGAGCGATTTGTGTATCTATTTTTGTAATAAATTTACCATCATGCCCATTTTTCCATCTATAAGCTGTCCCTTCTCATATTGTACTATATCCCTTTGTAGTTTTTTATACTTCCTTTCATAGGTCTTTTGATACATATTTTCCGCATATTCATATTGTTTGAAATAAAGTTTGTCCCACTGTGTAAACATTAAATCATCCTTAATCTGTTTATCCAATCTGTCTATCTCATTAAGCAACGTACTGATTTTTGAATCATTACATTCCACAATAAATCTGATAAACTTCCTACCAAACTCATCAAACATATCGTTGCAAATCTTGATATTCTGTGCATTCATTTCAATCCCCAGTGGTTCCTTAAAGAACCGCAGCCCCATGGGTACAATCCCACTTTCCAAACATTTGTGCAAATATAAATTTTCAACCTGAAGGTTTTTAACCTTTGTTAAATTGTTACCAAAAGTAAAAATTAGCTTTTTCAAGGATGGGTGATTCCCTCCTTCACCAACAGAATAAAAATTTGAAACCGCTTGTGGAATATCCTTGAAATCAAGCGGCATATCCATAAATTTATCTAAACAATAATCATGTCTTTTCAAACGATCCACTTGAGTAGATGCAACATCTTCATTAGAAATTACAGTACCTTTCTTCGGTGCCTGAATGGCGCCTTTCCCTTTGTCCTCCCCACCATAAGTACGAACCGGTGGAAGACGTTTAGGTTTGGCACCTGATATAAGACAACGATCGTCGTCTATGTTGTCTACATTGACTGTCATAGAATTTGAAGCTGAAAAAAAGCCACGGCTGCCCCCTTCGTCACATACTTCCTTCCTCGGTGTTGGAGGAAAACCTCCCTCTGTGTAGAAGGAATATCGTGGTGCTACCCATAGAGGGGAGAGGAGCGGGTGAACGTTGCAACCAGGTTAGGTTGAAACTGTTTATTTGGAGCAGTACTAGCCGCGGCCAGTAGTTCAACAAGTCTAGTAATTTCCTCAAGAATGGTCATCTCAGAATGAATTTTGTCTATCTAGGTCCCTGAAAGCGTGCCATTCAGGCACCGAAGAAAGGTACTGTAATTTCTAATGAAGATGTTGCATCTACTCAAGTGGATCGTTTGAAAAGACATGATTATTGTTTAGATAAATTTATGGATATTATTCTGTTGGTGAAGGAGAATCACCCATCCTTGAAAAGCTAATTTTTACTTTTGGTAACAATTTAACAAAGGTTAAAACCTTCAGGTTGAAAATTTATATTTGCACAAATGTTTGGAAAGTGGATTGTAAACCACTGGGGATTGAAATGAATGCACAGAATATCAAGATTTGCAACGATATGTTTGATGAGTTTGGTAGGAAGTTTATCAGATTTATTGTGGAATGTAATGATTCAAAAATCAGTACGCTAGTTAATGAGATAGACAGATTGGATAAACAGATTAAGGATGATTTAATGTTTACACAGTGGGACAAACTTTATTTCAAACAATATGAATATGAAAATATGTATCAAAAGACCTATGAAAGGAAGTACAAAAAACTACAAAGGGACATAGTACAATATGAGAAGGGGACAGCTTATAGATGGAAAATGGGCATGATGGTAAATTTATTACAAAAATAGATACACAAATCGCCTTATGTTAGTGAAGTTGTACAGGATGAAGGACATCCTAATCAATACAACTGGGAAGATGACTGTTTTTTAGACAATGGGAGGGACAAATGGAGAACGGTGGAACCGAAGGGGAGAGGAAAGAACTCCTGGAGGAACCGGAGATACAACCATTAGTGAATCTTCACAATTCCAATACCAGATATTTAGATGTTGTTCCTAATAGTATTACAGAGGGAAGTATTAATTCAGATGCCAAGGAAAATAGTATTCTACATTCCTGTGGAGATATTAAGATTTATAACTATATTTTCAAATTTTCTCTAAGGGTATGAAATTTATACCTGACACCAAGTTTGATATAACTGATACCCTAGTTGAATTAAAATTGTTTATGAGAAAATTAAATTTGGGTATATTTTTTAAAAATCAGAACAGTATTAGTTCAAATCATATTGAGGGACTCAAGAAAAGAGTACTTTCACTTTTGAAAATGTAGTAAATACTGAAGTATATTCCTTATATAACAAATGTAAGTACAAATATAAAGGGCAACAATTTGGTAATGACATGATGGATGCTATTCAAGCACTGTGTGACAATAATATTCGGACAAGGGTGGGGAATAGTATTCTATGATCAGGAACAATACAAAAGTAAAATTTTCAATCTTCTAAATAATTCCACACAGTATACTCCTCTTCTATCAATGAGGTCAACATAGCCCACAGTCGAATTGATTCATACTTAGAAGAATTTATAGTGGAAAATAGAATAAACGAAGATCTACAGATTTCTTAAAGTTGAATTTCCCATTCTGGTGGACAAGTCATCCACTATAAACCCAAACATATTTATGATATAGTTGAACATATTATGAAAGACTCCTGGGAGTTTTGGGCCTGTTTAAAAAGGACTATGGTTCTAGATTTATTAGTAGTATTGACATCTCCTCCTCACAGAATTTATGGACATTGTTCTAGACCATAATTACATCTATTATGAGGGGAGTATTATAGACAGAAAAGGGGTAGCCATGGGCACTGCCTGTTGCCAATATGGTACTGTTGGACTGGGAAGTGGAATTCATTTTAAATTCAAATTGATGTCCTTTATTAAAAGATATGTCCGTTATTTGGACGATATCTTTATACTTTGGGAAGGTGAGAAGTATTGTATGAATTCATTAGTTACATCAATAATACTCCATCAATATGATAGGCATAGTATAAATTACCTGGATGTCCAGATTTACAAAAAGGAAAATGAATTTCACTCCAAAATACACAGAAAAGACACTTTTAGTAATGGCTACTTGCACTATAGTAGTGCACATACATATAACACCAAGAGGGCATTATTAAGGGCAGTGCATTCTGCACGATGACTACTGAGAGACATATAGTGGACCAAGAATTGGAATATATTACCGATTGTTCTGGACAAGGGATATCCAGACATTACAGGATATGTCAAGAATGAATGGGGATTGGTATATCCAAATCTACACCCCGAGGAGATATTAGAAAATACAAATACATATCCAATATGGTAAATATTCAAAAAGATGATTACCACAAATTGGAATATCATGACCAGTGATCAGACCATTAAAAGCAAGATTACTGATGGGCCACACTTCGTGTATAAAAACTGGAAACTTAAAAGAATAATTGAATTAAAATCCAAATTGAAGATGTGGCCAATGTAACTATTGCAATTATATTTTGGATACACCCAACATCACTTTGAACAATTGTTTAAAGAGTAAGATTTGGTTTACTAATGGTAATTGTTTATCTAAACATGTTATATATTTAAGTGTTTGTCAAACCTGCAAGAGTTTCTATGTGGGGTCTTAAAAACAGGATATATGATCTGCACTATCAAGACATCTTATTAATAGTCCACAGTGCAAAGCTGTTGTGAAATCAGGTGGCAGATAAGGTTGGATGCAGCACCCCCAGGCCTTAATGAAATGATTCCTACAAAACCACTAGTTAGGGTTTAGTTCAATAAATTGTGCAATATGTTGATATATTCATTACAGTATTTACATAATGTTTGCATTCTATATTATATTGTATGTCATATATTATATTATATATTATATATTATATGTCACATAATGTGTTACATGCATTGGGTAATATGTTACATATATATATATTTTATTTTATAAATTCAACTCACAAATATGTTCATTTCTATCAGTATCATGATTGATATATATGATACACATCTTGATTGATAGCCACTTTAGAAGGCATTTTATTCCACTTTTAGAAGAATAATCAAATGGCATTATATAACTGTTTTTAATAATTTATAATATATAAAATAGTGATTTAGATATTTATTGCTTTTTAGATTAGCAGGGTTCGTAAATTATATGAACTATATTTTCAGTGTGGTTATGTAGCAAGATGTATACATTGCATTTGTAGGAAATGTGTAAGATAGCACTGTTTTAATAATTGATTTATTGTTTAATTACAATTTAAATTATGATATATAAGCGTCATGATTCCATGCTATGATGTTCTGAAGAAGACAGATTTACTTCTGTAGAAAGCGCTCAACCTATTTTATGTCAATAAATTAAGTGTTTCCAGCACAGTATCCTGTATTCCTGGCGTTCCAAATTTAGAATGAAGCCGGTGCTATTTGTATTAGGTATACTGGAAAGAGGGTTGTAGCGTAAGCATTAGAGAACTTTAATAATTTTGTTTATTATTATGGATGAAAAACCTTTTACCAGGAAACAGAAAAAATATAACGCTTGCAGATTTGAAGAGCTGACAGTGTTAATGCATGAGATCTCAAATCTAGAAGCTTTATTATTAAAGCACAAGTAGAGGTGGTGGTGCATGATCAAAACGTCACCCTGGAAGACTTGATCTAAGAACTACTTAATAATGAAACTTCAGTCATTGTTTATCAGCAGCATTTAATGTTTGCTTCTTTCTGATGAGTCTTCAAGAAAAAGGGAATAAAGCTTCATCTTCAGCATAATGTAGAAGTGCCAATTGCAAAAAAAATAATATGGACAAAACAAAAATCTGTGAATAAGGAACAGCATCATTTTGCATCAGAAATCAAGTCAATCTATGACTGGTTTAATGTAAGATGAGAAGGCTTTGTCAGTGGTATAGAGATATAAATCCCTGACTCTTGCCCAGACTACCCAGTTTTGTATAGTGACTTGAGCACTTGATGGTGCAGGCTGGGAGGATGGGCATACCATCCTGGAGGAGAAGGAGGGATGAGTCCTGGCCAGTACTGGCCATCCCTCATGATGTGATCATGTTCTGGCACAGGATTAATTTTATATGAATAGGAGCCTGTGCATGGATAACCTACTAAACCAGTGAGATAGCTCATGTTGCCCATGCAGAGGCACACATATGAACTGACAGAGCATGCATGGTCATGCAAGTGCCTACATCAGACCCAAGGGAAGAGATTAGACCATTTAACAAAAATATGTTCTCACTGCAGGGACGCTGCTTTAAGTACCATATTCCCTGATATTTGCTTAGATATTAACTCCCCTGGATGGCTATCACCCTAGGCCATCTGATCACCTATAGGGAATGCATGGATTCAAGTCTGACTGGAGTATCTCAATGGATGGCTTGCAGGCAGAGTGATAAAAAAGCAAGTAGAGAAAATGTAATGCAAAGGAATGAAAACACGTGATAAAAAGACCTTGAAGTGGTGGATGGATACTGACAGACACATCAGAGTTAGGGAAGAGTTTAACTTTTTTTCTGCAGATAGTGTTCAGACAAATGGCTCTAAAGTCTGTCTAATTCCATGTGTGTTTCTTCCAGTGTAAGTCTCATGGATTTTCAGTTGTTTGGGGGAATGTGAAAGAGATATGCAGGACCAATGCAGTAATTCACTTGAAAGAAATATATTATCTTCCTCCTAGTTTCAGAAATGAATGTGATGTCTTCAAAAAGTCTGTTATAAAAAGTTATTTTTTTATTAGTTGCTCATTGGTTGTTGGAGTGGTTTCAGCAAATGTCCAGGCTTATGGTTAAACATTGCTTCAATTATTAAATAATATCCATTGTTATAGCAGGTAGATGTAATGCTTACTATAATGTTAAATCATTGTCTGTCTGGATTAAATACTGTGGCTGAAATTTATTTGAAACTACTCTTAATGTGACATTGTAAAAAACATTCTCATCAAAAGACCTGAAAACACAGCAGAAATAAATTCAAAAGAAAAGGCAATACAAACCATAACTACACAAAATACAATAAAAGCAATGGAAAATAGGTGAACTTGTATGTTTATTTGTAACACAACGTGATATCTTATTGTTGAGGACATCAAGCTGTTATACACTAACATTTCAGTTTCACTTACTTTATGGGTTCATAGGTTCACAGGTAAGTACTAGGCACTCAGTCTGCAGACCATTACAAGTCTAGCCGAAATATAAACATATATATATATATATATATATATATATATATATATATATATATATATATATATATATATATACACACATTAAGAAGATTCCCCAAGCCTCTAGGAGGGCAAGACAAAATAGACATTGGAAAAATTGTAGGTTTCCAATCCAATTATTTAGAATTATCGTGATGGAGGCCAGGGTACTGATTGACATGCGGTGGAAGTTTATTTGAGAGGTGAGGGAGACTTTGGGATATAAATCTATCACACTAACATGTCTTATTTACCTATTAACGAAGATTTAGTTCTTTTTACTTGGTATTTGAGGTATTATTTGTTTTGTGATGGTATAGGAAGTCAGAGAGGGTTAGATCTTTCAACAGAGGGGTGTGTGTAACTGGCTGAATACAGAGAGAAGGCTGCCAGTTTGTGCTGATAACTAAGATTTTTGGGGGCCACTGATCTTTTTTAATAATGTATCTATGAGGTCTGTCATGCTGAGCGATGTATTTAGACACAAGGATGCCAAACAGTGTGTTATATTCAATAATAGGTCTGATTGATACAAGTAGAGGAACATAAGATTTTTCTTGATCTTGTGGAGCTGCCTTTGGCAATTAGATGAGCCAGAGAGAGAGAAGGCTTTCCAAACTACTGTAGACACATGTTACTATTTTATTTTGTATTTACAATTATAGTCCATTAAAAATAAATCCATGTGTTTCACTATATATTCCACTATTACAGTTTGGTCAAACTAGCACAGTTTGCCCCTACATTTTTCAGTCAGACTGATATGCTGAAGAACGTAAGTGACATAAACTTCATTGCAACTTTGACTGTTAGGTGATAATATGTTTCCAGTCATTATTTTGGCTAAAGTGCTATCATATTGACCTAGAGTTGAGGCTGCTTTTAATTAGCTGATCTTCTGCATTTATAAGAAACTACATAGCTGCACGCCCTTCTATTAATGCTTTTACAGAAATACTAGTATCCTTGACACCTTTTATTTTGGATACCATGCAGTGGCAACTTAATGATTTATATAACTGGTGTGTGTGGATTATAACAGACGGAGGTATGTATGATTAAATTAATATATGATACATGATAATTAGTGGTGATACCTTAAATATTCACTTTTCTATTGTTTAAACTTCAGAAGGAATGAATGTAATGGGGAAATACTTGAAATATTCTCCAAAACATTATTTTCTCTATGTCATTTTCTATGTCATTTTTCTAACCCCCCCATGACTGTCAGCCGTTGAGTGAACACTCCTGCACATTCGTTGCCCTAACCACAGAGCTAAAGCAATCCATGGCACAATCATCACATAGGTAGCTATGAGTGGTATTTCTGCTTATGTAGGAACCCACAATGCAGCAGAGGCATATTCTGCCCTTGTTTGGCATCCATATGGAACAACAGATGCTTGCACGCATGCGCACACACACACACACACACACACACACACACACACACACACACACACACACACACACACACACACACACACACACATAAAGGGTCTTCTTACTGGCTTTGGATCACCAAGCTCAAGTGCTTGGTCCTACAGAGAATGACATTGTGCAAGCCTTCAGCAGCTTGGGAGCATACAATCTGACAAAGATCAGCAAATCTCTCACCCAGATGAGCATACTGGTATAAACTACTCACTCCCACTCTCCCCTCCCTAGATTGTACAGCATCTCAGCAGCTAATTGAATTCATATCTCTTGTGTCATCATCATCAGGGCCTTATCCCTTTATGGCACAGAATCTGATTATTACTTAATGACTATTGTCCCCTGGATGCATAAGTAGAAGGCCCTTTTTTAGTGAGTCACACACCCAGGTATTCAGTAAAAGACCTGTAATTGTTTAAGCGTGGGTGGGATTCACAGCAATTCCTGCATTTCCGCTATAGCTTGCAAAAGGTTGCACAGGTAAAATTGCTGATATAGAGGGCCAGTAATGTCTTCTTTATGATGCATTTCTTGTTTGAAAGTGGGGGGGAGGTGAGACTAGGAAAACAGAGCATGAACACAGAGAAGCTATTGCAGGTAGAATAAACTGAAGAGTTATGCAACTCCACAGGTTTTAGACCATTAACTAATAGTAGTTCTGGACATAGGAGGTCAAGTATGTGAACCTTCATTCCTGATCTTGTTGCCAGTAACAGAGCATAGTTAGTGACTGTCTTATCAGCATCAGTATTGACCCCCTTTTTCCCATATAGTGCAGGAAGTCATAGTGGCCATCATATGTCATCAAATAAAAAACATACCTACCTGAGTCTTTAACAGAGTTTTAATGCTATTTGTCAGGAATTATTTTGTTGAAATCTACTTCTCAAAGGTGTCATTAGATATAACTGTTGGAGGTATTTGCACCTCTGGTTTTAATTCTACAGCTGCTTTAGGAGTAAAGAAAAATTAAAGGCTATAAATGTTGACTACATATTTATACATATGTAAGTTGTTTCTAGGCTAGTGACCACTAGGGCCTTTATAAGCCTAACTGCGCACCCCATCCCCATTTTGTCCCAGAATAGCTTGGGCTTATATTAGAAGGGGTATATTTTAGTAAAGAGGTAGCTAAGGGTTTTAATGTGGGAGGATGTTAATTGGAGATTATTTTACTTACTGTTGGCCTCTGTCCATTAGGTGAATTTGCAAATTCCATCCAGTGGTCAAGGTTTCATTTCAATGGGGTCAGGGATGAACCCTGCTTCACATGGCTGGGGATCCTATACCATAACACAGGGATCCTTTGAGTTACCTCTCTGTCTCTCCAGCACATTCTGTTTATGTCACAACTGAAGTTCAAAAACTCGGACTGGTGTTTCTGGTGCTGTTTGTTTTGCACATATGCAAAATATCCATAATGGCTGGACCTTATAAGCCAAACATAGATTACCCTCAGTAGCTTGAAGGGAGACTGAGCATAGAGACAGACATTTAGGTGGCATGTGTTGGACAGGGTATTCATGCTCTGGATTGTCTTGGTGAGGAACCTTTGTGGGCATTCCAACTGTTGCAAGTGTCTGGTTAAGTACACACCAAAGAAGGCATTGTATTCAATGATGGGTCTAATAAGGGCTGAGTAGAGTGGTACTATAACTTTCTTGGACCTAGATGCTATAACCTTGCCTATAAGTTAGGTGACATAGAAAGATTTTCTTACTATCATTCCTACATGTTAGTTGAAGGCCGGATTACTGTCTACATATGTTCCAAGATCCCTAACTACCGTGTTAGTATAGAAACAAAGGTTCCTTACACCCAACTCCAGAATCTCACTTGCCCAAACTTACCTTCTCTCTAACCTCTTCTAGAGCTCACAAATCTTAGCCTATTTACAGTCCTCACTACTTTACAAACTCAAAACCACCTACAACAAAGTAGCTAGATTTGCAACTAATCTGCCTTCAAAATCACACCACTGTCATGCTCTCTGAACACTCAGATGGCTAGAGTATGCTAATCAACTCTTATTTATGCAACTTCTTATCATCCACTCTGTCCTGAACAATCCCTCCTCCTGGCCTAACATCTCCTCACTCATCTCCATCTAAAAACACCCTCGATCCCTAAGAAGCTCAGACCATTATCTCTCACAGATTCACAAACCTAAAAAATCTATTGAACAAAATGTCTACAACTACTTTCTTAGTCTTTTATGATACAAGCTTCCCGTGACCCTCAGAAATATTACCTATATCCAGGAATTCAAGAAAATTCTCAAAAATTACCTAAACAGCACCTGAGCCTGTCACTGCAATCATCCTACTTGAACCCTTTCCTTTCTCCTCCATTGCCTTCTCCTTTTCCTGACTTTCCTTCCTATTCCTCCTTTCCTCTAATTATCTTATCTGTACTAACCTCCTTAGTAAGACAATGACAGTCACCTGCGACTCTCCAAGGTCCTTCACTTCCTAGTTCTGGAAACATGCTACCTGTATCCTACTCACAATTAGCTTTCTATATTAAATGTATCTACTCATACTGTAGCTTATAAAACAAACTACTTTGAATTCTACAGTTGACCACTGAGGACAATCCTAATACATTTTTTGCCAGTTTTCTGTTACTACCTGCTTCAATACTTACTACTGAGTCGAAAAGTCTCTTTTGCTGATTTCTGTAACTTGAGCAGTAAAAGACAATTGCTTAATTATCTTATTGTATATATTTTATTGTATTTTACTTCATTACTGTCATTCTTTTCTTGCTTAATTGTACTGTGAAGCTTTTCTACGCAGGCCTCCGTTGAAAAAGAGCACTAGCTCAGTTGGAATATTCCAGTCAACAAATGTCAAATAAAAATAAATAAATAAATACATAATGATAGCACCAAATTTATGGTCATCTTCAAACTTGGTAAGCCAAAGGCCTTTAACATTATTCTTAACTCCTGAGAAGCAGATGCCAAAGAGGAGTGGGCCTAGCATGGAGTCTTGAGGTACTCCTCTGGTGACCAATCTCTTGTTTGCGGGGGAGGTGGTCTCACCAATCCTCACTTTTTGGGTCCTATCTGTGAGACAGCTGTCAATTCAGAATCTTAGGTAGGGATTTATGCCACTTTCAGAGAATCTGTCCACAATGCCTGAAGAGGGTACTGTATGAAATCCTTTGGCCAGGTTAAGGTATGAGGTATGCAATGTTTTACCCTCATCAATTGCCTTGTTGATTGTCTGAAAAAAATCAACAAGGTTAAGTAGATGTAACCATCCCTTAACAAAGCCAAACTGGTATGGGTCCAGCATTTGTTGGTTGCCAATGACACTGATTATCATTTCCATGTTAATTTATTCCATGGATTTGCATATTAAAATCGTCAAAATGATGGGATTGTAGTTCCCAGGGTTGGCTGGTCCTTCATTCACTTGGTACATAGTCTGTTTCAAGTGGTTCTGATAAGTCATATTTTAGGCTATTTAGAAGGCAATCAGAGATATTATCAGGGCCCATTGAGGCAGTGGTTTTGGCCTTAACGAATGTCGCCAGAACCTTAACCCTGCTAACAACTGGGGGTAGTATGCTAGAAGGGATTTCACAAAGGGTAGCTAATGGGGAGTGGAGGGTGAAGTTAGAGCTGAATTTACCAGCCAGTGGATTTGCTATATCTGCCTAATCAGTGAAGGTGGTACCATTCACCACTGGTTCAGCACACTGCTGAGTGTTACCTTTAAAGTTCCGGATATACCTGAAGAAGGCCTTGTGATTGCCCTTAGGCTGAGATGCTATCCTGATCATGTAGTTGGTCTTGTTGGACTTAATTAAACCCCTTAGTTTCTTAGTTAGTTGAATCAGAGAGGTCTTGTCATTATGGGAGTCAGTCTTTCTGATTTTGGCCGTGACTTTTTTCTTTTGTTATATACTCTGTTGAGGTATGGCTTCCACCAGTGGGGCGTGTTGTTGGTGTTTGTTTCTGGTAGGTACAGCAGCTTCTTTGCAGTTATTTACATGTTTATAGGGTTTCCTGTGAATAATGTTGTATAGTTAACTATGGTCTTGCACTTAGAGGTGTCTTGAATTTTGACAAATGTCACTTTACTGGATATAGTTTGCCTTAGAATAGTTCCTACCTGTTACAGGTTTACTTGCTTTTTCCAAGTTGATTTTTATTTCAGAGTAAACAGCTTCACACTCTGACCTCATTAGGTAGGATGTGCCCTGGGGTGTTGGGGCAATGCTCTCCCATGTTGGTGAGTACTAGAGCCAGTGTGTTTAATCCTCTTGTTATAACACACACTACCCGGTCCAGGGTGTTTATGTTAATAAAGTCCAGAAAGCACTACACCTGTGTGAGTTTGAGGCAGTATATTTCCCAGTCTATTAAAGAGCAGTTAAAGCCAGTCATGAATAGGATATTTGGGTCGATGATGAGTGACTGAAATAGGCATAAGTAAGAGCTGTGAGACTCTTGGGGCATAGATGGTGACCTATAGGATATGGTAAGGGGCCTTATCTATGGTGACTTGCTCATAGATGAACTGCATGGCATCATCCTGCTTAACCAATCTGGAAGTATATTTGTTGCTTATTGAGATCAAGAAACTTCCAGCTTTAATCTTTGTCTGTGCTGCTGTTGGTGTAAATGTGTGGAAAGCACTGTAACCTTGCACTGCTGGAGTACTTTCTACAGTTTTAAACCAAGTCTCAGTAACGGCACAGATGTCAATATTCTGCAGACTGAGAAGAGCTTGTAGGGTGTGTAGATTTTTGTTTAGGCTTCTAGCATTTAGCAGTAATGCCTTAAGGTTGCTTTGAGTCATTTTTGCTATGTTTGTAGTTTTGTCATTGCCTAAAAAAAGGTTCTAAGGGTGTGGATAACTTTTTAGCTAATAGCCAAATGCCAAGAGGGGAGAGGTGCAGACATTTCTTGGCAAAGCAATGTGGTTTCTTCAGTCTTTTCCTTAAATGCTGACAAATATTTGATCTTCCAAGAGGGACACCAGAACCTAAGCCAATTATTCATGTCAATCATAGTACATAATGTGACATCATCCTTGGCAAAAGTAAAATGCAGCTCAATACAAGACTCGTAACTGGGAGACATATTTAGAGAGATCCATAACGGCCCTTTTCGTATAGCACACCTTACAAATATTTGATTTAAGTATCATTTGACCAAGTATATGTAGCCCATAAAAATATGTATAGGTTTACTTGGACTTTTTATCATATTTTACATACCATATACACATATACAAACACACTTGAAATTCATTCACAAAATTCTTAATTGCTCCCTTACAGTACTGTGTTAAGAATAACATGCATTTTAAGGTTTATCAAAATAGCACATAACAAATGTAGTAAAATGGTTGCTAAATCATAATTACTACTGGAATATTAGGTATCCTTGTTGACTGTGCACCTTTTGTTAGGTGAACTACCCATTTCCTCATCTAATAACACTGCATGCATTTATTAGTTGCACTGCTCTTTCCTTTGTTCTAGTGCGTATCTCATGAATTTTGGCTGTATTATTGCTCAGAGAAATTAGAGCAGCATTTCTTAAAGCCAAAACATGTATCCCCGAACAAGAAATTATTCAGGTAATTGCATCCATGTCCCCTGATTTTGTGTAGCATATTTATGCTGTGTATTTTCAATGGAGAGCCTGGGTACTGTATAATTTAACAAACAAGTGAATGCATTTTTTGTCTGTATTTATGGATCTGATTTCTATAAGGTTGCATTTGAAATGTTGCAATTAGTTCAAAAAGCCTCTTTGCTCTTGTAACTTTAATCATTCTCTCAAAAATTCATATATAAATGTCATATTTAATTTATGAATAAAATGCTTGCCTGAGCATCATACATTAAAAGAAAAAATATTTTTGACACGACTTTAAAGGAGTATAAAAGTGCTTAGTTCAGATGAGAACCTTGCAAATAATAAAAGAATGAGTTTAGTCATAAGGAAAGAAATCTGCAGGAAGTCCATTAGCATCTCTGTGTGTTGCCCATTATACTAATATATGCATTGCTCAAACCCCCTAAATAAAAGACAGAATTACTTTCTGTAGATTGGATATGAGGAGCACACACAGAGCATGTAATTAATACAGAGATGACAGGGCAAACTCAAAGCAGTTAGTTGAGTCTTTGTTCTTCCGTACTTCAACACACATTTTTTTTTTTTCCTGCAGATTAGACACTGACAAACTAAACTATCTTCACTACCTTTCTTCTTTATACAGTGAAAAAATCCTATACCTTATGCAAGTTATTCAATCAGAATATCAAACACATACTACTGTCTGCGAATGCAAACTGTGGGTCTAATGAGAAGTTAAATGCAGAAGTAATTTGTTTCTCCACTTGCATCCTCAAATAGTCCTGACTAGCTGTATGAATTGCTTGGCAGGACAGTAAAAAAAGAATCAAAAATCCAAGACCCGAGGAAAATCTTCACATGCAGACAGTTTAATCAGTTGGTTAACTCCTAAATGGATATATAGGAAAAGAGCAGAATATAATAAAACATGCATTCGAGCATTAACTTACCCATTTATTTGAATTACGGCAGATTTCATAAAACAATGCCCTGTCAGAACTGCAGCATTTTTATATTTCCAAATGAATGTGCATGTCTTCTTGTGGGTTACACTCCATATGCTTTTTTTTTAACTAGCCCCAACTCCCACGCATACAAACCTTAAACCACTAGAGATCTATGAAATTTTCATTGCCTAATTCTTTCTTTCAAGGGCTGAAAACTGCTTTGCAATGCCCTTGCAATGCAGTACATGGTCCTGTTTTATACCCGGAGTTCCCTGTCTCCAAGAATCCAACATTCAAAAAACAGAGTTTTTACTTCCACGTGTGCCAACTGTAAACATCAATAAAACACCCTATTATTGGAAATGTATGCTTCCAATCAGTTCAAAATCCACCCCCTAAAACCATAAGACTTAGACACCAGCCTCTTTAATCTGTCTCCAATTGGTCTTTTGTGACTATCTTTTAAAATTTGGCCTGCTTGACATTGGTACCAGAGTATTCAAAGAACTCCTGATGAACTTTGAACCAAGACTGTCAACATTTCAGATGGTAGCCTTCCCTCTACACTATGGGTACAGTCATCTATGCCTCTTTTTGATCAGAAGTAGATTTTTTACAGATTGCATCACCATGTTGTAAATAAAGAATGCTCCTTCTCAAGGGAAAAGAAAACATTTACTTGGGAGCCTGATATCTGTACAAAGGTAATTTTACGGAGTCATCTATCCACAAAAATGTTACACTGAAAATTGCAATCAGTAATGGCATATCTGTATATCTACAGGTGGCCAAGATAAAATTCCGGCAAGTCTCATTCAGTGACCTTGGCACTTTGTATGTTTTTCCACTGTTGTATGACTATGGAGTTAATAAGTTAGGGGGGTACAGGTAGATTCCTTGTACATGTGGATGTGGTGTGGGAGATCATCTTACCCCTGAAAAAAAAAGGTTTTTGGAGTTTGCTGAAAGTAATTTTCAGTGTAGCAATTTTATAGCAGAGGACTTTCTGAGATTACCATCAGTAAGCCAACATTATTCTAATCTACATATGTATAAGGGACATATTCTTGAGAATTAAGTGAGCTAAACGTTATCCACTGTGGGGGTATAAAAAGAGAACAGTACACATTTCAGTGTTGCTATTCACTTTCAATTCCCATGATGCATTTCTTTTCCTCATCATCCTTCACAAATTTGACATCCCCTGGAGAGAACATTATAGAAATTACAATTCATTGCAAAGATTCTTGCATCTGTCTAGACATTTCTTTCCTACTTTTGAAGAAATGACCCTTGTATTTTATAGTACATCCAAGTGGCTAAGAAATCTTTTAAAACTGTAAAAAATGTCAAACAAATATAACAAGATTGTGTATGACTTCATAAATAAGCATATATGAACGCAGAGTTTTTTTCTTACTTTTCAATAAATGTAATGTTTATCATTGTGTCACAGCTCAGAACACCAGAATGCTAGATATGAAAAGTTGTTTTATTTTTAATCATGCCCTGTCTGTATTTACTTATTCTTTTCTTTTAACTGCAAGCCATAAAACCTGATTGCTCTAAAGTTCCAATTTCTCAAGTCTAGGGCATGCTCTTTCTTTGGATGTGCCCTGCCTCTGTAAGGAAGGGCACTTTTCTCAGATGTTATAAGTTGTTTATATATCCCACGATTGGGAGATAATTAATTGAACAAGGACAATCATTATGTTGAATGCTGTACTAACTGAGTGTTGGAGCCTTATGTTCTCTCTGCATGTTAAGAAGGCACTCTAATGGGGATGTGTAATAGGTATTGTTGTGGCAAGACACTCCTTGCTTCTGTGGTGATACTACTCCCAAATGCCCATCCTCACCTTCTTCATTTTTGATAACCCAGAGGATCACCCAGTGACTTTCTTACATGTATCCATATAGCTAATTTGTTCATTCCATGAGTGAGAGTCAGACTTACCAAACAGGACTAGAACCCTCTGGTCCATTTGCTCCTCAACCAGCCTAATCAGCCTATGCAGTTCCTTGGGAGGTAGGTTAGGCAGAGAGCCAATCAGTAAATCCTGTGGACTTCTGTTACTCCATCCATGGCAGAGGCAATTATGTGCTGCTGTGAGAGGTTGTATGCATGAATCCACACATGCTGTGCATCTAAATGAGTGACTCATCACAAGTGCTGACTGATACTCAATAATCCCTTCAGTGAGAGTGATGCACTTACATCTTGGTGCCTGTTTTTGGAGGAACATTCCTATTTTCAGGCCTGATTTAGAATGTCTCTATTTTTGGAGTTGTGTCCCTATTTTAAATCTTGATTTGCCCACTTAATTCACTTTTTCTGAATCCCCCTCTTCACATGTGATTTCTGAAGTTATTTAGTAACCTGAAAAGCACACTATATGACCATCTTATCAGTTAGAACACTAATTTAAACACAGACAACACAAATGTTACAACTCCCTTTTTCTGAAGCAAAAATAAATGACATTGTTTAGTAGAATTTGGTGATACATTTCATTAAAGTATACAGCTTTTACACTGTCTCTTTGATAACGTGTTTACATTTTTCCATCATTTTTGTCACACTTTGTTTTTTAAACATATGTTGCTGAGTAGTACTGGAAGCAGAAAGAGTTATGTATGATTCGGTATTCAAATGTTTTGCTAATTAGACGTCAAGATGTTTATACAGATGTTCCTATTTTTTAAAGTCTTTTGTTCCTATTTCCAATGTCTGCAAGTTGAGAGATATATCTTGACTGTTTCCCTAATACAGTAGGCTGAGTTACTTCCTGCCCTGACAAAGCTGGAAGAGCATCACTTCACCATCCCATTCCCCATCACTCATGCTGCTATTTGAACACAGATCATTTGAGATGTATTTAACACATAAGACTTCTATGTCAAGGGCTGGGCCACCCACCTACCTTCTTGATGCTGGCACCACCATCTATCACTAATCTTTAGACTCCACTTGTAACTATAACATGCTAAGCATGCTTCAACATGTTCCCACGCCTTCCATCCTGAGAGGAAAGTAGGCATGTGCATAATTATATATCTGTCCTCTGATGTCAGCTTCTCCAAAACTCTGGGTGCTAACTGAACCTGGGTCATCTGAGTCACAGTCAGTGCTTCATCTCTGTGCATCATGGAGCTGTAATGCACATTGTTTGTCTGATATTGCAACACATAGGTACAAAAGCATCTTTGACTTACAATGAACAATGCATTACAACAATGCAAGATAATTTCATTTAGAAACCTTAGGATGCACTTTTTTGGGTCATATAAACAGTTTCTGAATAACAATGTATTGTCACCATTTGAGTGCTATTAAAAAGGGGTGCATTTTAACCATATGACAAACTGGTGTAGCATACGGTATACAGCCACATTATATACTATGCAGTGCATTTCAGCAAAGATGCTTTACACTTTAGTATAACAGCAGTCAGCAGAGACACAGGCTAAACGCATTATTTCTCTGTTGTGATAAAGACCAAGATACACTGTAAAATAAGTTGTGTGTGAGGTCTTCTCAAGGGTTCTGTAATAATATGGGGGGAGGGCAAGAGTCCCTCACTTTCAACAACTGCCCAATGTGTCCTGAAACTGCTGTCAGAATAGCGATTACATGGAAACATTTTTGTAGTTATTTCTGAGATAAACACAAGCCCAGGCAGCTGGAAAAAGATGATTTGATTAATAAATCATCTTTTTCCAGCTTCCCAAGCTTGCAGCTACCATGAAAATGTCTGTCTTTCTGAGGCATACCAATCAACTTCTTGTTCTTTATCTGACATTGTGTTGACTCTCTCTTTCAGCCAGTTTGCTTTCCATCTTACCAAAAATAACAGATGAATGAAGACCCAAAACCAGGGGAAAGTTTTAAATATTACTAATTCATTTAAAAAGTAAATAGAACAGATTCTGCATCAGCATGCGTTTTCTGAGCAGTAGAAGTATGAAACTTTAATGTCTGGCATCAGTGACTGACTGCAATCTTGAGAAGACCTCTCAACCTTTGCTTAAGAATTCCTGACAAGATCGCAAATAATGGGAGTAGGGCTGGAGGATAAAGGGCCAAAATCAAGGACAGATTTTAAATATTACTCTTATAAACACAGAAAGCTTTTCAGAATAACAGGGTTTACATTACAGTGTATTTTCTGAAGGATATGAATTCTCAGACTCAAATGTCTCATTATTTACTGAGCACAATCCACAGTGGTTTGCCAGAAGACCCCACATTTTGTAAGGAACAGACCAAAAATATGAAGCAACATTCTGGACATTCTTTGCAATTCTGGAGAGTATAGAGGAATGATCCTGAGTGTTTTTACCAGAAAATCAAATATTTTATGAAGAATAGAGCAGAAATATGAGGCAAAATCTTTGATCTTCTGCAAAATTCTGGACAGTATTTATTTATTGATTGCAAATTCTTTACCAGGTAAGTGGAGGGGCCTATTGACCATTTTCATAAACAATCTGAGATCAAGAGCAGTAAAAACAACAATGTATTGAAGTACAATAAGATATTAAATTTATGCGCATCAAACTTTTCTTTTAGAACATACATCTGAACCATTTGATGTATGTGTGATTCCCATAAGTTGGCATGGATCTGTTTGTTTATTGCCTTTAATTTACTAAGTACTAGGATGGGCTTTGACTTTCCTGTCTAATAGTCTGGCTTAAGCAGAAGTTTCCACAGAGGTACATTCACGGGAGCTAAACTGACTTCTAAGGTAGTAATCATGTTGATTTATTTAATTCTTCATTTATTCTCTTAGACCCCCTTTATGCTAGTCAAGATCATTATGTGGGTAGGCAGAGATTTCCCAACAAGCTATGGGAGTAATCCATCAATAAAGTTTAGATTCGTGGATATTCCAAGGCCAACTAGGCTTATGACCATTCATGCCTTGCTAGTGCCCTTTCCCTGGCAGCATTCCATTACTCAGAAGGGCATACTAGTCAAACCCAAAGTAAATTTGTAGATATCCATCCACTCATCTATTTTAGGTTTAAAGTAAGACAGTGAATTGCACTGTTTAACATGTAAGGAAGGTTTATTCCAGAGGTTTGAGATACTGCCCGACTTTTCATCATGCTGTATTTATCTGTTGGTGAAGATCTGGGTTTCTGCTTCTAGTATTGGTTGGAGATATTGGACTTGCAGGAAAACATGAGATCCAGAACAACTTGGTCTCTAATGGCACAGTAAACAAAACGGAGATCTCCCCTCAAATGTCTGTAAGACACTGAATAAAAGGATAGAGTTTCCAGCCTATCTTGGTAGCTCAGAGACTTTAGGCCTCTGATCTTTTTATTTATGAACCTCTGGGATTTTGCTAATTATTTTTTATTATTAATGAGATGTACTCCAATGGGAACAGTGCACTCAATATCAATAACTGCCTGATCATTGCTGAGTATAAGGGAGAGATTATCTTTTTAGACCATGATATTCCCTTGGCAATTAAGTTGGCTAAATAAAAGGACTTCCAGACAACCTTTGACATATGATGGTCAAAAGAGATGAAGTTATCAACACAAGTGCCTAGATCCCTGACAATATTGTTAGTACAGTATGATGAGAGGAGGGATTCTCTGCCAAAATTGATGATACTTATTTTTTTATCATTTATTCTGAGATCATTTTAGCACAAGAATGGTTTTCTAGGAAGAACTCATTCATGAGAGTTTGGGTATCATAAGGTGACTTAGCAACAACCTCCAGTTTGCAGCCTTCTGCAAACTTTGTTAGCTAGAAGTCTTGGCTCTCCACTTGGAGATCTGAGAAGTAAATACCAAAAAGGAGATGTCTCACACCAAGACCTGAGGGACACCTCTGCTCACTCATACTTAATGATGAGGCATCTGCATCTCGCAATGTGTCGAATCTCTCTTTCAATTAGTTTGCTATCCATTTTACCACTTATGGGTCAACTTTTTAAAGCAATTAGCTTTTGCATGATGCTAGCATGGGGAATGGTGTTAAAGTCTATGGGCATCTTTCACATTTTTCCATCAGGTCAAGATACTTCTCATAGCCATCATCCATAGCCTCTGTAATCCTTAGACAGGATCTTACCTTCTCAAAGCCAAACCATTGATGGTTTAAGTCTAGCAAGCATACTGATATCAGAGTTTATGAGATTAGTTATAATGCACCCAATAATTTTACCAATGAGGCTCATAAGGCTGATAGGACTATAATTACCCAGGTCAGTTGCAAGGCCACCCTTAAGAAAGAGCATCACCCCTACTGTGTGCCACTCATCAGGGACAAAGCCAGGAGCTAAACCTAAGTTAAACAGCTTAAGGGGTGTGTCTGCAAGGACATGTCTAACACTGTTTATTAAGCAACCATGTGTATGATATGTAGTAGTAAATAAAGATACAGCCAAATGGATTGTTGTATACCAGATATCTGAAAAAAAGCTTCTTTACTTACTTAAATGTTGCAGTGTTATAAAATGTTTTATGCAGTACAAAAACCCTTGTTGATATGATGTGTGATGTACTCAGTGTTTTGTTTCATGACTTACTTGTTGCACCACTGTGTGTGGTGGATAATGTGCTGATCTGCATCTTTACTGTATTTGTGAATGTTTTAAGACTTTAAAGAAAAAAAAAAGTTGTGAAATATGTTTTCTCTGTGCTGATGACACTGAGCTCGGAGGTTTTAGGTTGATCTTTAACCTCAGTGACATCAACTGATGGAAAAATGTGAAAGGTACCCATAGACTTTAATGGATGCATGTTGCACATGCACAGAGAGGCGTCCATTAAAGTCTATGGAAAACAATCTTACATGACATCACACAGGGAAAAGCTACATTTATTGGGGCCATGGATTTAATAAAAGGTTAACAAACCTTTTTATTAAACAGAAAAAAATAACCCAAGTAAATACTGATACACTTGTGCAAATTGCATCACATCATTTAACTCACCATATGCCACGATGCAGTACTGTATCGTGGCAAAACACTTTAAACAGGGACAGTCTCTGGCAGTACTGCATACTTCAACTTTGGCCTTTGATGAAATGAAACCCTAGAAAAAGAACTCTATGGGTCCCTCTCTGTCCACTGCCCCCCCCTGCATGCCTCACAATATGTCACCTACTCCACCCTGGTATTTGCCATATCATTCAAATTCCTTTTTTTGTTTTCATACTTTAGCATATTCTTCAAATTGTTCATGCATTCTTTAACTATATCCTAACTGGCTAAGATTGTACCATAATAAATGAGCAGGAAATAATCAAATTAAGTTGGATGTCTCAGTCCCCCAGAAGCCATTGGGCTCCAGATGCTCTGAGTTGTACTTTAGAGCTTTTTTCAATCTTTTTGAGCCAAAGATGATCTAAACAAAAATTGTGGCTAAAAAGAAATCATTCTGTCTCTTCATTTTCTTACTTTATCTTTTCATCACTCCCTTAATGACCAAGACTGTAGTGTAATAACTATGAAGGAAATAAGCTGATTGGGCCTCAGAAGTCATGGGGTACTACATGCCGTGAGGCACATTTTCATGTTTTTCTCCAGCCTTTTGTCATTATTATAGCCTAGACAAAAATCATGACCAAGTAAAGAAATTCAGTCTATTTTTTTTCTTTCAATGAAGAAATAAGTTGTACCCAAAGCTTAATGATCAAACTTGACAACAAAGTAGTTCCCAATAAACTGAGAATATAAATGCTTGCAAAAACACATGCATCATGTCTTAGAATAGTGTCTGTTTCCCTGTCCAAAAAAAAAAGACAGACACCTACTGTATATTCCTGTTAGACTGGGATGAAAGTGAATGAATAAATGGTCTGAGTCATAAATTTCAAGTTGCTGCTGTCACACATCGTACAGCTTGCCTCTTCTCCCCCACCTCCAAAAGGCAGTTACCTATTGGGTATCCATCTGACAATCAGTATGTAGTAAAATTATTTTAACTTGTTGATATCAGGTGAATATTCACAATATACTTCCTTACCCCTACCTACAAAGTTAGTCACTTTTATAAACTTCTGAAGTGTGATTGCCAGAAAAGTGAAAAAAATTACCACAGACATATATTCCAGCCTGTTGCTAATAGACAGTACTCTGACCCTACACAAGCTACAAAGATCTTCTTGGAATGCCTCTTTGTTTTGTGTGAAATTTAAAGAACTAATGACTACACTTTCACAGCCCCACACAGGCTATAGTGAGCTTTTTTGCCTAACTCTGAGGTTTAACTATAAGGATAATTAGAGAAATAGAGAAATAATGAACACACTTTCCTAAGTGCAACAACTTATAGAGAACTTCTGTGCACACCTCTTTGGTTTGATCATGAGAAGAAAGACTAATTGGCACAATGGTTAAAGTGTTTGTTTCCTATACATAAGGTGCAATGTTTGATTCTGATTACTGATAAGGTCTTCACTGATTGACAAGACATCTTCCATACTGGAAAGACTGATCTCTGATCAGTATCAGCAGGAAACTACGTTCCCTCATAAAAATCATCCAAGGCTAGCTTCGAAAGAAAAATTGCCATGGACTCCAAAGATAAACACAATGTATTCTTTAGCTATGTCAAGAATCTAAGTGGCAATTCTCAGATGTGCTCAGAGTTAGTGCAGAATGGTACAAAATACACTGAACCGACCGATATAGCCAACATCCTGGCAGACAGGTTCAGTGCAAACTTCACCCCCCTCTCACCCCCAAAAGGGCCCATAACTATACCAGAAGAATGTAGTGTCCCTGAAATCACAGACACTCAAGTTAAAACAGCCCTCTCCAAAGCCAAAAATGCAGCATCAGTGGGACTGGATGGTGTCCCAGGCTGTGTCCTACACATGCTCAAAGATGAACTAACCCCTCACCTAAACACACTGTTCAAACTCAGCCTCTCCACAGGCTACATGCCCATAGAGTGGTGCACAGCAACAGTTATTCCACTCCACAAAGGTGGAGCCACAACGGACCCCAGGAACTATCACCCTATAAGCCCGACTAGCTTGGTATGCAAAGCTATGGAGCACATCATCATGGATCTCATTAACAGAGACATTGAAAACCTCCAAACACTGGATCCTACCCAGTTTGGCTTTGTTAAGGGCAGATCATGCCTCCTAAATCTGGTGGACTTCTTTGAGACAGTTACTACGGCTATAGACGAGGGAAAGGTGGTTCACACAGCCTACCTAGACCTTGCAAAGGCCTCCGGCACCATTCCCTACTCAGGTATTATAGACAAGCCCACCAGCCTGAACATAAACCCCTACGTCACAAGATGGGTTGCCAACTGGCTCAAGGACAGAACCCACATGGTAAGAGTTGTGGGAGCTAGGTCTGACTCTAAACTGGTTAAAGTGGCGTTCCCCAGGGCTCAGTACTAGGACCCATCCTGTTTGGCATATACTTCTCAGAAGTACAGGCAAGCACTGGAGGACAATGGCTAACCAAGTTCGCAGACGACTGCAAACTAAGGGCTATAATTGACCCTCTGGCTGACACAGAATCCTCCAAAATGGTCTCACTGAGACAGATACCTGGTGTCAAAACCAGAAGAATAACAGGATTTCTGTTAGCATGCATTTCATGAACAATATAATGTCTGAAATTCAAATGTATGCCATTATTTAGTGACTTCAATCCTCAATGATTTGCCAGAAAAACACACATTTTATGAGTAACAGACCAAAAATATGAGTCAGAAATCTGGACACTCTGAAAATCTGGACAGTTGAGGGTATGTTAGCCATATTATTCACTGCCTAAAGTGCACACTGCTGGCATCCATTTGTAGAATAATTGAAAAGAGTGGTAGTATGAATGTGCTGGTATTAAAAGAAACAGTGGTTGAACTGCAACATATGCAAAGATATGACTAGCACTGATGCTGGTACACTGGTTTAAGGGTATTAAATGAATAACATACCTTCATTTATTAATATCATCCTTCTCCTGTACTATATACATGTGATACATTGTGGAAAAGTTTAGGCAGCACTCAAGGTTATGAATGCTGTGGAAAGGTTTAGGCAGTACTCAAGGTTATGAATGATTCTTTTGGTACCTGGAAAGCACACCATATAGAAGTATTTACAATGTCATCACACTGTGATGGTTATACAGAGTTTTTTTCTATGTTATACCATAAGCCAGCCCAGGATCACATGGTCAAATACTCTGCTTTCTTGGACTGCTCGTTAGGTTGTGTTACATGTAAGCCCTAGGGCTGTCTGAGACATTCTGCTAACATAGTTCCCCTCCTGTGTAATCATCAGAGGTTACACAGTTGGAACTGGTTTGAGATAATATCCAGAGCTGGATCATGGTCAAATGGGGCCCTACGCAGAGTAATGGATCCATCTCCCTACAACAGGCCCCCATCAAGGCAGCCCCCAACCTCAACCCTGCAGCCATTCCAGTGTTCCATTACCTGGCTATTACTCCCAGTTACTATAAACACTGTTCAAACATCAAATTTTATAACATAAACATTGATAGCTAACTGTACAGTCTCACAATAAAAAACAGACTTAGGATTAACTTCTCTGCACTTGAAGCTTACATTCATTGAAACAGCATTGACACCCACATTCAATGAAAATGCATCTGGCCAGTGGTGGATTAACCCTTTGGTTGTTTTGAAACCATAGGCTCCTTATACACATTTTAGGACCATACATACATACATGCATGTATTCTTTCATTCACCTTCCAGATTGTATTACATCTTATTAAATTATATTCCTTGTATAATACAGCACCACTTGTTAGAATGTGTTTTATATTGATAGTTTTGAACATTTTTCCAGTAAGCATTGAAGCAAAATGTATGAACCAATAATGACAAAACTACCCATTTCAAATTTCAGTCATTAAAGGCCATGCAAACGTATGTCAGTACAATCCACCCTTAGTAAATATGCACAATCTCTGCAAAAGTAAATCATCTGATTAATTCCATACTAAAGATATCAGTAACTAATGAAGAGGTTGCTACTGGCAAACAACCTTGCATTTCAGCGTTTCATCTACAAATTCAGTGCTTGCTGCCCTTGAAGAATTAATTGCATATATTACAGTGAAAAAAAAAGTTGGCAAGCTGGTAATATTGCAAAAGGAATGGCTGGAAAACTGACATGTTCATAGCTACTAGTCATCTCATCCAAAGGAGGACACACTCAGGAGTGCAGCACCTCACCCCTTCATATACACTGCAGTATCAGTAATTCATTCATATGGTGTGAGAGTAGAACCCACTGCATTCTGCACTAAAAGCAAGCATGCTGCCTGCTGTCCCTCTAACACTGCTTTTGAATTCTATAGCACAAACACTGACTGCCATCTGCTAAATAAAACAGTTGCACATTGAAAACAGACGTTTTATGAGCAACAGTAAAATTATTTCTCCTTGAAACTCAGAATTCATTTAGCAGCCTGGTAACTGGAGCAGAGGATTCAGGCCCTTGTGTCCACTGAAACTTGTAAATTCTTGAGCAGTCTGGTACTTGGTATACAGAATAGAGGCTCTTGTCTCCTGTAACCAAGATACAAGGTTTGAGCCTGAGTAAGTTAATTGACTAACCTGCCATCCTTAACGAGGGCATTTCACAGACACACATGCACATCCAGATGTTTACATTATGTCTATGTCTGTGTTGGTTATACTAAATATGCAACAATGGAAGTAGAGTGCATGTGTCCTTCTTAAAGGAGAAGATGTCAAAGAAACATTTCAAAAGTATGTGGAAACCCATGGCCTGTAGGCGGCCCCAGCCACCAGGCCTTAGGCAGCTACTTAGGTCACCTAGTGCTGGATCTGGATCTCATAGTGTCAGTTATAATCTGCTACTGCTGTCTGCTCACAGGTACCTGATTTAAATGTGCTAAAGGCGAGAAAACAGTTCCAGGAAAATTGCTGTATGTGTCAATTGTTGCTCACTAGATTTACAAAATGAACATTAGCATAGGTCATGCACACGTTTTCCATTTAGCTCCATTAATTTTCTGCATTCTGTCTTTTGCACAGATATCACACTTTTCATGTGCTTATTGTCCTGTACCACACCCCAAAGGATCATTTATTATGCAACCCCCTGCAAATTTTTACTTCCAGATGAACAGTAAGACTAACATTATAGTGTGGTCCTGCATGCCGTACCATGCTACGAATCATGCCTACTTTCTGTCCAGACCATCCCTGACTTAGAGGTACTGGCATGCCTTTTACTGCTAGACATATCACAAACTTTCCCCTCAACTGCAAACCTACATTTCTTACATCCTATGTCTAGTGTCCTCCCACATTCTTTCCTGAGCTGATGTTGAAGACTGTATACTTTGTACGTTGATTGATGAAGGGCATTTCCAGCAGTGGACTAGCTACTTCTTACTCACAAAAGGTTATTTATTATTTCACATACAGATTAATATGTGTGACAGGTTTAAATGTTTACATGTTCTGCAAGTAAATGGCTCTACAAATATGGATGCTAGTGATTCTGTTATTATTCTTATGCATAACTCCTTTTCCATTCAGACACACATGGCCTTCTCCACTTCTGTGTCACAGAAATCTGCTGCCATAGCAACATCTAAATATTACGGATACACATGATCTCTCAAATCTAAACTAAATGCTGAAAAATAAATACAGAGCAAAGAATACCAGACTCTGTAACTACAGTTAGAAATACCCCATAGGTGTACACAGTCTGAAGGCTCTCAACATGTCTACAATTAATAGCAATGTAACTCTGATTGTTTCATGATTTGCATAGCAGAAACATATCTCACTAGAAATAGTAAAGAATGTAGTAACAGTGGCTTGCTTGTCCTTGTAAAGCTACAGAATAAATCAACTAATTTAAAAGGACCGCAAAACACCTGGCAAACAGAGGGATGAGGGCTTGACCATGACTCAAATTATGTCAGATCAGCAAGCAGCTCAGGGACTGGAAGAGTCAGGAGCAGAGGATGAGAGTAACAGGCCAACATCCACCCACCCATCCTGAAGGGAGGGAGACAGTCTGGCCAAATGCAATACAACACCGACAGGAGAACAGGTACATATAATGCAGCATATGACCACAGATCTGTATCTGGCTATGCCTAGTAAACATGGTGAAGTGGCCCTAATGAGACATGTGCAGGAAGTGCACATTCATTAATGAAGGCATAAATGGCTACTATGCATGCAGGTGTTTATGTTTGCTTTGGGCTAGGGCTATAGAATCAAGAAACATATCAGCTTCCTTGATGATGGAATCCCATGGTCAGCTGTTTTCCTGAATGGGGAATGAATGGGTTGATTTGTCCAAGGAGGATTCTGATTGGCAGGGCATGAAGCAAAACAATATTTGAAAAGGACTGCATATATCAATGAGAAATATAAGCAGGTCACCGCTTCCATGTGCACTAACAGTCTTAGGTATGAAGTTCCACTTGAGACACAGATGAACATGATATACTGGCAAGTAGAAGCCATCCATATTTAATGTGTGGCATTTCTGTCAGTTTAAATGGCTCTGCAGTTTCAGCATCAAATCTTCACATTCAGCATTAATATTATAACATAGTGCCACAGACTGAAGATTCAAGGTCTGACTACATGGATTAGAGATGTGTGAGCCCCTAGCCTGACATATGACTAATGGACTATTGCTTTCCTTCAGGGATGTTCTTACACACTGAATGTGAAATTTGTTTCCCCTAGTCACCTTTTCAACTGAACTTAAACTACTGAATACACAAAACAATGAAAGAAACACAAACAGAATAAGGCAACAATGGGTCTTTTGAAAATTTAAATCTAATGAATAATGTGGGACATTATGGCACATTTTCTGGTAATCATTTGAAATGTCAGGACCCACTACAGTGAGTTCCAAGACATGGAGGCTGAATGGCTAAAAAATGATTTACATATACTAAGTCTGAGATAGCAATTTCCTGGAATATTCCTTTTTCCCTGAAGTATGGTAATCTTGGAGTAAGTATATATAAGTCCATTGTGTGTGTGTGTGTGTGGGGGGGGGGGTTCTCCCTTTGAAAAAAGAAGTATAAAAGAGAAGCTTGATCTTTGAGATTTGCTCTTGTACTGCAGTCTTGAAATTTTTTCTCCGAGTGTCTGCATTTGGCGTTTGTAGTGCCGACATTTCAGTAGGGAGCCCGCATTCTCTGAGTGAAATCTACATTCTAACAAACTTGGTTCAAGGCTATATATAATATTCCACAGACTATGGGGGATAGTGCTTATCTTTGTAGCACAACCTGTGTAATATGTGGCAGAGTCACTAATCTACATAAATATGGACAGAAAACATTGTCACTTTTATAGTTTAACATTGTATGCAATCTGCCAGCTCTGAATTATAGTACTTTGTCACCTCAGTGTTAACAAAACTGACAAAAACATTCAATGCAGCTATTTTTTTTAAACACACAGAAAAAAAAATGAAAATTGATGACTAAATATAGTTGTATTTTTGACCACTGTTGCACATTGCCTGAAATCATTAATCTGATAAAGTGGTCTTATGATGTACTTTGTATTTTGCATTGGAACACAACATGTTCACAGGAGTTCTGTATTCTGACTCTAAGTAATTAGAGATTGAGGTACTGTCATGCACCCTAAATGGCTCTAGTGATATTTATTCTTTTGAACCTGTTTCCATGGCTGTTCATTTTTAGAGCTTGATGAAAAAGCAGCTGCAAACAAGAGAATCAAGACACCAGAATTTCATATCTGCCTCTCAAAGTAGTTGAAATGACCAGTATTTTCCTTGTTTTTGTTTGTATTCCTGATAATCGGACAGTATTTTTTGAAAACCCAAGCTTGTGTGAACTCTTAGCCTTCACATTTATTCAACATCAGTGTCCATTAATACTAACAGAATAGTTTCATTAGACTCATCAGATAAAATTATGTATGCGAATATGCAGGCAACTGAAACAAGAGATTGATAAATTAAATGATTTTTAGCCATAGCGATACAAAGTTATTATTAATTATTAGCACTCTGCATTATGTAAATATTCAGTTCAAGCACAATCTCTTATTGCTTTATAGTAAACATCCATTCATGCCCATTCACATAAGGAGAAAGCTCATAAGTTGCTTTGTAATATGGATGAATTCCTACTACTTCAAATTCATGAATAACTTAAAATTAGCTTTATTATATTCATTGATTTCTACGGTTTTGTCTACATAGATCACTCAAGAGTGGTTTTATAATATGCAGTGATAACTCATGAGTGGATTTATGGAATGCAATAGTTTCTTCTGCTTCTGCTGCATTGATAGGTTGTGAGTGGCTTTCTAGTATCTGTTTCTTTTGATCTAGATGTTTTTATGGTACATGACTTCTTATATTTGCATGCATACATTATTTTGTCTGAAGCATATGACATCATTATTATATCCACATACATAAGATGCCATCTGTGCTTGATTGGTGGCATCTGCAGGGCATGCGGTGATGGTTTTGCCATACCATGAAGGTATGTAATCATATCTGCCACTTACACATGAAGAGATAAGTTAATAGGTCATTCAGGTGTCTGATTGTTGCATGAAAGATAATACCATATTTTCCCACTGTAAACAACAAATGGGTTGTTGTTGGTGGTGGACTTCTTTGATCAGATACTGCACTTGTGAGGTAGTTCATTCATCTTTAGTGAACGTGCATGCATACTGCTAGATTAAGTGTGATACTCCAGCTGTTGGCTGAGCATGGGTTGTAAGTGCTGAAACCATGTATGAAAATTGCTAGAACCCCTTTCAGGTGGGTGAAGTTAGCAAGATAATAAGGCAGCACAGACTGTGGTGAGAGTTGCATATGAGTCTGATCTGTAAAAGGCCAACTACAAAGTACAAAGCTGTGATCACTGGCTGCTGGTAAGAAAGAAGAGGGTAGATCTAGACAGTGTCAATTGTACAGGGAAGAGCAAAGGTCTTGGGTTACTGACACAGTGGCTTTTGTTAAAGGTGAAGTGCATCTGTTACCATTGTGATTGTTTATTGCATTTGTTGCAAAGTATGCTGTCATGTTGTAGATGAAATAGTTATCATTTGCAAGAATGTGGCATAGTGATAGCAATTGTATCCCATGAGGCAGAGATGATGGGAAGCAATGCTCTGTAACAGTGGTGTGGATCTGTAGTGGACCCTTTGTGTTTTAAGGGCTGCTTTTAACCTCCTATTGTTTGTTAGCTGTCATACTGTTTGTACATCTCTCTCTCTCTCTATATATATATATATATATATATATATATATATATATATATATATATATATATATATATATATGTGTGTGTGTGCATGTGCGTGTTTTTTTTTTTTTTGTGGTGACACACTCATTTCAATCTTCTGGACCGTGACTCTTTTGAAATGTCTTCTTATGGACCTTGTTGGGAACATATAAATAGCATATATAAACACTGCCATTTAAAACTCCAGATCACCTGATCAGTTTAAAACATATTACTATTGTCCTTATCAGGATAATTAAGTAGTTATCATTTGCAGGAATGTAGCATAGTGGCAGTGATTGTATTCCGTGAGAAAGAGATGATGGCTAACAATGCTCTCTAGCAGTGGTGTGGATCTGTAATGGACCCTTTGGGTTTTATGTACTGCTTTTGTTTGCTAGATGTCACAGACCAGTGCTCTGACTCCTGAGCTACAAGGCCACTCTTTCCCTGATGTACAAGGCCAGAAGACTATATCACCCCATATGAGACATAAAAACCCACAATCCCTGACTTAGGAGGCCAATGCTACACATTAATTTTAGTCTTCTAGCACTTGACTCATTTGGAATGTCTGCTTATCAATCTTGTTACAAACATATAAATGGCATATTTAACACTTATACAAGCATTAAAATTGTTTGATTGGTTTAGAACACATTACCATCATCCATATAACCTCGCTTCTAGATATTATTTTTCACACTGCTCGCCTCTCTCAGCTGCTCACCCATGCCAGTTCCCAATGCTTCTATTTTAGAGGTCTCGATACATAGATGACCTCAGGCTTGCCACCCTTCTGGAATATTCCTACACAGAGAAGGATTCAAGGCCCCTGTGTGATTCCTGCACAACCCCCAAATCATACAATAGTGATGCATATTTAGAGTGTCACTTAGTAGTGTAGTTAGTTTTAGCCAAGTAATCTACAACACTGGCTGAGTCTCCATTATACCTCTTATGAGGGAACAGTGCCAAAATCCAACATTTATTTAATATACTATCTAGGCTGTGAGCACATATGTAAGGCTCTGAGATATTACTGTTGTCTGCCCAACAGTCCACAACATGCCCCTACTTCTTTCCAAAATTTTACCAAGTCAAGCCTTCAAAAAAAACAACATGGAACAAGCTATATAGCAACATATTTTCTTGAATGTATTGCCTGGAAGACTAATTAGACCATATTACAACTTCTGTCACAATGCAGCTTCCCATCTTACATTTGTAATATGAGATAAAATAGCACAACTGACTTAAACAAGCAACACCACTCATCTTTCTCATCCATACATCACACAAAGCCATAAACCCCCCGGATTCATGAAGCTCGGCGCAAGGCCGGTGTAAGGCCTGCGCTGTCCATGCGGCGTATAAATGGTGTAGTAGCACCATATGCATATTAATGAAGGTGCGTCGCTACCACATCCACGTGCATAGGACACGTGCGCGAGTGCATGGGGCATTACTAAGCTGCGCCCGGAGGCGTGTCAATGTCGGCTGGTGATGAGCAACCTAAACTGCTGAATATTATAGCCTGCCTGCAATAGTAATCGCACCTATCAGTGTCCGTGGATAATGAAACGTATGCAAAGCATGCAAGACAGTTCCCGGCCACACAAAATGGAGAACCAAACAGAAATGCACGCAACATAATATAAGTTTCCGTCCATGGAACAAATGATATTTAAAATCGTGTGTCCATAATGTACTGCACTGTCGAAGTTATACCCAGTGGAAGTGAAGCACATCATGTCAGCGCGCCGCCAGTACACATGTCTAGCCCCATGGGTATGGTCACCAGCAGTCCCACAGTGGTAGTGATAGTACACAGCAGGGCAGTTGTGGCTATATAACAACTGTAAAGAAACCTGACAGTCCAAATTGTATACCAAACACACACAGACATATGTATATTAAAATGTGCTATACACATGAACAGGAACGTAACCGTCACATACACATAGGATGCTATATGTGGAACCGGGATATCCAAAAGTAGAACCCATGCATGCAAATGCAATACGCAACAACCCCAGTATAGCACATAACCCGCACCCATGTCCGAATGTCCACCAAATCCAGCTACCAGCCTTGCATCCGTACACCTGCACATAGCGAGTATTCCCCATATGTAGTAGGAAGTATCGTCCTAGGCAGTGTCCAGATTGCAAATATGTATCCCACGATTGTAAACATCCCATCACAGGTACATAAATCCAAATGCCCGCGCGTTAATGTTACGGCAAAATGTGTGTACATCCCGCGTGGGATAAGTAACCTGTTGAAACCTCAGAGTTGTTTACACGCCATGGTGTCCATTACTGTACACATCTGGACAAAACATGTATGTGTAGTCACGGTACTGTTCAGTTTCTACACAGACATGCAATTCATACTACGCAGGATGGAACAGCTGTCCACCATGCAGGTCACCCCACTAGGGTTGCCACCTGTTCAGATGGCCAAGGTGGGACATCCCTTGTAGAAATGTGAGAATTTGCAGGATAAAACATACCCCCGGCCAGTGCAAAGGACAGAATTACACGTGTATGCCAAGATAAAAGCTTATGCCATAGCATTTGAATAGCGTATGCTATCCCAAATAATAGTTATGTGTACCAGATACAAAATACCTGTATCATGCAACTAGTACAGAAAATAAGAAATATATTATTGTATTAAAATCACAGGACATTTTCCATGTCTTACGTGTCGTCGCAGGACACAACTGTCCAAAGTGGGACCTCCCCTCACAAAGAGGAACAAGTGGTAACCCTACTCCCCACTGAATTATCGACAGTATATATTCAACTCAATCACATACCGACACCACCTCTCAACCTATTACAGCAACAAAACCTGGACAAAGCCTAAAAGGATGGGTGGACAAATAGGGACAGATGTTATTACTGCTCTCACAAGCTTCGAAAGTTCACTGAATAATAGTATGTACATAAGCAGGAAATGTTGTGAAGGATGTGGGGTAGTCCCCAGTATTACAGAGGTCCGTACATATATACTGTAACAAACTGTCACATATGTTGACTGTACTACTGCATACCCATAATTAATTCATAGTTACGTCATGTGCAAAATAATAACCCTCGTAAGAATGAATACAGGAAATAGTCAAATGTGAATGGGAACACCACTCACCGTGGATTATGTGTCGTAACCACCCCCACCCATATTATGTATTGCCAACATCATAAGCTGCTGACAGGTGCCCAAACACCTGTGTCTGTAAACAGATTAAATGTTTAAAATGGACAATCCCTGTCCATGTGCTTTGTCTGACATTTGAACACGGTCAGGGCAGTTCCGTTCACCAGTCGGACAAGCCTAAATCCAGATCACCACATGAACACCCTGACAATTAAAGACCTGTATGTGTCAGGAATATAAGCTTTGGGTTCGAATATCCCTGCAGTGATGAAATATGCAGCTTGGGTCCAGAGCAGTAGGGAATAGGGAATGTGTAACATGTAGTACCGCATTTTTCCCAGCAGGAGAATGGATGCCTGTGATGTAAGTGAAGCGGTGAGGCATATGTTAATGTAGCTATGTACTATGGTTATGCATATAAATGAGTCAGAACACCAAACGTATACTGGTTACAGCATCCGGCCAACGTGAATGCAGTCCCGGTTGAACAACGACTACAGCACATATAATGTGAAAGTGCAATGAATGCGTCTGTGCTGTACAGACAGTTAAATATGTAAAGGTGAACGTGTGTTTCGCAAACGTCCGTTAACTGGATTACAGATAATTATTGGTACTGTCACAAGTAATAAAGCCCACGTAAGCACAAAGACTTAGTAAACATATGTAACCCACAATAAGGATATGTATGCGTGCCCGCCCGTAACCCACAATAAGGAAATGCAAGTGCGCCTGTGTGTGTGTGATCCGCTCACAGCATAGTAAATGAATGCTGTTTCCCCCACGTTAGTTATACATGGCTCAAACCCGTTAACCTCGTAAAGTATGAAACCGGACGAAGCCATGCAAACTACCGGTACAAATAGGGACAAACCCCAGATATGTGCCAGAACAAACATAAAAAGTGGATAGAATAACGGGTGTGTCAGTAGCATGGATTCTCTGAAGGGTATGCAGTCGTAACCTGAACTGCTTGCCAGAAATCCCCACCGTAAGTCTCAAATGAAATGCCACTACATTGCCAGATAGACACAGGTGTATGTAAAACACAGCGAAGATAAAGGGGCAAGCAGCTGTACACAATCTGTATAGTGGAAAGGTATGGTATGGATATAGATATATGTGTATACACATAATCCACAGATGTAAACCAAAGCAAGTTATGAAATGAGGATTGTACATGTATATATGTATACACAACAGACTTATGTCCCGTAGATATGACATATGTACATAAATAGGTGACGTTATATCTAATATGGGTAGACAAACAGACATGCAGGAAAGGTGAATAAACCGCAGCATTCAAAAACATTGGCCAGAAAGTGACAGTCCAGCAAGTTCTACACTTTAAACATGCAGATAGGTGTCCATTGCAGGACTCCATAAATTGAATCATACGTAGTGTCAACTGACATTGACGCAAAAGAAGTGACCGCAGCAAATACGAAATAGCTGTACATGCAACAGTATCAGGTGCAAGGGTGATGACACATGTGTCGATAGAATGTATGACGCATTTAACTGATATCCGGAGAGTGGGGAGTGCATATAAGTGTCTCCACACTTCAGTAATGCACACATTAAACATGTGTAATGGGTACTGTAGAGGGTTGTCAGGTATGGGAATCATGGGTATGCAGAAATGGGCCTAGCCCACCCCGTGGGAGTGATGTGGGTATAGCACACGCCTATATTCTCAATAATGGGGCAAACCATCCACTGGATATTGCGGAAACCATTTTGGCAATATGTAGGGCCCTATATCAGTGTCATGTAGGCGATTATCATGGATGGACATGCGTACGACCAAGATGGTACCCATAACTGGCAAACTGTCAGAATAACACAGCTGCACTAAGGCATAGTACATGAAATACAAATAGGGACTATATTAGATATACCCCAGACAAAGTCAGAATGTTGTGAGAATACTGGCATACCCATGAATATGGATGTTATGAGTGTTACTAATCATGTAATGGAAATGTCAGTCACTATTATCTACCGCACAGTCCGTAATGCCTTGCCAGCAATTTACCAGAAAGGCACATCACTATGACAAATGTAACAAGGTCAAACGTCAGGGTGTTTACCCATAATGTGTACAGGTTAGGGGTATGAAGGTAACCTGTCCAAAATACATGTACAGAACTAGTGATACTAGGTGGACAGGTGAGAAGAAAGACATCAGAACAAATGAGAAAACATGTACAAGTCACACGCATGTACACCGACAAATGTGAATGACAACGTATGCCCTGTGAATGTCAAAGTGGAAGGTTAATAGACAAAAACGTAATGTGTCCCTCAGGGTGTCATGCAGTGTCACCGTAACAATGTCCAGTCCCCCAGACACATACGTGAGCTCTGCCACTGACGGAAAGCGCAAATACCGGAGAACACATACGGTACATGATAGACCAATTAGTGTGGATAAGCAGCTGTTGGCCTGTGTGAGGAATACAACTGTCTGGGTGGGTGTGTCCTGCAATATAAATGTAATGGCATGTGGCCTATGATGCCGCCATACAGTGTGTGTATTGGTGTCAGAAAGTTGATATTTTGTTACAGACACATACTCTGCAACTGTACAGATTTACGATGAATGTGCAGAGTTCTGCCTCATATGTTTGGTGTGTTCCACATAACAGTAACATTCTGGCACTTCCATGATAACTGAAGACATGAAATAATGACAAACATGTGCGTAAGACACCAAATCCGACAGAAAAGCCATACTAATGCAAAACCTATTATTGTGTCAACTATTTACGTTTGTAAGAGCAACATGTCAATACTGCCCCTATGTGTCCCACTATCAGATAAGGCCTTGTCCAGCAACTTGCTCTAGAAGGTGGAGTGGTATGAACAGAAACAGATACATGTGTGAGGAAACAGCAATATCGACTGCAAGATAACGCAGAAGGTATGAAATGCGCTGCAGTAGGACGTGCAGTACTGTCCGCAGGTATGTGCTGACATGTCAAATGACACAGCAGTCTACATGAAGAACCTTTAGGGCTGTCACCTTTACAAATGATGATACTGGGACATACCCACAGCCATGCACACAGCACAAATAGACATACACACATCAAAACTAGGCCATGATACATGAAGCCTCCAGCGTGTACGAGTACAGTGAGAGTACAGCAAGGATAGATGTCTGCCAAGATATACAGCAAACGCCTGTAAGGGAGTGTAACACCGCCCGTAACACAGACGTTGCATGGACAATGTTGGGAGTTGCAACATACCCCATTGGCATGTAAAAGCTATGCAAATATGCGATACATGAAACAGTCAGCTGTCCATGCAAGAGCAGGGTTATGGGCAGAAAATAGATTCTATATATATATATATATATAGAGAGAGAGAGAGAGAAAGATACAGACATACACACACACACACACACACACACATGTGGCAGGGCTGGTAATCGAACCTACACATGATTACCCTATCACACTACAGCATGATGCATTTACAGAACACGCTACCGAGACTACTAAACACAGCAGACACGCAGGCATTCTACTAGGTGCGTGTCAACATCCACAAAGACAAAGACGGCAGCAGGATGCATCTGTGTTGTGAAGCATCTAAAAGCATAACCTGAGTCCCCAGGCAGTCGGGAGCATGCACACACACACACATCTGGCAGGCCTGGGAATCGAACCTACACCTAACTAAACTATCACACTACAGCATGACACATTTACAGAACGCGCTACCGAGACTACTGAGCACAGCACTCCCACAGGCATACTTCTAGGTGGGTGACATCATCTGCAAAGGCAAAGACGCCAATAGGGAATGTATGTGTTGTGAGGCATCTAAAAGCATTACTGTGTCCCCAGGCAGCTGGAAACACAAGCACACACACACACACACACACACACACACACACACACACACACACACACACACACACACACACCTACCTACTCCAACACACTACAGCATTACGCAGTTACAGAACGCGCTACCGAGATTAATGAACACAGCACTCTCAGAGGCATACTTCTAGGTGGGTGACATCATCCGCAAAGGCAAAGATGCCGATAGGGAATGTATGTGTTGTGAGGCATCTAAAAGCATTACTGTGTCACCAGGCAGCTGAAAACACACACACACACTCGCACACACACTTGGAAGGGCCAGGAGTTGAACACACACCTACCTACTCTAACACACTACAGCATTACGCATTTACAGAATGCACTACCAAGATTACTGAACACAGCACTCTCAGAGGCATACTTCTAGGTGGGTGACATCATCCACAAAGGCAAAGACGCCAATAGGGAATGCATGTGTTGTGAGGCATCTAAAAGCATTACTGTGTCCCCAGGCAGCTGAAAACACACACACACACACACACACACACTTGGAAGGGCCGGGAGTTGAACACACACCTACCTACTCTAACACACTACAGCATTACGCATTTACAGAACGCGCTACCGAGATTACTGAACACAGCACTCTCAGAGGCATACTTCTAGGTGGGTAATATCATCCGCAAAGGCAAAGACGCCGATAGGGAATGTATGTGTTGTGAGGCATCTAAAAGCATTGCTGTGTCCCCAGGCAGCTGGAAACACACACACACACACACACACACACACACACACACACACACACACACACACACACACACCTGGAAGGGCCGGGAGTTGAACATACACCTACCTACTCTAACACACTACAGCATTATGCATTTACAGAACATGCTACCGGATTACTGAACACAGCACTCCCAGAGGCATACTTCTAGGTGGGTGACATCATCCGCAAAGGCAAAGATGCCGATAGGGAATGTTTAGAGAGTGAGCGGTCTGAAAGCATATTACCGCCCCAAGGTAGACGTACACAAACACGCCAGTGCTGTCAATGGGCCAACTAAATGTCTACGGAGCACAACAACACTGAATAGATACGGATGCCACAGACAGTACACCCTTCGAGAGAGCAACAAGTGTGTTCAATGTAGGCATCCATCGTGACATTGAAATTGGACATCTGGTGCCTGGATGACCACCATGGCTATACAGGATGTCAATGGCCATGCCCACACGCTTAGTATCACACGTCTGTTTGGAATGTACTGTGTGTCCATCTACACAACGGCATACTGGGCATGCTCACACACTTAGCTGTTGCAAAGGGCCATCTTGCATGCACACGGAGTCGAGTCTAATCACGGAGGGGCGCAGTGTGGAATGTACTGTGTGTCCATCTACACAACGGCATACTGGGCATGCTCACACACTTAGCTGTTGCAAAGGGCCATCTTGCATGCACACGGAGTCTAATCATGGAGGGGCACAGGGCCATCTTGCATGCACACGGAGTCTAATCACGGAGGGGCACAGTGTGGAATGTACTGTGTGTCCATCTACACAACGGCGTACTGGGCATGCTCACACACTTAGCTGTTGCAAAGGGCCATCTTGCATGCACACGGAGTCTAATCATGGAGGGGCGCAGTGTGGAATGTACTGTGTGTCCATCTACACAACAGCGTACTGGGCATGCTCACACACTTAGCAGTTGCAAAGGGCAATCTTGCATGCAGATGGAGTGTACACACAGAAGGGCACAGTAAGGTATAACTGCCCTCACGCACAGGGCGGTCACACATGCAGTGACCTGTACACACACAGCTGCCATCACAGCTGTCACAGGTGCAGGTCAAACACATACACACTGCAGTGTACACTGTAGCTATCAAGTCAGCACCATGTCGTTGGTGCAGCACTACATAGCCTTACGGTCCCACAACACCATGTGACACATGACCACTGGGCTGTACAGCGGTGTACACCAGCTGTGCAGAGTACACATGTACCAACAGGGATCCAACAGGTGTTACGCATTGCAATGATACCAGTATACATGAACGGGTCGGCTCAAGACATACCATGGCCCTTACACAGCTGTGACACCTGACTGTTGCTGTACACCAATGAACACATGTCTGGGTACGTCATACATGTGATTGTGTGGATGTGTGCATGGACTGCACACACAACACATACATACATGGCCTTTGATGTACCTCGTGCATAACACTGGCCTAATCAATGCTACACATGCGAATTGAAGGTGGGCCCATGTCTGTTGAATGCTCACACTACAGGCAGCTGGAAACACACGCACACACACACACACACACACACACACACACACACACACACACACAAACACTTGGAAAGGCCGGGAGTTGCACAAAAACCTACCTACTCTAACACACTACAGCATTACGCATTTACAGAATGCGCTACCGAGATTACTGAACACAGCACTCTCAGAGGCATACTTCTAGGTGGGTGACATCATCCACAAAGGCAAAGACGCCGATAGGGAATGTATGCGTTGTGAGGCATCTAAAAGCATTACTGTGTAGCCAGGCAGCTGGAAACACAAGCACACACTCACACACACACTTGGAAGGGCTGGGAGTTGAACACACACCTACCTACTCTAACACACTACAGCATTACGCATTTACAGAACGCACTACCGAGATTACTGAACACAGCACTCTCAGAGGCATACTTCTAGGTGGGTGACATCATCCGCAAAGGCAAAGATGCCGATAGGGAATGTATGTGTTGTGAGGCATCTAAAAGCATTACTGTGTCCCCAGGCAGCTGGAAACACACGCACACACTCACACACACACTTGGAAGGGCCGGGAGTTGAACACACACCTACCTACTCTAACACACTACAGCATTACGCATTTACAGAACGCGTTACCGAGATTACTGAACACAGCACTCTCAGAGGCATACTTCTAGGTGGGTGACATCATCCACAAAGGCAAAGACGCCAATAGGGAATGCATGTGTTGTGAGGCATCTAAAAGCATTACTGTGTCCCCAGGCAGCTGAAAACACACACACACACACACACACACACACACACACACACTTGGAAGGGCCGGGAGTTGAACACACACCTACCTACTCTAACACACTACAGCATTATGCATTTACAGAACGCGCTACCGAGATTACTGAACACAGCACTCTCAGAGGCATACTTCTAGGTGGGTAATATCATCCTCAAAGGCAAAGACGCCGATAGGGAATGTATGTGTTGTGAGGCATCTAAAAGCATTGCTGTGTCCCCAGGCAGCTGGAAACACACACACACACACACACACACACACACACACACACACACACACACACACCTGGAAGGGCCGGGAGTTGAACATACACCTACCTACTCTAACACACTACAGCATTATGCATTTACAGAACATGCTACTGGGATTACTGAACACAGCACTCCCAGAGGCATACTTCTAGGTGGGTGACATCATCCGCAAAGGCAAAGATGCCGATAGGGAATGTTTAGAGAGTGAGCGGTCTGAAAGCATATTACCGTCCCAAGGTAGACGTACACAAACACGCCAGTGCTGTCAATGGACCAACTAAATATCTACGGAGCACAACAACACTGAATAGATACGGGATGCGCCACAGACAGTACACCCTTCGAGAGAGCAACAAGTGTGTTCAATGTAGGCATCCATAGTGACATTGAAATTGGACATCTGGTGCCTGGATGACCACCATGGCTATACAGGATGTCAATGGCCATGCCCACACGCTTAGTATCACACGTCTGTTTGGAATGTACTGTGTGTCCATCTACACAATGGCATACTGGGCATGCTCACACACTTAGCTGTTGCAAAGGGCCATCTTGCATGCACACGGAGTCTAATCACGGAGGGGCGCAGTGTGGAATGTACTGTGTGTCCATCTACACAACGGCATACTGGGCATGCTCACACACTTAGCTGTTGCAAAGGGCCATCTTGCATGCACACGGAGTCTAATCATGGAGGGGCACAGGGCCATCTTGCATGCACACGGAGTCTAATTATGGAGGGGCACAGTGTGGAATGTACTGTGTGTCCATCTACACAACGGCGTACTGGGCATGCTCACACACTTAGCTGTTGCAAAGGGCCATCTTGCATGCACACGGAGTCTAATCATGGAGGGGCGCAGTGTGGAATGTACTGTGTGTCCATCTACACAACAGCGTACTGGGCATGCTCACACACTTAGCAGTTGCAAAGGGCAATCTTGCATGCAGATGGAGTGTACACACAGAAGGGCACAGTAAGGTATAACTGCCCTCACGCACAGGGCGGTCACACATGCAGTGACCTGTACACACACAGCTGCCATCACAGCTGTCACAGGTGCAGGTCAAACACATACACACTGCAGTGTACACTGTAGCTATCAAGTCAGCACCATGTCGTTGGTGCAGCACTACATAGCCTTACGGTCCCACAACACCATGTGACACATGAGCACTGGGCTGTACAGCGGTGTACACCAGCTGTGCAGAGTACACATGTACCAACAGGGATCCAACAGGTGTTACGCATTGCAATGATACCAGTATACATGAACGGGTCGGCTCAAGACATACCATGGCCCTTACACAGCTGTGACACCTGACTGTTGCTGTACACCAATGAACACATGTCTGGGTACGTCATACATGTGATTGTGTGGATGTGTGCATGGACTGCACACACAACACATACATACATGGCCTTTGATGTACCTCGTGCATAACACTGGCCTAATCAATGCTACACATGCGAATTGAAGGTGGGCCCATGTCTGTTGAATGCTCACACTACAGGGGGTAGCAGTGTTTACCAGGACACATACCGTTGTACTGGTCGCCTGTGACACCCGTGATATCATACCGCAGTCCATGTGTTATGTATGTCAACACACATGTCCAACAATAGCAATGCATACAGACATGGCAACAGGAGACACATGTGACATCTGTGCTGTGCATGCAGCAAACATGCATGTGCAGTGGCCGATGTCCGTAACATAGTTGCACCTACCTATGACATGCAGATGCAATGCAGACCATCATTGACATCTGTATACGGTGACATACAAACAGCACGTATGGAGGGATGTGTGTACATAACGTGGTGAATCACTTGTCTAGATGTATGTGTGCAGGGGGTGGCTCACAGTTGTGTCACACACCATCCTATCATGCCATGTGCTAACTGTACGCTATGTCACTGTTACGTGACGGTGCTGACATAATGCATACACAGCGGTCAGGTGTTAACAACTATATGTCATATGGCACCTGTAACACCTACAACCTCCCGTGTGTATATAGCAGCACATTTGCCAGATATAGCATTGGTACACATAATGCAATCAATACCGCTGCATGTCCAGCAAACGTGTCATCATATGGCTGGTGTATCATTCCCAGCACTGCCATGTGTGTCCGAATGTGTGACCAGGGATACCACATATCACCGGGAATATGTCCCAGTTGCTACACATCCCTGTACACCATTGTAGAGAACTGTACATACGTCAGTGTGGGAAGCATGACATTCGCCGGTGATGTGCATCACACACATCGGCTGTCCGTATACACATGTGTAATCACCACAGTGTGTGTGTGTGTCTGTATGTATGTCTGGTGCTTGGTGTGAGTGTGCATGCTAATATATGGTGGGAAATTATCACTGGCCCCACGTGTTGACTAACCCGTAATGGTGATGCATTGCACAACCCTGTTGATGCCATAGGTCCCAGCCATACTTGCTACCTGTGCATGTCCCTTCTCTGTGACACTTCGTGTGGGTGCATAGTACTGTGAGGGTGATGACCACACAGGCAAGTGTCCCCAGCTGCACACTATGGGGTGTGCGTTATAGTGGTGTACACCCCGTGACTGCGGCCATGTTCACGTACTGTTACGGGTCCTACTGCTGCACAGTGTGGCCTCCAGCTACCAAGTGACACCTCACATCATCATTGGCCAGGCCGCTGTGTACAACCCCTGCACCATGTCACCATACCTGTAATTTGTCCTGCTATGTATGTCACATCTCTGTTCAGTGTAGCCTGTGGCACCGACCACATGCGTCAGGTGCAGTATATGTGCGGACATCTGTGTCATGTTTGTGTGTCCACAGTCAGGATGAGGGTACATGTAGCATGCTGATATTGCCAGACGTGCCTGTGTGTACTCCACAGTTACACGTGGGGGACTGCAAACACTGCTACCTGTAGGCACATGCAAGTACACCATAGGAGGGAACCAGGGTATCACAACCAACATGGTGCTACAGATGTAACCGAGACACATACCGTGAATACATCACAATGCATGCTGCACCTGCACTACATGGTGTGACTGGTGCATGTCGACAGTACACAACCTATGTCACATACACAACTCAGTATTCACACACAACCACTGCAACATACACATCCCTCACTATGCATACGCAGGTATTACATACACCTCTCACTATGCTGTTCACCCTGTGCATCAGAATATTTGTGCATAGCCCTGCACCGATGGTGTGGATGACAGGGATGCGGCACAGGTTTCATCATATGCACAGGGTGATATGTTTGCCAGAGGCATAGGCTGCACACAACCACTGCAACATACACATCCCTCACTATGCATACGCAGGTATTACATACACCTCTCACTATGCTGTTCACCCTGTGCATCAGAATATTTGTGCATAACCCTGCACCGATGGTGTGGATGACAGGGATGCGGCACAGGCTTCATCATATGCACAGGGTGATATGTTTGCCAGGGGCATAGGCTGCACTAATGGATAACATCATGTATGTGTGTAAGGGCCGGTGAGTTGACTGAACATATCTGTGCAGAATGCATGTGGATGTTGTGGAGCCCTACAGTTGTGTTTGCTGTGTGCGTGTATGTGTGTACACAGTTCTGCCATTTGTGATGCCTACACGGGGTATAATTGACAGCCTCAGATTGTACAGTGCAGGTTGTACAGCTCACTGTGTCCGTCCACGGCCACGTGACCTGTGCCTGCCTGGGGTTGCACGGGCACTACCAGGTGGAGGTACAGAGTGGCTACTGTCCGACGACACATGTCCGCTGGAAACGTGTCCCCGCTGAGACCACCCAGGGCCATGTCCATGTGGCCTGCTGTGTCCTGGTGTTGACAGCGCAGCAGCAGCTGCACTGCTACTTCTACCAGCATTATGGGAGCGGGCATGTGAGGTGGCATGGTCACGTCGACCTACACTAGGTGGTGTTGCTGGCCTACTTCCACGTGGCCTACGCCTCACTCCTACCAGGTGTTCCAGCACAGAAAGCTCCCGCTCACGGATTGCCATGCCTCGGTCAAGGATTACGACCATTTCCCCTAGTCACCTATCCAGAACATTAGCAATCTGCTGTTGAGCATTTGCCAATGCCTGGATGTTGTCATTTAGGGTATGGATAGCAGCCCTCTTCAGCCTCTGCCCTTCTCTGTTCTGCCGTTCAGCACGTGCCTGTGCCGCCATTACAGTCTGGAACATGCGTCTGGTGATACCAGCTGCTGCGCTCTGTCCTGCAGGTGCATGTCTGCCAGAGGTCCTCCTATGAGCAGCAGCGGCCACATGCCTGTGTGGCACATCTGCAGTCATTAGACTGACACCATGGTGTGTAGACACACTTTCTGTAGCCACCACACGTTCCTGTTCCACGCCAACAGACGCTGACTGTCCTTCCTCTATGGCTACCAGTGATGTGGTATGTGTTGGCAGCAGAACTGTGTGCGGGGAAGAGGGGGACATAGCTGGGATGGTAACCATTGGCACAGATTCAGCCCCTGACAACCCTGCCTGTACCTCATGCATATGTTCATCACCGCTAGTATCTGTGGGGACACTAACATCAGATGGACCGCAGGAGGGTAACGCACCTACATCACCTGTGAATGCAAAGAAATACTGTAAAGTACAATAGACACAGACACACACACACACAGACACACACACAGACACACACACACACACACACACACACAGACACACAGACACACACAGACACACACAGACACACACAGACAAACACACACACACACACACACACACACACACACACACACACACACACACACACACACACACACACAGACACACCATGCATGTAATTTGTCAGATGGCATGCAGCATGCCTGTGATAGAGCAGAGGGCATGCAGCTCAGACATTAATAGTGTTAGTAAGCATACCTCCCTGGGGTGCACACTACAGCAAGCAGGTGTCATATCAGTAGCCATGCAGTTCACACAATCATGGTAGTATGCATGCATCTCCGTGATACACCATGTGGGCCAGAACAGGATAACAGTACACATGTCTGACATGACCTTGACATGTAATTTGCTGACATGTGCATTAACATGCATACATGTTTGACACAATCGTGTCCTGACACATGTACAGCATCATAATGGGCTTCACATTGCAGTGTTGTGTGTATGCCCTACAGATAGAATGCATGGTTAGCAAATGTGCATGAGCATGGGAGGGTAGTGTGAGCTGTCTACATTGCTATACAGTGTGAAGTACAAACACTGTGCCATTGCATGGCAACATGAGACATGTATGTTGCAGTAGAATGCATAATATGTACACATTGCATAGCCATAACTGCAACACAGTCGTGATGTTCGACAGATCGTATATGGTAGACTTCAGTGACACCTCCAGTAGCTGTGCACAGGCTTTTAGGTTGTCCACTGTACCACATCAACTGTATAATCGGTCAACTAAGGCTATAATTGGACCATGTGTGGACAATGTGCAACAGGGTGTATACACATCCCGTGTACTGTGTGGCTACATGTCTCTGGCCATCCCCCATGGCCATGTGTGCACATGTGGTGGCCAATTGTGTGTGATGGGCATCTTCTCCACATGTCTGTGTGGTCCCATATGACATACACCCATACATGTCAGATATGTCACATTCCACAGGTCTATGCAGACAACGTGTTGTATGTTTGGTATGTGGGGTATAGGTCATGTGATAGTGTGACAATATTGCAGACAGACCACTACATGTCTGGGACATGTCAGGTGGCACATCACAATGTGTGCACCCGATGCAGGGGCATATGACACAATGGTGACACTTGTGGGCTGCCCATATCACAGCTCACTGTGTGGTACTGTGTGTGTACCACACATGTTGTTCCAATACATACTAAATATGCCTCCATTGTAGAACACCTCCACCATTGTATGCACAGCTGACCACACATGTCGCAATGACAAGTACTGTGGTTTCAAGTCTGTGTATCATTACGTTTGCATATATTGCACATGGGTGGTGTGTGTGAATGCATGGTGGTGCGACCTGCATATCGTGACTGGAACAAACATCAGGTGTGCAAGTGTTAACTGGCCACATGGCAAATAGATCTACACTGTAACATGCCTGATACTGATGACAGTCTCACCTGCAATGGACCCATGTCTGTGCGGCACACCAGAGGTACCTGTATAGGGGTGACACACCAGTATGAACATTATCCATGACTGTATGACAGCCACAGGTTGCACTGTGCATGTGCACACATTCACCTGTGTAATAGCATATAGTGTGCACGTGTGCATACACAACGTAGCATACTGTACTATGCAGCATGTGTGTCCACCTATCAGGCATATGTTGTTACTTTACAGTATGTACAGTGACACATGCAACTACTATGTGCATTACTGACTTACCAGGCAACTCCAGGCTCATTGGTTGGGAGACACCCACCTCCACGATGGCAGCTAGTGTTTCTGGATGCTGTTCCCTGGGTGTCCCCAGACTGGCCAGTAGCTCCTCGGTGTGTGTGAGTGGGGGCTGGGTTGGTGGCCCACCACCTGTTCCACCTTGTTCCCTGGCGATTGTAGTGGCATGCTGTTTTGCATGTCGTATCAGGTCCGTGCAGTGTCTGCGCACCTGCTGGTAGGTGCGGTTATGGCCACCCACATCTTTCACCCTCCTGCGTAGATCCTGCCACAGGTCATCCCGCTGCTGGGCATGCTGTAGCTCATGGCTGAACAACAAGTCATAGTTGTCATGGAGCTGTGGGATGAGGACATCATCCTCCTGGTGGGTGTATGCTGGGAGGCGTGTACGGGGCATTATCTGTAAAACATAATGATGGTGACAGGTCACAGTTTCAGAGATGTACAGAGATACTGCTGCACATACATTTCTATGACATCTACTGCATCTGCACAGTTATCTTTGCAAAGCACCATGACACTGACATGACTGACGTGTTTGTGTCACACATGTCACACCCATTATGCATTGGGTATCATCACCATAGATGTGTGTCACCTCATTACAGTGTTCATACTCCATGTAAATGCTGTCTTGCTGTGGGCATGTCTGTTTGCCTGCACTTGTGTTCTTACCTATCTGCACATGCCTCGATGTGTCCACGGTACCACTGTTGACCTGGATGCTGTGTATATGTCACATATCAACACAGACACAGCCGGAATGGACTTGAGCAGTGACAATGCACACATACGCATGGACACCTGTACATACATGTGTTTTGCCATATACATCTACACAGCACTGTACAACTGTTCAACATCCTGACACGGATCGCCTGTATTACACATGTGATAGACATGGGACAATGGATAGTCAGACGACATTCGCAGGGATGGTCATCAACCATAGCATGTGCGGGCATGGTTTCCACGCTATTACAGATGGCCATTGTGCCACTGCAAGCTGCATCAGTGCCACATTACTGATCCAGTCAGTTGACAGTACATCTACCATGCGGCCATCACACCATGTATGACTGGGATGACATCTGCAGCTTTGATGGACAGGGTTGCATGGTATGGCGGGAGTATGTCACATATATGGCACAGGGATCTGTCCAGCCTGTGGTGATCCTAGTATTAGGACGGTGGCTGTCCATGACATATGTCATATACATCAGGATATGGACATGTAGCATCTCCATCATCATGGTGTAGCAAATGTCCTTCTCCAAGGTAGACAGCATGCTGCAAAGTGGAGGTGTGGATTGTGAAGGCTGTTATCGCACATCCATGCATAGCCATTACCCCTTACAGGTGGTATGTGATCCAATATTGGTCACCACAGTGCTGTATATGCCTGGCCAGTGACCTCCATGCTCATGGATGGCACCCTGACATGACATGGGTACCTCAGATGACTACCTAAGGGGCCTGGAGACGTCACCATGTCAGGGGTGCACTGCACAGCACCATCCCTTACACAGTGTCCATAATGTTGACCACAGCCTAGGTAGCAGTTTATGGGTACAGGGATGTTCACCTAGTGGTGACACTGCTGGTATCATCCATCAGACTGTGCACATATGTCACACACCTCACACACACAGCCCATTCTGTATGTTGTTCACAACACTGACACAGCTAAACTGATAGGTCATGGCCATTCACAGCCTTACATACACAGATGCCTAACATTTGTCTGTGTGGTATGGGCTACAATGAGGGTGGGGTACAACACATTAACCCTGTTCTACTGTATCTGGCACAGATGTGCTGTGCACATGTCACTCTTGCACCTTTGTAGTTGTGGGTCTGTCAACAGGCCACTGGTGGAACACACCTGTGACATGCAAAGGTATTTGTAATCAAATATCCGTGCTATCTTGTACATCTGTACTGCTAACATCTACAGTGCTAATGGTTCATGGACATGCACACCATACTCAGCAGGGTTATAGTGCGGTGCCACCCTAAATGACTGTCATCACCTCTTGTGGGTTGATATTATCCAACACCCTATCTGTATTGTATGGTCATGCTAGGCACTTGTTCAGAACATGTGAGCATGTCATGAGCTACTGATTACTATAGCGCCCATTCCACACCATTTCCCACAGGTACACTGGCTGTCCTACACTTACCAGCTTGCTTAAGGTACGACAGCTGTTGTACACATGTAACGCACATATCCTGTGGGACATGGTTGTATATGCAGGCATGTCCAACTGTCACATACCAGTGCTACTGCCTGTCTATATGAGGGATATGTCGTACATGTGGCAATAGAGCAATTGTCTCATGTACACATTCAATGCTCACTTCCCAACATACAGCACTACAGCCTGTGGGGGATGCACATCTGCAGCCATGCTGGGCACATAGCTCTCAGGTGTACCTCATTACGGGGAACGTACCTCATTTGGGGTTCTAAAAGGTGCATGTTCCTCAAGGTTCCACATTGGAAGGGTCTGTCACACATTCATTGTTGTACATAGTTTACCTGCTAGCCATGGCTAGATAGATGAGAATCATATTAATTCATTGGAATATCTGTTTTATAAGTAAGACCAGCCTATTTTAGCCATCATATGCCCTTCCGAGTTGACGCTGTTAGTAAGCCAGTTGTAAGTGCTCCACGTTTTGCCCATTTGTCACACTGTATGAGGGCTAATGTTCCTCATTTTGGGGACAGGAGGCTGACAGCTATGGCTGGTGGTAATGCTGTCACCAACCCTGACTGCACCTGACAGTCATTTGGGGATGTGTAACATTCGCAACACACCCCACCCATCACATAGTCTCACATAATCTACACCACTGGCCACACCTACGAGGACAACCTGTGCAGTACATCTCCATACTCACTGTAGGCACCAGAGGTAACCCCTATCATGGAAGACAACATCACCAGCTTATAGCCCACAGACTCATGTGTGCCCACCACATACAGCCAATAGTGTGTTATAACATTCACAACACACCAGTCATAGCTGACTCTGTAGGGTGTCACACTGCAGTTCCACACAGCAGGCTACACAAGGCTAGTCGCTACATCTTGCTGTCGGGTAACTGCTTCTGCAACATAACCTATGCACCCATGCCACACCTCACCAGGTACGATATGTCTGTCATTCGCCATGTTAGTGTGACTGCCCTGTGATGCCACTTCACAGACTACGTGTGCAGGGACATGCAATAGCTCACCAGTCTTATAGCCCTGAGGGTGTGGGCCTAGCCCTGGGGAGCATTTTGCATTCGTCCGGACACGATACCACTGTACAGTGACCGACTGTGTCACTGCAACAGTTGCCTATGCTCCTATTGTCATTCCACAGGCATGTGGTATCTGTCCGCTATGACTGTCCTGGTCAAACACAATGCTGTGGCACAGATGACTTGCACCTGTCGGCCCTGGGAGTACAGCTCACATGCTAGGCTCTTGCTGCTTCTATACTGCCTGTCCTGCACAGTTTCCAATAACTGTTACCTGCAGGGAGGTAACTGGCATGCGCGACATGGGGTCATGTGACACATTGCTTGCATCTTCCCCTGTGACGCACGCAGGCAAGGCACACCTTATAATGCACCACTCCAACATCTCTGCAGTGACTGGGACCTGCCTGTAGGCTCTGCAGAGCACACCTGCAATGACAGGTTATAGACGGACCATAACTTCCAGGCACATACCTGGACCGGCACACCCACAGCTGAGGGGTTCCCATATCCCACTATGTTTTGCACACATCCTGGCAAGTTGCTTAGCACAATGCATCAGAGGTGCTGCACGTGCAACTAACTGTGTCCGGGACCGCTATACACATTGTAACAAGCGACAGAGTCAACATCATACCCCACGGGTAACATAACTTCTATGGTGGTATAGTGGACAGTGGGCCTCAGCTACTACTGATGTGTGACTGACACTACCCCACACTTCACTGGGATAGCCACTGATGTACCGACACATCCATGAGTCATACCCGCCACTCTGCTGGATCAACACATACACACCACCTCCAAGACCTACATTACCCTTGGCATGAACACTACCACCATGTGACTGGTGTTACACACCTGGGGTTATCCCCTCATTGGTGAATTCCGAACATATGCTAATCTACCATGTTAGCCACATCCCGGAAACACACCCATCACAGCATACACAGTACATGTGTACTACTACACCTACTACAGACGTCTGCTGACAGCGGTTGTTAACATAATGACACCGTGCAGATGGACAATGCACATACAAATGCTGACACATACCCCAGTGCACTTAATTAGCATGTACACAACTGCATGGATCATGCTATTCCACACAGAGCCATGATGGTACACACCAGATAACAGACGCCACTCTGGTGGTCATGTTCCATGGACATATGATGTACAACAACAGGTGTAGGCTGTTGCACAGTGGTGTACATTCCCATGTGTGGGGTGGCTCACTGGTCAGCCATGGTGGGGCCACAGGGTCCATCATCACATACTCCAAGACTAGTTACGTAAACATGACTGCCACACATTCCGGGGTGTACCACCAGGCATTATGGTGGTATGTCAGTATTCGATGGCAACACCCACATCTGCTGTCACATACAGCAGACACTCAGGAACATTACAGACCCAGGTATTGTTGGCAACATGCTGGAGGATGGATTCAATGCTGACAGTACACCCTCTCACTCACTACAGGGCTGCAATCCATACATGAACATTGTGGTGTCCCTGTGGTCACACATACACAGTACTGACCTACACTCTATGTGTCCTGGGACACTGGCCCCATGTCACCTTCCAACGTCCCAGGCTGTGATGTCCACCAACCTCCGAATTACATGTCTCACCACTAGGCCACCATATTCAGTAATAGCCTTGTTTAAGACATTGTAGACCCTGAATGGCACACAGCAGCATTTATCACACTACACACAGGTGGCACCGCATTTCATGAGTGGGACTATAGTCCTACATACCTGACTGGACTGTTCTGTGTGGCTATGGGGCACATTATCAAGGACGTAATTCTCAGAGACATTGTTGGTCTCCCGTCCTCTGCTGCCACCCGGGTTGGGCTTGTTAAGGCCAGAGCATGGCCCCTACACATGGTGGACTCCTTTCATACAGTTACCAGGGCAGTTGCTGATGGTACGGGAGTCCACACATCCTACATTGTCCTCTCATTGCCTTTCAGCACCATTCCCCATTCTGGTATTGACAACATACACATCCACCTGCACATCGTACCCTGTGTCTCAGGATGTTATGCTATGTGGCTCATGGACAGGACACACAGTGAGGCCAGCATACCATAGTACCTACTACATGTCAGGTACTTTGGCATACCATGGTCCTCAGTCATAGGGCCCTTCATGTTAAGTATATGCTTCCCTGTGGAACTGCCTGGCACAGGGGACTTTCCCTGCCTAGCTTTAGAACCCCTACATACCAAGTGCCATGATTGCTCCACCAGCTGATACTGACTACAACCATACGGATGTCGCTGTGACAGATACATAATATGACTATCATGGCATCAAGCTGCATGACACAAGGTGCATGCACATCACCTTTGCATTACACCATTCACCCACTGACTATCACATGGATGGTGGTCCCCTACATACATATCACATTGTACATGTTTGCAGTACACACATATGTTGCACCCACTCCTGTGGTTACCGTATTGCCACTGTGGCGTGGATATCCTTCTACATGGCCACACCTATCTGTACTGTGTGTGTAACTGGTACATAAGCACCCATTGTACCTCTGAACTCAAGACATCTACACACATTCAAGGGTACACCACCCCATTTAGGGTGTACCTTACACAACTGCTACAGCTTTACATGCCACAACATTAACACGCCATGACATTTACTGAGCTCCGACAGTTTCAATATGCGGCTGCACTACGGACACCACATCTGTACACATTTGCATACTACATACTCATGGGTGACCTCTGCTGATCAGACAGGGCCCATGTCCACAACATTATTGATGGATATACTCCTCATACGCAACATAAGCAGAGGCCACTGTGAGCAACATGCTCATGGATATGTGCACACACACCACAATGAGTGGGATGTGCTTCTGGGTTATATTCCCAAACTGGACACTCACCATGCTGTGGAACATAAGTCCTCTGTACATCACACAGGGACACTCAGTAGCACTGTTCATGTGATACCTCCCTTGATGGTTGGGAGACACATGTAGGCCTGGGATCACTGCAGTGGCTGTACTGTGCAGTGGTGCAGGTGACACCTGGCTCTCCTCTTCACAGGGCACTACCCTGGAGAGGTGCCACTAGTGTGAACACTGTAGTTGTGCTTACACATGGACTTGACAGACTGCATAGTACCCCACTATGCACCTGTGCAGCTATTATTTGTCCTTTGTGCATGGTTACTTGGTAGCCCTTCCATTTAGATTAGCTATCATGCTATTACTATGTCCCATACCTACAGGCCATATGTATCCTGTCATTGTACATACTAATAGACGATACCTGTGGTATGCATGATATGCCTGTTATGCTGTGTTGAATATCTGTCATATCTACCTATAATACTATACATTACACATATTTCACATAGTATCCCATAATGCAAAGCATACTTGCTCAGCAGGACCACCTTACATATGTCATTAACGTTATTTGCCCATACACATGCGTGCTGTGACAGTATATCAACATATACTATCCCCTGCTATGGCACGTCCTTGTTGGACATACCCTACCACTGATGGCGGGTTGTATGGCATTGTTCTGTTTAATGGCCTCATGTAGCATCCCTTCTGGTGTCTGTGCTATGTACCTTGTGTCCCACTGCTGGACGCACAGATTCTACAAGAGTTAGTATGCTCAGCAAGACATCACTACATAAATACCTTTCCCCACTTTATGCATTGCGGACACGTTTAATTAATGCAAACCAGGCTATACATACAGTAAAACTAATTAATACAGATCATGCTATACATAACCTTACATATCAGGCATTCTACATACCTTGTCGTCATTACGGCGTTTTGTTTCTATCTCTCTCACAGTGTTTCAACTGTTTTTCGGTATGAGCATACGGTTTGAACGTCTGGCAAGTCATCCTTATATACGTCGATACCTGAAACATGTGGATTCTTCCCGCCAATTGGTGTTCCTGAGTGACTAATTACTTGCATATCAGCTGTGCAGCTACTCCATTCGCCAATTACGCGGCGACAGTGGGGTATAATTGGATTCTCCACTTGGGAGTTGCCTATTTGCCCTACCTTCGGGGAGACTGTCTGTATTGTGTTTTGTTATGAGTAACTGCAACTGCTATGCATGGAGACATGTATAGTTTGGATTCATGTCCCCCGTGGATTGTGTGTGACAGGTAGAGTATTTGGTTCAACATGTGGGTGTACCTGTCATCCTGACGTCTGATAACAGAGTATTGCAATCAATACCTGTAACATGGCTGTTTGTTCCATTATACAACACCTGCAATTTTGCATGTCGCCTTTAATTGTGTCTCTCACACAGTATGTTGAGGGTTCTGCAGATGTAATTGACTGACTGAATGTTTGTGCTGCTATTACAGTTTGTATTGCTTTAGTTTCTAGTGTGGGGGATGTCGGTGGTTGTACATAACATATACGGTTTGTGGGCCTTGCATTTCTCCATAATCCGTATATATGTGTGTGGGCTCCATCCCTGATTAGAGAGCTAACAGTTAGTAGACTTATGTTACGGGATTGTACGTCAGGCCATTGTTAATTGGTTTCTATATCATCTGCAGGTGAGCTTGCTACTTGTATACCTCCATAATTGCAGCGATATATCAGGGGATATGTGTAGGTGACAGCTATCCCTTTTATTTCTGTCCCAGATATTTGCAGTCATTGTGGTTGTGTTGTTAAAAGAGCCTGTTTGCCATGGGTTGCCACCTTATCATATGGTCATTGTTGGACACTTGCAGGACACAAAGCAGTGTTTACAGGCCAACACGTAGCCACGGTCAGTACACAGGTAGCACATACTTTTATCCTCACTACATAACTATTGTTGTGTGACTTTGGATACTTATCATATTGCATGTAACATTTAAGTTTCTTACATACAGGCATAACTATTAAATACAACTGTTACATTATATATGGGCATATTTATGTCCTACCATCTCGGACATTTGCCCTTTGTACTGTTTTATGTCAGGACACACCTGCCCAGGGTGGGGATGTCCCTCCTACTGTGGTACAGGTAGCAAAAGTATGCCTACGGCTAGCTATACCCACACCTACCATACTGGTCTGCCTCTGACTTGGCACCAACATACACATGTCGCGGACACACACACACATTACAGTCACACAGAAACACACACAGCACCCTCGACGCACACTTACACAGACTACGGCACTCACAGACACAGTTGAACACAGTACCTACGTGGACCGCGACACCGTCAGCGGTGACTAACCGTTTCTTCATATCATCATACTATTACTCACGGATGTACTGTTCCGGTACTGTGTTCTATCAGTCTTTCAGCCTCGTGGTTACGCATGTCGGTATGTTACACATTCCATGGTTGGCGGTATCCTATTTATTTGTACCTCCATGATGTTATGAATGTCATTGGACTATCTATCATATTTGCAGATATCGCTGAATCCATCTATATCACCATATATCCCTCTATTGCCCTTTCTATCTATATTATATATATGCATATGTGTACATATATATATAAATATATATATATATCTATATCTATATATATATATATATATATATATATATATATATATATATATATATGTATATATATCTATATCTGGCGGGGAACGTGACAGGCACACAGCACCACTATATGCTGTAAGACTCATGTACTGTTCAGGTGTTGGCATTCCGTGTTGCACTGGCTGTTGTGTTTACAATGTTTGAGGGCTGCCTATGTAGGAGTCACACATTGGGCAACCTATACATTACAATTTACAGGTGGTCATGTTTCTGTGCTATCCATTTTACTGTGTGTGCAGGTGGAGTGGTGTCAGTCCGTAGGGGCCTACACGGTCAGAGTATGTGCTATACGTTCCCTCTTTGCCAAGGCGTAGGCATATTGGGCACACCTCCGTCTGCCTACTGGGGCTGGCACAGTGTGTTCATGGTCTGAATCCTTCTGTGCCTGTACTGGCCTTGGCAATTGCAGTGGGCTATGAGGGCCTTCACCATTTTGTCCCTGCTGCAGCTGCTTCCGCAGGATCATATTATGTAGCATGGCACATACTATGACGATGTGGGCACACGTGCCTGGAGAGTACTGCAAGGCTCCACCAGATGTATCCAAGCACCGGAACCGTGATTTCAGCATCCCAAACACACGCTCTATGATGATTCTGGTTTGTGCGTGTGCCTCATTATGGCGTTCTTGCATGGGTTTGTGTGCATTTCTGATGGGAGCCATCATCCATGGCTCCAGTGCATAGCCAGCATCCCCCATGAGATGGCCATGTGGGATGTCCCCCCTGACAAATACCTGATACAGCTGTGAGGCATGCCAGATATGGGAGTCATGGTAGCTTCCAGTGCTGCCAGCACACACATCCATGATAATGCCCTGGGCATTGCACACAACCTGGCAGTTGATGGAGTGGAATCCCTTGCGGTTTATGTAGCGCATACCCTGCTCACCGGGTGGTGACTTGATTTGTATGTGCGAGCAGTCTATCGCAACCAGTAGCTCCGGGTATTGTGCCACACGGTGGAAGTGACGCATATTGCTGGCCAACTCCTCCTGAGTTCTGGGGAAGTATATCTGCTCATTGGCATGTGGTAACATGGCATCCAGGAACTGGTGTAGTACCCTGGATGCTGATGCTTGTGAGATACCCATTATATCTCCAGTTGGCCTTTGAAAGGTACCTGTGGCCAGTATTCCCAGGCTTACACATACCTTCATGTCTACTGGTATGGGTTCCCCTCTGTTGTTTCTGGTTCTCAGGCGTGGCCGGCACAGCTCCACTATTTGCTGTATGATGTCCCTGTCCACCCTGTAACGCTCTACTATCTCCAGGTCATGTAGCCCCTAGTAAGTTACCCTTGGTCTGAACACTCTCCTTCTCCTCCGAGGCCTGCGGTGGTTGTCGGCATCATCCTCCACAACACCGTCATTCTCTAACACATGCTGATGAATCACAGCTATGGCAGCTCCCAGCATGTACATTTTAAAAGTTCCCCGTGTGTTTACACCTATGGTGCGGTGTTTGGGAATACACAGGTGTGTGTTGGGTGTTTACACACTTTATACTATTGTGCTGTGAACACCGATGATGTCATAGGGTGTGTATGTACGTTTGTAGCTACAGGTTAAGTTATGTGTTTTACTGCCGGAACTACTATTGTGGTGCCTTTGGTGTTGAATTACATTTGCCTACCGTGGATTACCTCTTGACCTCCCCTTTACATTTCTGCGTGTTGCACCTACCATTTTCTGGCGTGCATCCTGCAGCCTACTTTCATTTGTACTTTCTTGGACCTGGCGTATCTTGCGTTATGTGTGCTACTGCCGGTCTGCTGTCAGTTTGCTTTGCTCTGCTGTGTCAGGTCTCCTATCTTTGCAATCCAATACCTCCCCTCCTTTCTTTGCATTCACATGCCTCCCCTATCCTGTTTTGCAGGTTTCTGCAAGCGGACTTGTCAGCTGCCGTCGATTGGCCTTCATGGGTTGATTGGTGTTGATTGCTCATTAGTACTCCAATTACCCTACTTCCGCATTTCCTTTTCTTCCCCTGACCTTCCTGTTTCTGCTATAGTTTGTGGCATGTGTGTCTGATTACTGGGTTTTGGGCACCTTTTCATCCTCGTACACATGCGCTTTTGGCCACCATGTGTCCTCTTAGCTAAATGATTCCTCCCCACCCCTATCCTGCAGCTTTGCTTAGCAACGGACAGGCCAGATTTGCAATGCTCCAATGTGCTTAGTGCTACGGTGGCACACCCTCTGCTGATGTCATGTATCTCCTCTGAGCCACTCCTCGGTGTTATACCGCTGCGCCGTATGGTACAACCTTCCTCCGGCGGGACATTTGCGATTCAGTATTATCTGCCTCATTTGCATGGCATTGACTACTAATTCATAGTTACCGCACCGAACACTATCGCAAGCCCTTAGCAACCCTTGCACCTTGATTGTGGTGTTCCATGCCTACCATTGTGTGTTATGCTGTAAACCTGCTTTCTATTACATTGCGATTTTATAACATTTTTATATTATTTCTTTATGTTACAGCTTCCGCACACATGCCCTGCGGTTCTGCTGTGCGTTACTGTGGACATGACATTAAATGTTGTTATTTACGTGTTATGCATCTTTTTTTATGCCATTGGCTGTGTATTTCGCCATTGGCATATGTTCACGTTGTGATACCTGGGTCTGGCCCTCTTCCATAGCTCCGATGTTATGTTTGGGAAAATGTAAACCGTGTTTTTTGGTTTACATTTCCGTGGGCTTATGCTACACCTGCACCACTTCATGAATCGCTATATGCCTTCATTTGCATGGTGCAACACTGCACATGGGGTGATTTGCATACCTACACCGGGGGCTGCGCAGATCTGGCGTACGCCGGTAGTGCATGTGGAATTGGATCGTACCTGAATCGCTCGGCGGCCATATTTGGCGTTATAACGCCTACGCTATGCGTGCGCCTGGCGCAAGCTTCATGAATCCCGGGGAAAGTGTTTTTTTATTGACCAGGTAATTTATTTGTATCTATTTGTACTTGTTTTCCATGGCAAGGCATTGATCATTTCTCTTACCACTTTTCAACCTATCAAAATTTTTCTATTCAATAGCTAAACCACAACTATATCTAAAAGGGTGATAACATTTATACAATTTGCAAGTATCCTGTAAAGCACAATATACACCCATCCCAATATATATCTATATATCTATCTATATATATATATCTACATATGTCGCCACAGCGGATCATCTGCTTCCATTTCTTCCTGTCCTCTGCATCTTGATCTGTCACACCAACCACCTGCATGTCCTCTCTCACCACATCCATAAACCTTATCTTAGGCCTTCCTGTTTTCCTGTTACCTGGTAGCTTCATCCTTACCATCTTTTTTCCCAATATACTAAGCATCCCTCCTCAGTACATGTCCAAACCAATGTAATATTGCCTCTCTGGCTTTGTCTCCAAACGTTCCAACCTGGGCTGACCCTCTAATATATTTATTCCTAATCCTGTCCTCCCTTGTCACATCCACTGCAAATCTTAACATATTTAATTCTGCCACATCCAGCTCTAACTCCTATCTTTTTGTCAGTACCACTGTCTGCAACCCATATAACATAGCTGGTCTCACTACTCTCTTTTAGACCTTCCCTTTCACTCTTACTAGTACTCGTCTGTCACAAATCACTCCTGACACTCTTCTCCACCCACTCCATCCTGCCTGTACTCTCTTCTTCACCTCTCTTCCACACTCACCATTACTCTGAACTATTGATCCCAAGTATTTAAACTCATCCACCTTCGCCACCTCTACTCCTTGCATCCTTACCATTCCTCTATCCTCCCTCTCATTCACACACATATATATTCTGTCTTAGTCCTGCTGACCTTCATTCCTCTTTTCTCTAGAGCATATCTCCATCTCTCTAGGGTCTCCTCCACCTGTTCCCTACTCTCACTACAGATCACAATGTCATCTGCAAACATCATAGCCCACAGGGACTCCTGTCTGATCTCGTCTGTCAACCTGTCCATCACCATTGCAAATAATAAAGGGCTCAGAGCTTATCTTTGATGTAATCCCACCTCCACCTTTAATGCATCTGTCACTCCCACCTCAGACCTCACCACTGTCACACTACCCTTGTACATATCCTGTACCACTCTTACATACTTCTCTGACACTCCTGACTTCCTCATACAATACCACAACTCCTCTCTAGACACCCTATCATATGCTTTCTCTAAGTCTACAAAAACACAAAGCAACTCCTTCTGACCTCTGTACTTCTCCATCCACACTCTCAGAGCAAACATCGCATCTTTAGTGCTCTTTCCCAGCATGAAACAATACTACTGATCACTAATCATCATGTCCCTTCTTAACCTAGCTTCCACTATTTAATAATCTATATTAATCTCATAGAAATGTTTAAACTTCTTCCATTACTCAAACACCCACAATCCTTCTTCACGTGCTATTGTCATGCACATCAAATTTAACTGCATGACATAAAATAATTCTGTATGAGCACAATTATCCATTTTTCAACAATGAAAAATTACAAAAAAAATCATTACTTATCTCAATATCTCTCACTTGCAATTGTTATGTTGGGATCAACAAATAATAACCTAAAATGTCTGTGTTATAATTTCTACAATTTTTGTAAGAATTACAGAAGAATTTTGTTTGTGGTCATTGCTCAATTGGTATCTTTAACTGAAATGATTCCATTTAACTTGCTATCACTTTTGTTGAACTTAAATTATAGAAAGTTAAACTTAAATCTGTTTTTCCACTGTAAGCATTAACATACATGCACTGTTGAGGCATAGCATATCCCAAACTTGAACTGATTTCTAAATTGATATATAACACTTACTGATAACCAAATACACAACAGTGCAATTCCTATTGTTGACAGTGCTAGCAATCTCTGTGTTAATCTCTGAGAATGGATACTGCTTTAATAACTCAACTGTTCAGTATGTTGTATATCACAAGTAATTTGGATTTTCAATGAAAACATTACTTCCACTTAAGAAAGAATATTAATTATGTCCTCGTGAATGCACAATTTTCACCAGGTATGAGTCAACATATTATATGGCACTGGGTAATAGTATAAATTGCTATGACTAGATTAGTATTTATCTCAATAGTCATTATTTCACTTCAGCAACAATATCAAAAAATATACTTCTAAAGTATAATGGGAGGGTCATAAAGTTTCTCTCTGCCCTTACTAATTTCCAAATGCAGGCTAGTCATTGGGAAAGTGTGACAGAGAAAATGACATGGTAAAGCTGCACAGAGAAACTCCCCATTAATGTCTCGCTGTCATTACTTTGGATAAAAAAACTGACCTGTCACACACCTCACAGAATTAATGCGTTCCCTACATCAGTAGCACTACCCCCCCCCCCACACACACACACACACCAGCCTTACTCTTAATTACGGTGGGCACCATAATTGCACTCTTAAGAAGAATAAATGCTTGAATGTTCTCAGAATACACAGTCCACTTTTTAGTCCTACAACAGAAATAACTTGGCAGAGAGATTCTCTGAACCACTCCTTTAAGTCACCCCAGAGTTGTGGCCTCTAAAGGAGGAGAGTGCATTTCTGACTATTAGCCACTCCCCAAGACAACTGCATTATGTCTGTGGGTCTACTAACTTTTTGTGATATAGCCATCATCTGGGTAAAACTGCAATGTGAGAATCATTTATGAATTAGAAAGGCTCACTGTGATTCAGAAAACTCCAGGTTAAGGCCTCTGTATCACAGTAAGCCATTCTGTATCTTTAGCAATATTCCTCAGCTATCAGACATTTTGCAATTTATATCAATGTCTAATGACTCCATATATCAAAGACTTATATTTTACAAGTAACAGCTCTAGCAGTCTAACATGTCATTTCAAAACCCATTAATTATTATGGCATCCAATGTAACGCATTATATGTATTTCCAAAACTGTTACTATTCAAGATGCAGATCTGTCATACTTCACTATTTTAACTTTCAAAAACATCATTCCTTCCTCATGGAGCCCAGCTTTTTCATAACTTTGTTAAAGTATCACCTAGTCTAGCTATGGAATATCGATAATATGTTTCACTGTATATAATTTCAAGTTTGGATAACAGCATAACTGTTTATCAAAAGCAACACCAATACTTGTGTGTCTAATTTGACTATAACTTGTTAAAGTACAATAACATCAAAGAGTGCAAAACTTTTCTGTTAACTGTATAACTGCTAAATATTTTCAGGATGTCTATTTCCAGAACATGGGCTGTTTTTCACTATTTTCACCATCTGAAGTTAAGGATCTGCTTCTCCAAAATAGTTCAACATTTATTCTTGAAAGTTTCAGGGAAGTGTTACTAGCATAATGGTTTATAAAACATTATTTGACTGGGATCCTATCCACAAAGACTAAGGAGTAACTACACCTTGAATTTTAATACAAAATCATTTTAATGTTATTTTCATGCTAAAACATATACAAAGAATGAAAATATCAGTTTATGCAGAAACACATTCCCACAGGAATTCAGACAGGCTAAGCACAATGTGGAAGCCATAAATCAGAAAATTTCTGCGTCATCCTAAATCTTTTGAATTCAGAGACCATTCCACCACTGAGGTTTTTCACTTGCTGTGGCCACAGCATTGAGGGCCATCTATACTGGTGAAGCTGCATGCTGATGTGACAGCCCAGATGAATGGCTAGTCCTATTTAGCAATTTCTCATGCCTCAAAGGGTCCATGCCTCCTTATTTGCTCATCTGAGAAATTCTTGGCTGATTAAAATTTTACAATTGTAGGAGACAGTGATGACATTAAAAACATGGCCGTCTTCCATTAATTCCTAAGAGATCATTTGCAGTGCAGGTCCATTGGTACTTGCATGTCTGTAGTAGCATGAATGAGGCTGCATAAATGTATGCGTCTCTGAGTAAGTTTGGGAAGGGTGTGTTAGTGGATGTCTTTGTGTGTGTGTGTGTGTGTGTGTGTGTGTGTGTGTGTGTGTGTGTGAGTCTAAGGTGGTGTGTTTGCTAAAGTTATACATGGACTGCTAGGGAGAATACTAGTTTAGTCAGGTCCAACCCCACATATTGTTTGATTTAGAGGGAAAGTCCACTGGGCCAATGAAAGCCTATTTTCAGTGGAGGCCTGGGGAGAAAAGCTCCAGAAAACATTTTACAAATAGTAAACATACATTACAAATAAACATTTACAAATAAAATATAGATGAGAGTTGTACAACCACAGAAAATAATACAGAATAAGATATAAATTGCATGAGAATTATACATTGTAGATAAAGGTAATATTATAATATCAACACTGTTAACTGAAGTCAAGTAAAGGCCATCAGATCAATCAACCAATGCTAGCCAAGAATCATGTTTAATGTACATTACAGACTGTGAACTCAAGGGTAAGCATGCAGTTCAGGGGTTAATTATAGTGAGGAAGTTGCAATGTATATGTAAGGTAGAATGCAATTTAACATGGGGTGAAAAGAGAAATTAGTTAGTGTTTAATAGGATTCAGTAGGAAAATGAAGTATTTGTGTGCAGGCTTCAGATGGATAGAAAGGAGGAGAAGGTGCAGTAAGTAATAGCAGAGAAAGGGGTTGAGCAGTTGCAGATCCAGTTAGAGTGGAGATGGTTTTGAAGAGCAGTTTTAAAATTGCAAGGGCTCTGTTCTAAGCGGATGTTTGTAGGCAGATTGTTCCATTTAGTGATGATCTATGAGTGCAGTAACTTGGCAAGGAAGCCACCAATAAGCAACAGGTAACACAGTATATTTGCTGGTCACCTTCTGTTCCTGTACCTCCCTGTACTAGTTCACCTGAATGTACCCAACTGGATACCTAAGAAAAATAGTCAAACATTAAGATTTAACCTGCCAGCTCCTTGGGAAACCTTACCTTGATAAGAGACAGTGAAACCTTCTGTTCCTGTACCTCCCTGTACTAGTTCACCTGAATGTACCCAGCTGGACGCCTAAGAAAAATAGTCAAACATTAAGATTTATCTTACCAGCTCATTGGGAAACCTTACCTTGATAAGAGACAGGGAAACCTTCTGTTCCTGTACCTCCCTGTACTAGTTCACCTGAATGTACCCAGCTGGACGCCTAAGAAAAATAGTCAAACATTAAGATTTAACCTACCAGATCCTTGGGAAACCTTACCTTGATAAGAGACAGTGAAAGTATGTGTTGTTATAGCTTCTAGTAAACTGCAGTAATAATAACTTGTTATAGATACTGCTAGGTAGGCAAGCCTCACAGTCAGGTTAGCCAGCAGCCACCCCCCCCATTTAACATTTTAAATAAACCATACCTCTAGCTAATACTCTCTTTATCTCTAACTAGTTTTATCTCCCCCTCCCCCCTGGCCTGACAACCCCTTTAGGAGACCTATTTTACTGCATTAAAGTAACTGATCACTAGGTGGAGCCTCTATATTAGCTTCTATATATTAGTTTATTCACACTTGCTTATCCAGATCTCCCTAATTCTCTTCCCAGTTTTCTTCTAACTCACTGTTTTACCATCTCTCCCTCGACCTAAAATAGCTTTAATCACAGTCTACTCATCATACAATCTCACTCTATTCCTGCCAGCCTCTCAACATTCCTCTATATTCTCTTACTTTCAGATTTAACCACAAAATTTCATACTTCACTGATTGTCATCCTTGACAATCCACTCTCGTGTCTCTACCCACTCCGTTCGCCCTGCGGGCTCACTCCACTCCCTTACCCTGCCTCCAATTCCCACCTGCCCCCAGTGCTCCTACATTTAATCCTCTATAGCCACACCCACATCACATTCACTCCAATCAAGATGCTCATATCATTAACACCCCCAACCCCCATTATCTCAACACACCCTCTGTTACCTCTCCTCTCATCCCTCCTTGTTACAACACCCTACCTATTGACAACTCTCCTAACCTGCTCACAAAACTCTACCACCCATTTTTCTCCCACTTCTCAAACAAATATGTCTACTTCAACTATCCCACACCAATTACAAGTATTATTCTTACTCTCTCTCTTACCTCTTCTAACCACTGCCTATCTCTTAACCTCCTATGAGCAACCACTATACTCTACTCTTCTCTTCCCCTCCAAACACACTTCCACACCACCATTAACTATCTATCCTAACCTTCTTTACTTCATATCCAAACCCAGCTACCTACTAGTCAAATATCATAGATTAGCTCATATTAAGTTTACTAACCGGAATGCTATAAAATTAATAGACTATTATTGTAAGCCTCTCAACCCTAAACACACAACACTCCTTCACTCCCTACTACATGGGGACATTCACCCTAACCCTGGCCCAAACTATAATCTTAACACTCCAAACTGCAACCCAAATAAAACTAGTACCTTAACACCTATCAAACCTAACTCACTCTCCATAGCTTACCTCAATATACACAGCATTTGCAATAAAATTGCTCAACTTCATGCCCTTTTAGATGTCCACCTATCTGACATCTTATGCCTATCTGAAACTTGGCTAAAACCTACTGTTAAGGACAATGAAGTCACCCCACCAGGCTACAATATCATTAGATTAGACCACACAGCCAAAAAGGGAGGAGGGGTAGCAATCCTCTATAAAGCAGAGCTACAAGTTAGCACTGTAAATCTTAGCCCACCTTCAGACAATAGTGCTGAAATACTTATCTCTAAATTTCAAATCAACACACATAAGGCCATAAATATTATCTGTATATACCTTCCTCCAGGAAATAACATCAGTACACTCGAGAATATCCTTAAATGGCTTTCCATAAATCTCCCACAAGAAACCATAGTCCTAGGAGACTTTAATATAGACTGGAAGACCTGTAGTAATACACACCCAACCACCCATATCAACCTTTATGGCTTCTCACAAACTATTAACTCCCCTACCAGAACTAATGGGCCCAACAACAAAGAAAGTACCTTGGACTGGATACTTACTAATAGTCCCCATCAAGCATACAAAGCAGGAACCCTCCCAGATGACCTAAGTGACCATTCACTAACCTATATTATCAGACATAAAACCAACCTAACTTTCCTTTTCTCATACAGAACACTACGCACCAAAAAGCAATTTAACCCGGTACTTTTCCAAACTGAACTCAAACAATGTAATTAGTCACCATTAAAATCTCTCCCACTCAATGAAGCAGTAGATTACTTCAGTTCTACATTCCTAACCATCCTGGACCATCACGCCCCATCACGCTCTGTTAGAAATAAAACTAAACCAGCCCCTTGGCTCACTAATAATACTACAAAAAATCTTTCTTAGAAACAAATCCTGGGCAAAATGGCATTCTACTAAAAATCCTCCAGATCACCAAATCTTTAGACAACATAGAAATAATACAAAAAAAGCCATCCTGTTAGACAAAAAGAACTTTTACCTTCAAATACAGCAAACCTACCACAAGGAACCACAAACGTTTTGGACTATATCCAGGTCTATCAATCACTCCCAACCCACTTGGCTCCAACCCTGACAATCCCTCTCAAACTGCTAATGCCTTCAATTCTTTCTTCACTGACGCTATCCAAAATCTTGCTCCTGATACCTCAAATCTGCCTACTTCTACCACTATCTCACCCCCACCATTTCATTTACAACCAGTGTCTACTTCCTTCATTTGCTCCCTTCTCCAAAGATTAAAAACTACCACCCCCTCAGCAGACCAACTCCCAGCAGAATTCCTACAAAAAGGAGCTAAAGCCATTGCTTACCCCATTTCCATACTGATCAACAGAACCATAAGTGAGGGAACTATCCCATCCATCTGGAAAATTTCCCATATCATCCCACTAGATAAAGGGGGACACTCCAATGACTATTCTAACTTTCGTCCTATAGCTCTTTCTCCTCTTGCAAAAATAATGGAAAATGCATCCATAAGCAACTACTCAACCACCTTCTCCATAACAACTTACTTGCCAACTGTCAACATGGATTCAGACCTTTCCACAGTACCACCACTGCCCTTCTATCCTTCACAGACAGCATCAATAAAAACCATAACAATAATATTCTTTCCTCTGCAGTCTTCATTGATTTATCTAAAGCCTTTGATATGGTTAATCACCAACTCCTCCTACATATACTGAAATCCCTTTCACTCAATCTCCTAGCCATGAATTGGTTCAAATCTTAACTTGAAAACCAGCAACAGGCTGTACTCTGGCAAAATGAACTCTCTAATAACCTTCCTATTTCCCTCGGTGTTCCACGGGGCTCCATTTTAGGCCCACTCCTATTTTTCCATTTATATTAATGACTTTCAATCAGCAATCCCACACACCTCCTGCATTCAATATGCAGATGACTCTACTATTATCTGTACAGGCACCTCTCAAATTGAACTTAAATCTCTTACCCAAAAAGCTTTCAGTACTGTAGAACAATGGTTCTCAAACCGCTGCCTCCTCCTCAACCCCAAAAAAACTAAACTGTTACTCTTCACACCAACCTGAAACTCCACCCCTATTCATCTCACACTCACATCTAATGATGGTACGATAATTTCTCCTGACACAACCACTAAACTCTAAGGAATAACAATAGACAACAACCTCAACATTGATAGTCATATAAACAGCACAATAAAATCAGTGAACAAAAAACTGGGATCCCTTTACAGAATCAAGCCCTTTCTTACACCAGTGGCTAGGACCACTATAACCAGAACCCACCTAATCTCAACTCTACTCTATGCTTCCCCTATATACACTAACCTTTCTAAAAACAACCTCAACAAACTGGCAACATCCTATAATAATATTGCTAGATTTGCTACAGGCTCTCCATTCAGAACTCATCACTGTCTGAACCTAAAACAACTAGGCTGGCTAGAATTTCTTAACCATATTCAATTTTACCAGCTTGTCATTGTCCACAAGACCCTGCATCAACCCACCAACACTCCAATACTCTCTACCATCATTACACCTTACAATAATCTCAAGAACTTACGCTCCTCAAACAAACTGCTGATCAACACTTCAAGATCCAATAACTCAGCAGGTGACTCCCTGTACTCTAACTCTGTAGGAAAGCTATGGAATTTGCTACCTACTGAACTCACAACTCAAATTTCTATTTCACTCTTTAAAAAGAATCTAAAGCTATTTCTTAAGACACACTGGCTATGCTCCTGTACTAACCATGACTAACTTTTTTCCTTTTAAACTAATAATTACCTCTGAAACTTTATAATTTTACCCTAAAGAAGCAAAATACCATATTATTGCAAATAAAATTTATGTATATATATTGCATATTGCACCATCTCTTGTACATTACCCATTGATGCTTACTGCTAATGTTATACTCACTGACTATTGTATTCGTACAAAAAAAAAATAATAATTTTCTTGTTACAATTGTATTTTTTAGTCTGATCTGTTATGACTTTTATATTTCTTTTTCTTTTTGTATGTTTTTCTTGGAGCTTTTCTCCCCGGGCCTCTACTGAAAATGGACATGTATCCAGCTAGACTAGCCCGGTCAACAAATGTAAAATAAAAAATAAATAAACAAGATATGTACTTCTACAAGAGCTCTGAGTTAATGAACAGCTCAGTCTGCAGTACTTGGTGTACAGTACTAGTTGTTAAAAGTGCAAGTGGTGCTAATGCAATGTCAAAAATGAGTGGCTGAGTCTATTGCAGACAACTCAACCTAGCTTAACCATGCAGTACACTTGGCGTACTAGAAAAGTTGAAACATGTTATCCAAGTCAACAGAATAATTGAACAGTACACATGTGACTATAAGAACCACATCAAACAGATATAAACAAATACACTGAGTAATGTGTATTGGATTTAGATTTAATTACAGACAGCACTTACATTAAGTGCACACAAGTGTTGGTCGGTGCTAAGCCCTCCGTATTCTTACTGATGCATTTTAAAAATGATGCTTTACAAGATGGATTACCATAAATAACCTCTATAAGTCTTGCAGGTGATAAGCAGTAGGGGGAGGTGGGAGGGACTTTGGAACAGTGAGAAGGAAACAGTAAGGGGTGTGGTGAGCTAGGGGATAGACCAGGTCCGAGGATGGGTAAAAAGACTGGAGAGAAAAGATAACAAAAAAAACTAGCAGTAACAGGTAAGTAGTAGCAATTTGTAACTACACCCTGTTAGATAATTAAGCAAGTGGATATTAGCGTGAGATATTGGCTTACTCTAGCTGGCTGCTGTACTGGAAGCAACTATAATAAAGGGTAGGAACAGAGAAATGGAGGCTTAGACTAGTGGGAACAGATAGAGGGGGAGAAAAAAAAAGAGAGACAAAGAATACTAGCGACAGCTGCCCCGACACATGTGCACACTACAGTGGTCACAACTTTAACTAGAGAGAGAATTTAAACAGCTATTGCAATAGAGTATGTTCCATGGATAGTCCAAAGAAAATGAGCATATTCCGCTAGAGGAAGGTAACCTACATTTTTGGAAGCTCTACCAATAACAGGAGGCACCGAATTCCATTGACCTTGCAAGGGAGTTTCAGTTAGTTAATCTGATGCCAGGAGGGAGGGGAACAGTCCTGTGTGATATTTTCTGTTAGTGGATATTTTTGCAAGCGCTGCCAATAACAGGAGGCACCCAAATTCCATTGGCCTTGTGAAGGAGTTTCAGTTAGTTAATTTTGACATCTTGGTTAAAGCAGCAATGGTCATCTCTGAATTGCATATTTTCAAAGCTGCTTTCAGTGGGGAAGCAATTAGCTTTTTGAAAGTCAATTATTTAACTTGATTAATTAATCTTAACAGCACTGCATGTTGTTGGGCAATTAGAACAAGTGAAAAGGATTTTTATGAATTCTAGCCACTATTTTAGGTATGAAAATATACCATCATTATATATTTGGTTTCAGACAGCTTTTGCTTAATTTAATCTGAACAGAACTGAAAACTACACATTTGTTTTTAGCTGATCTTTTTACGAATGTTGCATTCTGTCTACTTGCAAAGGCCACTATAATCTGAATTCATCCTAACTTCAAATGGCAATATCTGTCTGTTCCAGGATATCACAACAAAGATTGCACACAGCTTCTGTCCAAATTCCAAAATGAAGTTTCACTGGCCACCGTAGTACAAAAAAGAAAAAAACTGAAAACTTTATTTTTCACCATCCACCCTGCTTTATTCATTCTAGTCATTCCTAGTCATTCCATTGCTGGATCTGCCTGCTCCACCTTTCTTTCTTTGGCTTTTCTTACTGAGCTGCAGCTGGTGTGGATCTTAAAACCATCCTGCAGTGTTGGTAGATACTTCTGCTGCTGAGGGGGTTTATTATGACCTACTCTTATATCCCTGTCTCTACCTTTGCATTCGTTGACAGTTTCTGAGGACTACTCCCCTGTGGACCATGTATCTCCTCAAGGAGTATCTTCAATGATCACCCTCCCCCTGAATAAGCACACCCATCCCTCCCTACCAGCAACTCAGAAACATAAGCCGCCAATCAAACTCAACTCATCTAGGGGGGTTCCTATCATTCTGTCGAACTTTTACAAGTTTGAACCATATATGGTCGAGACCATATGTTCAAATTTGTAAAAGTCAGAGCGTTTAAATGGAAATATCCATAAGCAGAGGTTTCCATTCACTTCAATGTGGTGCGATCTCAGATTTGGTATATTTAAGTAGTGGGGGTATGGGGGTGCAGGGGGGCTTGCCCCCCTGCTTAGAACAATTCATTTTGTTGTCTGTTGTTTTTTATTTATTTTTTTTTTTACGGAGTCAAAGTTCTGTAACTTCGAACATAATGGTTCGACCATTAGGTGTTTGGAGTTATGGAACTATGACTATGTGATACAGACCCTATCTAGGCAGTAGTTAGAGTTTTTTCCCTCTATACCACAGCACTAGCTAGAATTGAAAACTTTACTGTGTGGTTTTGTCCACATCAAGTGTTAGGGCTTCTTCAAAATGTTGAACAACAATAATAGTTTGATTACTTTTATATAAATGTAAATGTCACAAGTGATATTTCAATAAAGGTGTTTAAAAAAAGCAAACAATAATTGCCACACCTAAATACTGTACATTGATGAAACTGATCAGATGATAAAAAGTCACATTAAAAGTATACAAAAAGCATTATATATTATATATAAGGTATCATTTACCCAATCAACCTTGTTGGCTCAAAAGCATATTAAAATATTGTAAAAATTATTTTTCTGTTTTGAAAAATAATAATACATGAAAACATAATTAAGACAGTCTTCACAAGATGAGAATTCTCATTCGTAAAACACTTTTTATTTGGGAGGTTAAACGAAATGAGGGAAAGTATAAAATACAGTCATCAATTTCATCACTATGGAGTATTTAAGTGAGACAATTTATGCTTCTATCAAAGAGCTATTTATGACATTTCCAGAACAAGGCACCCTTGAAATTTCCACTTACATTCTGTTTTGCAGAGCCACGTAGCTTTTAGCGAAGGTAGACTGCATAATCTGAAATGTGCCTGTCAGAACATTTAAAATATGTGAATTTTGCTATATTATAGAAATGACAGAAAATATTACTTTTTCCTAGGAAACATAATGGCTTTGGTGTTCATTTCAAAAGAACGCACTATTGATAAGACTCTGATACATACTGAGTTTATCAGGTTAAAAATGCCAAATATAATATTTATTTTTGTGAAAAGAACAGGAGAATCAGTGCACCTATTTGGTTATATAAGACTACTGGTGTATCTATTTCTTTATAAACATATGAAGTGTCATAGCAAACTTTTTATCTTTTCAGAGTAATATGTCATGAAACGCAGTTATGAAATGCACTTGGTGGTTCCAACTGTAAAGACACATACATAACTTTATCTTCTTGTAATACATTTTACTGCACCAGTCTAAACTGGGAGGGTCGTAAGTCTACTGGAAAAAAGTATTCTAGAAAAATAAATGGGAGCTTTATGCCTGGTATAATCTTAATTTAATAAAGAAGTATTTTAGGGTATTACTAAACGTTTCACTCTGAGTATAATGCAGAATATCCATTTGTAGTAGCAAAAACATAATACTGAATCACACTGGTACCTGTATTTGAAAGGCTGTATGCTTTTCTCCTTTTCAGATTTCATTATGAAATTTAGAGAAAATAAGAACAGTATTGCCTGCTATAAAACTCACACAAGACTGCAGTTTTGGCTCTTTCAAAGGATTGTATTGTTGTTGCATGTTACAAATGAATTTTTTGTTCTAATAAAATACACATGGATTTACTTCTGATCTAATGACAACTCCATAGAAACATGTTTTGGATTGTTACTGCATTTTGGGCAATGAGCAGAATTACAAAATAGCATCTACGTTCTAAACCAGGTATAATGTAACATGTATTGTGACAGCAACTGCTTCTAAACATACTGATGTGATGCTTATCTGTAAAAGAACATATATCAGTCCTTTCAGATTTCATTATACGAGTAACAACATTAACATCTATAAAAACACTTAAGATTCCTATTTTACCCTTAGGGGTTTCTGCACAGCACTATGTTCAGTATGACCTCCACTGCCCAAGTTGTTTTCGACTTTTAGCATGCTAACTATGGCATGTTGCATATGAAAGAAAATCTAGTAAAATATACAACATGTTTACTTCTGATGCAATACAATTCAACAAAGTGGAGATTTAGACAATTACTGTATTAAACATTCTGAGCAGAGGCTTGGCACAGTACCCACAATGAAAGCTGAGCATAATTCAAAATAGCATACTTTTTTTCAATACACCAGCTAAAGCCACTGGAAATATCTTTGAATGGTTATATTTATGTCCTCCTTTGAAAATGTATTATAACATTTTTCAGGTAATAACATGATGTTCTGCTACAAAACACAGCTAAGATTGAAGTTCTAACTTCCGAGCTTCTAGTGGAGCATACCTTGAAATTTATCACCACCTCTTTAGCAACTTGAGAGTATGGCATTGTATCCGTGACATGTTACAATGAAAAATATATATACTATGTTGAAATATATAAGGGGGAATTCAATAACACAAAGTGATTTTCCATGTAGGCATAGTGCCATGGCCCCAACATGGAAACCGAACCGGCAACTGAGCAATCCATTAAACAGAGCCATTAAACAGTGCACAAGTGTGCGGACACTGTGGTGCCCGTGGAATGCAGATCACCTCAAATTCATGCAAATGAGGCTGATTTGTGATCCAATAGCTGCACAGTACCTGTGTAGGTGCCGTGTTGGTATCAGAAATATGCACAGAATGTAACCATGTGCAGAAATGAAAAAATGAAGCAGGGGCTGTAAAAGCCCAAAAAAAGAAGGTCGAATATTTCAAAGTAGGGCTAGAAATGGACAAAGCTATGCCCAGTGAGTCCAAAAAGCAATGAAAGTCATTATAAATTATTTATTTATTTTTTAATACACATAATACATTTGCATGGCACACAGCAATGTGCAAACATGCAGTTCTGGAAAAAAAATATTAAAATATTGAAAAACTGAAAATAAGACAGCTGCAAAAATAAAGTGTTATAGTGGCCTGCATGCATAGTGTACAATGGCAGGTATCAGTGGTTGCTAAGGAGGCAGGCACTGGAGTAGTGAAGTATCCAGGGAATATGCAAGGATCTGTATGCAAATGAGCTGGGGTTACTGAATAGCAAAAATGGGCCACTGTGTCTGCAGATAAAACCCGTATAAGGCCAGAATTGTGTTGGTGTTAGCAGAACAGGTAGCTGACATCAAAAGGCTGTGTGTCACACTGTGTTCAAGTGGATTGCAGCTCAGCAGCACCCATTTGCACTCAGCTAAGTACAGCTAAGCAGGGGAATGTGTCCAGTGCTACTAATCTTTGTTTAACTGTGTGGCACATGTTTTAGCTGGTTTAAGCTAAACTGAGCATGCCCATGCATGTGGGTGTTTCTAGACTGCTAAGCACTGTGTATACTAGCACCGTGGGTTTGCACACTGCATCCCAGTCCTTAGCAGTGAAAAAAATGCAAAAAAAAAAACATACATGGAAATAGCCTGGGAAATTGAAAAAAGTATAAATGACTGATAAGCCATGTTCCACTGACACTGGCCATTCAAAACCTTCAGTGATAGACCTGGCAGGTGGAATGCAGCCCACCACTATAAAGTATGCATACACCCTTCAATCTGCTTTTTCCCACATACTCAGCACCATTGGAGTACACACTTGAGAATGTTAACTGACAAACTGATAGGGGCTGCTGCTGCTCTGCTACATTTGTATGTGATACAGGCTGAGGTCAGTGCTGGTACTGATGCTGACAATAAGTCTAGACTGAGAAGGAGAAGAGTGTTCAGGCTCAGGGTAACTTTCCAGGGCTACATGAGCTGGAGATTGTAGAGCACTACAAGGGGGGCAGGGGCATACTACTAGAACTCACTGAGCGCTGCTGACCTCAACTCAGACTCAGAACCAACAGAGGGAAACCCATCCCAGTGGAGACAAAGGTATGTGTAGCCCTTAGAATACTAGCTACAGGTACTTTTCAAAGACCTACTGGAGACATGATGCGAGTCTCACAGGCATCTGCATCCAGGGTACTCCACCAGTTTCTGGATGTCATGCAAGAATATGCCAGTGAGCACATATATTTACCCCACACCCCTGAGGAAAGGGCCAGCAATATGCATTGCTTCCACCATGTAGCACATTACCCTGATGTACTGGGTGCCATAGACAGCTCTCATGTGCACATCAAAGCACCAGCTGGTGAGGAGTGTAGAGTCTAAGTCAACCGCAAGGGGTATCACTCCATCAACTGCCAGGTCATGTGCAACTCCCAGGACATTATCATCAATTTGTGTGCCAGCAGCCCTGGCAGTTATCATGACTCCCACATCTGGCATGCATTACAGCTGTACCAGACATTTTCCTAGGGGGGACATCCCATATGGCCATCTACTGGGGGATGCTGGCTACACACTGGAGCCATGGATGATAACACCCATCAGAAATGCACACAAACCTACCAAACACCATAACGAGGCACACACACAAACTAGGAACATCATAGGGTGTGTGTTTAGGCTGCTCAAGTCATGGTTCTGCTGCCTTGATATATCTTATGGAGCCCTGCAGTGCTCTCTAGCTACATGTACACACATGTTCACAGTATGTGCCATGCTACACAATATGATCCTGCAGAAACAGCTGCAGCAGGAACATCACAGAGATGAGACACAAAGCCCCCCACCAGTGCCAAGGTCCCCACAACCACAGGATGACTCAGAGGAGGAATTCCATTACCCTGTCCTTGTAGGGAGATGTAGGCTTGCCCAGTATGCCCTGGCCTTGGCAAAGAGACAATGCATAGCACATGTGCTGATATCCTAGGGACCTAGGGACTGACACCACACTCCGAGTCACATACATAGCAAAAAGGGTACCAGCCTCACCACACAACCTGTACCTTGCCATGTATTTGCAGTGTACTGCATAGATCTGACAGACTCAGCCTTGAAGCACTGTGATCTCAACTGCTGTAAGCACAAGGTAAGTCACTCTTCTTTACAACAAATGTATGGGGTACTAGACTATGGTAGCATATGTATGGACCTACTGCATGTATGCTAGGGAATAGAGTGGGCTACTGGGAAACCTGAAGACAACTGACAGCTATGTGGGATAACAGGAGATTCCTTCCCAATACTGGCCACCCCTTAATATGCAGTAGACCCTAAGGCAGCAAAACCCATTGCACTATGCGAGGAAAATTACAAACTAGAGTTGCACTGAATTGCGAGTGCTATATAATTGACCAACAATCCATGAAAACCCAAAATGTTGAACGCATGGATCAATGATTTTTTTCCCAGGGGAAAAAAATTGCTAAACTGTAAAAAAAAAACAAAAACAAAAAATAAAGTGCAGGGCTTTGCCCCCCACACCCCACCTACTTAAATATACCAACTCCGAGATTTCACCACAGTGGAGGAAATGGCAAAAATGGCCCAGTGATTTTTTTCCCTAGGAAAAAAATTGCTGTTCTGGGCTTTTGGTATTTTGCCATTACCGTAATGACATTCAACTAAACAGCATTTGCAATTCATTGCGTTCGCTAAAATTATAGGGACTCGTCCCAATCAACATGGTGACGTTCCATTTCCACAATATGTAGAGGTCAATGTGCTATGTGTGTCTGTGGTTTATAGTGTCAGAAATTAAGCTACACTGTGTAGTGGCTGTTGTGGCTTAGTGGGCTAAGTACATTACCATGTCTGATGGTGTTCATGGTTCAAGACTGGCTGCGCCTACTATTTTGCATGTGAGCTACATATATGGTAGGAGTTCTACAGACTGTCCATATGTCACTATTTGACTAAGCCAGAGACAATGGAGGGACAACGGCCACAGATATGGAGAGTACAGAGCTCTGAGTAACCTAGACAGTGGCTGGTAGAACAGTAAGTGGTAACAAGTCAGAGTAGCAGCAGGATGTCAAGGCTATCACGTGTGTCAGTACTTACAACAAGTCAATGGGCACCATCATACCTCTCAAATGTACAGAGTTTTGCAGAATGTCAACAGTTTTGCCTCATGTTTCAGGTCCATTTTCATAACATTGCAGTTTTCTATCAAACTTGCGGAAAATCAATAAAGGTTGACATTAGAAAATAATGACAGACATTTGAGATGCAGACTTCATACCAGTTTTTAAATTTTGGCCTCGTCTAAAGGTAATTTTTGGGTTGTTGCCAAGGGCTTTATGTAAAGACACATTGTTGGAGAGGTACAGGATTCTCTTACTAGTAACATCAACTGCCATACCACAAGTTTTTTATGTACATATAATTTGGACCACTCTTTCATCAGGGAGACCCTATATAAGAACTGAACTCTTCTTATAGAAGATGTGTCTTTACATAAAGCCCTTGGCAACAACCCAAAAATTACGAGGCCAAAATTTAAAAACTTTGCTGCAATATTCCACCATACCACCCCTTAATAAAAACAAGGGTATGTTTAAGTGTGGAAGGTGTCATCAATGTAAGCACTTAAATTTGGATTACCAATTTAAGATCAGGGATAGTTTTTATAAAACACAAGGTAAATTCTCATGTGATACAAAGGGAGTGGTTTATTGGGCCTGCTGTCAAACTTGTAAAGCTTTCTATATCGGCAAGACCGAAAGGAAGCTAAGACAACGCATTTATGAACATCTGTACGCCATAAGTAAGAGGGACACAAGCAACGCATTGTTTAGGCATAGTGTTGATTTCCCAGACCACTCCTTTAAGTTTTCTGTACTAAAGCAAATAAGCACAGATGAGAGAGGTGGCCCTTGGCAAATCAACTTGGAAATTGAAGAATTAAAGTGGCAAATCACTACTGCTGCCTATTTGCCCCCAGGTTTGAATGAAACAGTTTCGATAAAATGTTTTTTAAAGCTTTTGTCTTTAAAAAGATGATCTTTTTAAAGAGATGATTTTTATATAAAAATGAAATTATATTTATTGTTTAGCTTTTCTTAGTTATGGCTATTTATACATATATATATATATATATATTGTTTTAGTTTTAAACAATCATTTTAGACTTTTTGAGTATTTCATTAATAGCCATATTAATTAGAAATTGATTGTTATTTTAGACTTGTTCCCAAAATATATGTATGTAGGCTGTGATGAATATTAGCAAATTAAGGGTTGCTCAGCTAGATTTTATGCAACTTTCTTTGGTTGTAACTTTTTGAAAGTTTTATAGTAATAGAGGCTTTCACTTTAAATTTTGATTTGCATTTTATGTAATTAATCAATTGATACTAGAGTTTTTTGTTTAAAAGCAATTGAATGTGTGTGTTATTTGTCTGAAGAAGGAAAAGCACAGTCTATTTCCGAAAGCGCTAACAACATTAAATTGTTCTGTTTTACGTATCTCCTACTCGCTTTGGTTTTTCGCTTCTAAGTTTGTCCTTTTGCCTTTTGTGTTTGTGTGGCGGTATTCATGGCGAACCAAGGTGGAGCAGGTTCACAAGGCTCTCTTTTCTCACAAGATGAGCCCGTTCTCAATGGCGTGAGTAACGCAAGTTCTGGATCTGGAGAGGCGAATGCCGTCGGTAACATCACAGCCCTTCTACAAGTACTTATGGGCCGTGTGGAGAGTTTAACACAGAAAGTAGAGAGTTTGGCAGATTCTGCCAAACAAGGAAATTCTAGCATGCAGCAACCTTTTCCGCTTATTGTACCTACCGGTACTGCGATTTTACCTCCAAACAGTATTGGGATTTTACCATCTTCTACCCATCGAGGAAATCGTGACCCAAACCAAGGGGACACAATTGAAACCGGCAGAAATGTGCAGCCAACGCTCCCGAACGGAGATTTTAATCAGCCTGGGCATGCTAACAGCAATAGAAATTTGAATGAATTGGTGCCAACCCTTGAGACTTTTTAGGTAATGAGAATTTTTTTTGTGATAATCGTGAAGCTAATTCTAGTTTAACGCAATCGAACACACCCACTAATCTTTCATCTTTTATTAACTTATTTGATTACAAGCTATTTCGCTGCAGGAAACTGCAGCTGGAAATCTCATATTTGGAGGAATGCCTGAGCAAAGAAATTATACCTAAAGGGCTCAGGCAGTGGAGGTACCCTGTCGGGTTTGTTAACCAGTCCGAGTTTCATTTTGAGCTTTTGGATCTGTTTAATAAGCAGGGCTTTGATTTTATTAAAACATTGGTTAAACATTATAAATCTCAAGTTTTGACATTCAAAAGTGAATTAGAAACACTGGAACATGACATAACAGTGAGTGCTGATTTCCCTCGTTACAAATATGAGTATACGAGGATTTTCACTAGTATTGAGGCCACTATCATTAAGTTGGCTTGTGCTAAGAAAAAGAAAATAGCAAGAGACGTTCAGCAGTACTCTTCTGGGACTGCCTATCCCCCACCCCCACCAGTTTTGGTCAACAGTTTTCAGGGGGTTTCTAATGAAAACTCTGTTAATAGTGAAGAGGGTGATCTTGGCGAATGTGATCTTGACAGTTACAGGGAAGAGAATTTGCCAAGAAGAAGTGAAAGAATTAGAACTATTGGTAGTAACCAACCTTTTGCCAACAACCGAATAGTTGGCAATAAGAATAATAACAATAACACCAATACTAATAACAACAATCAACCTACAGGAAGTTCACAACATGGTTTTCCATTACACCAGGCCAATGGTCAGAACATTCCGAGACCGCCCAACCAGCACGGGCGCACGCGGAAACGAAGGAACCAGCGCAGGAGATAGTTGGAAATGGTGTTTTAAACCCCCAAATTCAATCGAACTCTGCTGGTGATTTTCACATTTACAATTATTCTGATTTAAGCTTCCCCCAGGATATTATTGATTTTTTTGCTTTGGGTTTATCTTTTGTTCCTGACTCTGGAATGAATTTAGTTAACACAATAGTGGACCTTAAACTTTTTGTTCGCAAGATTAATTTAAACGCCATTATGGGCTCAACTTCCTTTTGTTCCAACTCATTGTGAGTCTCTAGCATTTTCAACCCACCCCTTCATCCTAATATTCTGGCATTTGAGAAAATGTGCGAATTAGATTTTAGGTCTTTTGTCGACACTGGCTCAAAAGCCAAGAAAGGTTTTTATAACATCAGTGAAAAAGAACGCGACTTTATCAGATTGTTGAACGATTGTAAGATTAGAATGATGAAGCCAGATAAAGGAGGTGGTTTAGTTTGTATGCATCATAGTACCTATATTTCTTGTATGGCTGAATATTTAAATAATTCAATTTACCAACAAGTTAGTCTTAATGAAGTTAACATAGCCTATAGTAAGATCAAGGCCACATTAGATGATCTTTTTATCGAAAAAGCAATTGATCTAGATTTGTTTAACTTCTTAACTATGCCAGCCTTTAGGCTGGCATCTTTGTTTGGCATACCTAAGATTCACAAGCGACTTGTTGACCCACGCTTTAGACCCATTGTTGATGGACGCGGGTCAATTACCTATGGGTGTGCAAAGTATGTAGACAGTATTTTGAGACCTTTAGTAGAGAATGAGCACCAAATATGTAAAGACTCTTGGAGTTTTTTAACGGAACTCAGTAGCATCCCTTTTAAACAGGATTATAAACTACTGACAGTTGATGTAAGGGACCTGTACACTGTGATCCCCCAAGAATTAGGAATAGAGTGGATTAGAGATTTCTTACATGCAAGGGAAATTGATAAGAATATCATTTATGTAGTAGAAACCTTGTTGGAGTTAGTTTTGTTTAACAACTTTATGTGGCTTGAAGGGAATTTTTTCCTTCAAAAATCAGAGGTAGCTATGGGGTCTCCCTGTGGTGGTAGTTTTGCCAACTGTATAATGGCACATTGGGAGACCACCATGCTTTTCCAAAACTCTATGTTTAAGAACAATGTCGCTTGGTATACAAGATACCAGGATGACATGTTCATTTTATGGAAAGGCCTCAGTGAAACAGTGCAAGATTTTATCAACTTAATCACTGCTTCAACTAATTTTTTGGAGTTTACCTTTAATTTGGAAAATGAAACCATCAATTTTCTCGATATTCGCATTCACAAGGATGCGGTTAAAAGTAGATTTAAAAGTACAATCTACAGGAAGCCCACTTATTCTAACTCCTTTCTCCATTTCTCCAGTTGTCACCCCTACCACCAAAAGGGAGCAGTGGTTAAGGGGCAGATGGTGAGGGCAGCCAGAATGATTTCAGATGATTCTGATTTTACTGAAGAATGCGGCCTGCTTGAAAAAATGTTTCTTAGGAGGGGCTATCCGCTGAGTTTAGTCTCTAACATTTCCACAGAAGTAACTACTAAACGGCATTCTGGCTACTTTAAGTTATTATTATTCACTGGGGGTTTGGAAGAGTTGGTTATCATTGTTGGAGAGGTACAGGATTCTCTTACTAGTAATATCAACTGCCATACCACAAGTTTTTTATGTACATATAATTTGGACCACTCTTTCATCAGGGAGACCCTATATAAGAACTGGACTCTTCTTATAGAAGATGTGTCTTTACGTAAAGCCCTTGGCAACAACCCAAAAATTACCTTTAGACAAGGCCAAAATTTAAAAACTTTGCTGCAATATTCCATCAAACCACCCCTTAATAAAAACAAGGGTATGTTTAAGTGTGGAAGGTGTCATCAATGTAAGCACTTAAATTTGGATTACCAATTTAAGATCAGGGATAGTTTTTATAAAACACAACGTAAATTCTCATGTGATACAAAGGGAGTGGTTTATTGTGCCTGCTGTCAAGCTTGTAAAGCTTTCTATATCGGCAAGACCGAAAGGAAGCTAAGGCAACGCATTTATGAACATCTGTACACCATAAGTAAGAGAGACACAAGCAATGCATTGTTTAGGCATATTGTTGATTTCCCAGACCACTCCTTTAAGTTTTCTGTACTAAAGCAAATAAGCACAGATGAGAGAGGTGGCCCTTGGCAAATCAACTTGGAAATTGAAGAATTAAGGTGGCAAATCACTACTGCTGCCTATTTGCCCCCAGGTTTGAATGAAACAGTTTCGATAAAATCTTTTTTAAAGCTTTTGTCTTTAAAAAGATGATCTTTTTAAAGAGATGATTTTTATATAAAAATGAAATTATATTTATTGTTTAGCTTTTCTTAGTTATGGCTATTTATACATATATATATATATATATATATATATATATAGTTTTGGTTTTAAACAATCATTTTAGACTTTTTGGGTATTTCATTAATAACCATATTAATTAGAAATTGATTGTTATTTTAGACTTGTTCCCAAAATATATGTATGTAGGCTGTGATGAATATTAGCAAATTAAGGGTTGCTCAGCTAGATTTTATGCAACTTTCTTTGGTTGTAACTTTTTGAAAGTTTTATAGTAATGGAGGCTTTCACTTTAAATTTTGATTTGCATTTTATGTAATTAATCAATTGATACTAGAGATTTTTGTTTAAAAGCAATTGAATGTGTGTGTTATTTGTCTGAAGAAGGAAAAGCACAGTCTATTTCCGAAAGCGCTAACAACATTAAATTGTTCTGTTTTATGTATCTCCTGCTCGCTTTGGTTTTTCGTTTCTAAGTTTGTCCTTTTGCCTTTTGTGTTTGTTTGGTGGTATTCATGGCAAACCAAGGTGGAGCAGGTTCACAAGGCTCTCTTTTCTCACAAGATGAGCCTGTTCTCAATGGCGTGAGTAACGCAAGTTCTGGATCTGGAGAGGCGAATGCCGTCGGTAACCTCACAGCCCTTCTACAAGTACTTATTGGCCGTGTGGAGAGTTTAACACAGAAAGTAGAGAGTTTGGCAGATTCTGCCAAACAAGGAAATTCTAGCACGCAGCAACCTTTTCCGCTTATTGTACCTACCGGTACTGCGATTTTACCTCCAAACAGTATTGGGATTTTACCATCTCCTACCCATCGAGGAAATCGTGACCCAAACCAAGGGGACACAATTGAAACTGGCAGAAATGTGCAGCCAACGCTCCCGAACGGAGATTTTAATCAGCCTGGTTATGCTAACAGCAATAGAAATTTGAATGAATTGGCGCCAACCCTTGGGACCTTTTTAGGTAATGAGAATTTTTTTTGTGATAATCGTGAAACTAATTCTAGTTTAACGCAATCGAACACACCCACTAATCTTTCATCTATTATTAACTTATTTGATTACAAGCTATTTCACTGCAGGAAACTGCAGGTGGAAATCTCATATTTGGAGGAATGCCTGAGCAAAGAAATTATACCTAAAGAGCTCAGGCAGTGGAGGTACCCTGTCGGGTTGGTTAACCAGTCCGAGTTTCATTTTGAGCTTTTGGA